>NC_090651.1:60353311-60728311 GCF_040937935.1 Hyperolius riggenbachi
AGGCCCGTCTCCGAACCTGCTCTGCATCTCTTTGAAGAAGGAGATTCTGAAGAGAGGGGAGCCTGGATAGATCGATTCAAGAAAATGGAAAATGTTCTACGGATGTGCCAGATAAAAGACACAGGTAAGGAAATGTACGCACGCTACTCCAACTACATCACAGGCACCCCTGAATCAGAGATATTATAAATGCAGCCTTTGTCTCCAGCTGTCTTTAAAGTCAGACTGTATAAAAAATGTACTACTGGACAGGAGGATTCCCAAAAAAGGGATTATTTTAAGAAAATCCAAGCCGAAGTTTGGATTAAGAAACACACATATGATGAATAAACTCCACAGTGCAATAGGGGTGGGTAAAGACTGGGTGTTTATTGAGGATCGAATAATATGGAATGAGATGGAGGGCTTTCTTTTATTAGGGCAGGGACCGTGTAACTACATAAAACCTCCCCAACAAACAAGAAGGTACAAGCAGTTCCCCCCTACACAGGAAGTGCAGCAGCTATGCTGGGGGGACTGTGTGTCCTTTCTATAGAATGCCAGGATTACAAATCTGGATCTATCATAATTATATAAATTTATGAAACTGACAGGAAAACATATTTGTTTTTGGGGGAGTGCCTGTTTTATACATAATTTACACATATACTGGTGTAACAATCACCCCTGCCGCCACTGCAGTAGCTGGGAGGGGGCCCGGAAGGCAGTCCTATATGCAGAGCATTCAATGCATTTTCCCTCTTCTTTGGTATGTATGCGGAGGCATAACTATTGTGGACCTGGCCCCCTTGCAGAGATCTGTTGGTGCCCCTTTTCACCTCGGGGGTCGGGCCGGGAGCTAGGGGGCTTGGTCCTGTACATTGCTATGCAGAGCAGTCAGCACAGCGTATATATTGCCTGCTCCCGATGCACGCATCTCCTCCACTCGCTTCCTGGTTACTTTTCAAGTGCGGGGCACTGTGTGCAGTCAGCCAATCACCAGGTGGGGACTGAAGCTGCATGGTGATTGGCTGGCTGCACACAGTAGACAACCCTTGAAAGTAGTTATGGCAAATGTTATATTTGATTTTAAAGAGGGCTTGGATGCTTTCCTTGCATTGAAATTTGAAGGACATGCATGGCTATATTTATCTGGGAATTCATGGTGGTGTTGATCCAGGGATTTTATCTGACTACCATCTGGAGTCAGGAAGGATTTTTTTTCCCTTTTAGGGCTAATTGGTCCAAGCCTTGTAAGGGTTTTTTCACCTTCTTCTGGATCAACTGAGGGTGCAGACTAGTGTTATACCATATTTTTTGTACTAAAGTATGGCAAAATTGCTGTGCGCAGGGAGTGCACAGCAATTATACCATTACTAGCACAGGGGAACACCAGCAGTTAACCAATATGTGCCATAGCAACAAACGCGTTACCGCAGTAAAGAACTAAGCTATTGGGTTAACGGCTGGTACTCCGTCTGTGCTAGTAATGGTAAAATTGCCGTGCGCTCCCTTTACTGTACTTTTCTGCATCAGGCCTTAAAGGAGTTATCAGGCAAAAAAAAAATGAGTTTCACTTACCTGGGGCTTCTACCAGCCCCATGCAGTCATCCTGTGCCCTCGTAGTCACTCACTGCTGCTCTGGTCCCCCTCCATCAGCTCGTTTAGTTTTTGCCGACCTTGGGGTTGGTAGGCCGCATTGTGTACATTTTTACACATTTCCGCTGGTGCAGGAACATTAACACATACAATTTTTACGAATTATTGGTTAGGCAAAAACTAAACGAGCTGATGGAGGGGGACCAGAACAGCAGTGACTACGAGGGCACAGGGTGGCTGCATGGGGGTGGTAGAAGCCCCAGGTAAGTGAAACTCAACTTTTTTATTTATTTTTTTGCCTGATAACTCCTTTAAGTAACTACTTTGAAGACTGTACATATACATTTATACTCCATTGCGCAGGGGCGTTGCTAGCCCCAAAAATCAGTGGCATTTGCCCCGGATCTATTCTGGGGAGCCCTGGATGTCCCTCAGGCAGAGGCAGCTGTAATGCCTCAATGGCGGGCATGCTGGGAGCTGTGGTGCCATACTTGATGCTGTAATGCCTTTAGTGGGGCATGCAGGGAGCTGTGGCTCTTCTATAGGGGCATGCTGGGAGTTGTGGTCCACTAGAAGGACAGGGAATGTTATGGGGAAACTGACCCTAACCTGGTGGCAGGCCAGCTCGCCCAGAAGAAAGCCAGACTAGCCAGCACAGAAGGCAGGTAACCTTTTTTTATATTAATAGAGAGGGGGCTTCATCTAACATTTTGCTGGGCAGTCCTACTTAGACTGCTGTTAAGTTCATGTAAATTTGGCTCCACCCATGACCACATTCCCATTCTGGTGCATGGCCGCACCCATTTTCCAGCTGGAGTGTCCAAAATGCCCCAAATCTCTTAGGATCCTGGCAATTCCCCTGCCCTTACAGCCAACTCTTTCCCCTTCTTTCTTCTGGTTCCTGCACTCCCTTTGGCTGTTTTTTTTTCTATGCCTCTCCAGGATCCAGAGGCTTCTCCCTCCCAAGGGGAGTACTCTGTAGGGGCACTTTTTCTCTATACAGGTACACTTTAATTAAAAACAGTTATAGTTGCAGACACTTTAATGGGTCTTTATGGGGGCATACATGGAGGTATGGCTCTTTTATGGGGCATGCTGGGAGTTGTGGTGCCTCAGTGGGAGGCCTGTGGGAGCCTGGGAGGGGGTCCACTAGAAGGTCAGGGAATGCTATGGGGGAGCTGCCGGGTAACCTGGCGGCAGGCCAGCCTGCCCAGCAGAAAGTCAGACCAGCCAGCAGAGAAGACAGGTAACTCTGCCTAGTTATGTTTATCATTTTTTTTTCATGTTTTTCATTTTTTTTGTATTAATAGAGAGGGGGCTTCATCCAACATTTTGCTGGGCAGGCCTACTTAGACTGCTGTTAAGTTCATGTAAATTTGGCTCCACTCATAACCACACCCACATTCTGGTGGCGACACACATTTTCCGGCTGAAGTGCTCAAAGTGCCCCGGATCTCTGAGAATCCTAGCAACGCCCCTGCTTATTTGTATGTTTTTGGGATGTGGGCGTAAACTGGGGTCTACAGAGGAAATCCACATAAACACAAGAAGAACATACAACTCCAGATGTGAACTAGGGACCCTAATGCTGTAAAGTAAGAGTGCTATCCACCAATTTTGATCCAGTTTTGTATAACGCCTGAAAAAGAAACTTAATGTTTCAAACGCTTGCAAGAAACTATGTACAGTTAGTCATTAACGGTACTGCCCGGAACAATGGGGTTCATCCACCATAGTATATAGCGCTGAGAAGCGCGCAGTAACTAAAGGAGTGTGTAAATGTAATGCTGCACACTATGCATGCTGCTGGCAAAATAGGATGCGTTCTTAAAGTGGACCTCCTGAGTAAAAATCTACTCAGCAGAACTGAAAAGGCTTGCTTGGTGTTTCTTTAACAGTTTCACAGCATCAGAACTTTGTTTTTCTTACCAAAGCATCATTTTTAGCTAAGCTCCACCCATCAAAGAAAACTGCCCGGGCTTTTTTTCCCTGATGCTGTGCAAAGCATGATGGGATTTCCTATGTGGTTATTCACGTTGCCTAGCAACTGGGAGGGTTGATCAGCACACAGGACAGTTGGAACTGTGTCTCATGCTCCCTGTCACCTCCTTTCAACCAAAAAGATGGCTGCCCTCATGAAATCAAACATTTGCCTGTTCTTTTAAAACAGGTTGGGTAAGAGATTATATTACCTATTTATTTTAATTAATATAACTAATGTAACTTAATGACAGTATTTTTGTTTAGGCTGAAGTTCCTCTTTAAGGTGTGTGCACTCGTTTTAAATTACGTGCGCTAGTGCAGTAACGCTACAGCGATAATTGACTAGCACAGCCACTACTATGTTTATTGACCTTGTGCTCCTCTAGTTACCTTGCGCTCCTCAGCGTGATATACTATAGTGAATCAACCTCAATGTTAGTTGATTTGCCACTAAAGATGACCATACACTTATAGATGGCCACTAGATCGACCATCAGATCCCTCTGATCGAATCTGATTAGAGAGAGATCTGTTAGCTGCCCACACACTATGCACAGATCTTGAATCAATTTTAGCATGAAATCAATTGATAATCTGTGGAGCTGTCTCTGCCATCTGTGCTCCCCCTAGGTGTTGGCAGCATAGCTCTCACCTGTCCCGCCATTGCATGCCCTCCCGTGTCCGGGGGCTTTTCTCCACGCCTCCTCCTCCCTGTGTCTCCTCTCCCTGGCCCATATGCAATTCCATTTTTCATCTGAGCCATGGATGTCTTTCAATGCAAGGAAAGCATCTAAGCCCCCTTTAAATGCAGGTATAGAGTTTGCCATAACGACTTCCTGTGGCAATGCATTCCACATCTTAATCACTCTTACTGTAAAGTACCCTTTCCTAAATAAATGGCTAAAACGTTTTTCCTCCATGCGCAGATCATGTCCTCTAGTCCTTTGAGAAGGCCTAGGGACAAAAAGCTCATCCGCCAAGCTATTATATTGCCCTCTGATGTATTTATACATGTTAATTAGATCTCCTCTAAGGCGTCTTTTCTCTAGACTAAATAAACCCAGTTTATCTAACCTTTCTTGGTATGCGAGACCTTCCGTCCCACGTATCAATTTTGCTGCTCGTCTCTGCACCTGCTCTAAAACCGCAATATCTTTTTTGTAATGTGGTGCCCAGAACTGAATTCCATATTCCAGATGTGGCCTTACTAGAGAGTCAAACAGGGGCAATATTATGCTAGCATCTCGAGTTTTTATTTCCCTTTTAATGCATCCCAAAATTTTGTTAGCTTTAGCTGCAGCGGCTTGGCATTGAGTATGATTATTTAACTTGTTGTCGATGAGTACTCCTAAGTCCTTCTCCAAGTTTAATGTCCCCAACTGTATCCCATTTATTTTGTATGGTGCTAGACCATTGGTATGACCAAAATGCATGACTTTACATTTTTCAACATTGAATTTCATCTGCAATTTATGTGCCCATATAGCCATCATATCCAGATCCTGTTGCAATATGACACTATCTTCCTGAGAGTTGATGATTCTGCACAATTTTGTATCATCTGCCAAAATAGCAACATTGCTCACTACTGCATCTACTAGGTCATTAATAAATAAATTAAAGAGCACTGCACCCAGTACAGACCCCTGTGGGACCCCACTGCTAACAGTCTCCCATTTTGAGTACGATCCATTGACCACAACTCTTTCTTTTCTGTCCATTAGCCAGTTCCCTATCCATGCACACAGACTCTTCCCCAGTCCTTGCATCCTCAACTTTTGCACCAGACTTTTGTGGGGAACAGTGTCGAAGGCCTTTGCAAAGTCCAAGTATATCACATCTGGAGCATTTCCAATATCCATATTAGCATTCACTACCTCATAAAAGCTGAGCATGTTAGTCGAATAGGACCTGTCTTTAGTAAACCCATGTTGATGCTGAGAAATATTATTAAATAATGAGAAAACGTGGGCTGTACGCCAATCCACTGGGACTCTGCCAGTTGAAAGAGAGTCACTAAAGATAAGATAAAGGGGTTTATCTATAACTGAATTTAATTCCTTTAGGACCCGAGGATGCATGCCATCCAGGCCAGGTGCCTTGTCTATTTTTTATTTATTTAGTCTTGCCTTCACGTCTTCCTGCGTTAAGTATTTAATAATACAGTTAGAAGATTGAGACTCTTCTGCCTCTGTAATCTGCAACAGTGCTGTTTCCTTTGTGAAGACAGAAGCAAAGAAAGCATTTAATAACTCTGCCTTACCTTGGTCATCCACCATTGAGTTCCCACCCTCATCCTTTAGGAGTCCTATACAGTCAACCTTTCTTTTTTTAGAGTTGATGTACTTGTAAAACTTTTTTGGGTTAGATTTGATATCCCTAGCGATCTGATTTTCAGCTTCGATCTTTGCCAGCCTAATTTATTTTTTTACAATTTTTATTGCACTCCGTATAGTTGCTTAGTGCAGCCTTAGTCCCCTCCTGTTTTAGGACCTTATAGGCATTCTTTTTCCTCTTCATTTTATCTCTAACCTTTCCATTCATCCATAGAGGCCTTTTTTTATTCCTAGACATTTTGTTTCCATATGGGATATACATACTACAATATTGATTGAAAATACGTTTAAAAGCTTGCCATTTCCCTTCAGTGTCCTCCCCTTGTAGTACATTATCCCAGTTCACCAAACTTAGTGCCTGCCTAACTTGATTGAACTTTGCTTTTCTAAAATTCATAGTTTTAGTGGTCCCACGGCCCCGTGGCCTATCAGTCACCAGATCAAACGTTATCATGTTGTGATCACTATTTCCCAAATGTTCTTGAACCTGCACATTTGATACATTATCTGGTCTATTAGAAATGATCAGATCCAGTAACGCATTCCCCCTAGCTGGTTCCGTTACCATTTGAGTCAAGTAATTGTCCTGTAGTGCTGCCAGAAATCTGCTGATTTTACCAGAATGGGTAGCCTCAATACCCCAGTCAATGTCTGGAAAGTTGAAGTCGCCCATAACTATGACCTCATTTTTACTTGCAGCTTTTTCAATCTGCTGTAGTAATCGCAGTTCTGCAGCTTCATTAATATGAGGTGGTCTGTAGCATACCCCAATAAGCAATTGGCAACTTTTATTTTCACCATGAATATTTACCCAAACGGACACAGGGAGAGCAGACACAGGGAGGAGTGCTGCAGCATGGAGAAAAGACACCGGATGTGGGCCGTCTGGGCAGGTGAGAGTAACTCTGCTGCCAACACCCTGCGTCAGTTGGCACCAAACCAAACGCTGTTAGCGACACATCCCTGACATTCCTGAATTTTCAGTTCGGACAGAAATCAATCAGTCCGGCGTTGCTTGCGGAATCGATTTGTAGCAGATTCGATCACGGTGATCAAATCTGCCGGATATTGATGGGTAAAATCACCAAGTGTATGCAGGGCCGGATTTGAACTCTTTACCGCCCAAGGCCACTGTCAGCGGCCGCCCCCTTTCAGTATAGATAGCCAGATGACCCCCCTCCAGTATAGGTAGCCCATCGACCCTTTCCTCCAGTACACATAGCCAGATGACCCACCCCCCTTCCCTCCAGTATAAGAAGCCAGATTTCCCTTCCCCTCTCTTCCGTATAAATAGGCTGATGACCCCCCTCCCTCAAGTATAGGTAGCCAGCTGACTCTTCCTTTCCCCCTAGTATAGCCTGCTGTCCACCCACCCTTGATCCTGTGGTGCCCTAGGCCATGGCCTATGTGGCCATGAGTGTATGGTCATCTTAATACCAGACCATTCTTTTGTGGCTAACAGGTTAACAAAATAACAGGTTTTGATGACTTCTCTAAATTCTTACTTTCCATTCTCCACAGGTTTAGTAGAAGCAGAAAGAGCCAATCAGATCATACACAAGTACAACCTCATCTATGGCTTGAGCCTGAGCGAAGAGAAGATGGCCGAAGCACTGGGAAAGTTTTGCGCGGGAGATCACATGACTCTGGAGCCCCTGTTGATTTTTCTGAAAGAGTTGTAGAAGAGTTGGAAAGTGTGAGACGGGTTGGCAGCGATGTGAACGTGTCCGCATTGTGTTTACAGCACTTGTCAGTCAGCCCGCGCTGTGCTGTTTGTATAGACGCGTGCTGGATCCGTGGTTTCTCAGAAAGTCGCGTTAAGTGGGGACATATTAGCAATGCAAATGATTTGTCTTGTTTCTCGAAGGGGAGGGGGGGGGGGACATTTGTCTGTGACATGCTGCAAATTGTTGATGTTCTTGATAAAATCTCTCCTTCTCTGTGTGATAACATACTGATCATTATTTTAGGTGAGAATATAACCAGTCTGTGGAATTATAGCAGAACTCCAGAGAAAAATATTCATTTTAAAATAGTTTAGAAAGGGATTAGGACTAGTTTTGGTATTTTTTTTTTTATTGCTATCTTATCTCTACCTGTGAGAATTCCCCTCACTGTCCAGATACAAACGGCCTCAATTCTCTAAAGGCTCATACACATGCTCAACAAAAGTCTTTTAAATGCACAATTATCAAACAACTTTTGTTGTTTAACCACTTCACCTTTTTCACCTTTCAGAGCTTTCATTTGCCAATAGCTTAATTAAAACTAATCACAATGAAATGATCTATATCTTTTTTTTTTCACCACCAATTGGGCTTTTTGGGTACCCAAATTTCCAGCTTCCCCCAGTGGGCAACTATCCTTAATCCCCCCTGGCAAGTAACTATACCCCCCCCCCCGGTTGGCAACTAAGCTGAACCATACGTAGATAACCTTAACCACCCTTGGAGCCCCTTCCTGTTCCTCTCCTGGTCCCGTCGTTCCTGCGCTGGCTACCCCGTTCAAATCTCGTGTTGCGAGAGACTTCAGAAGTCTTCGGGAGACCGAATGCTCACATAGACAAGTGGCTCCGTACTGCTCATGCACGAGATTGCGCGCTTGTGCATGCACCCTCAGGAACCGCCCATCTTCAGGGAGCACTCGGGCCCCCGAAAACTTACAAAGCCTCCCAAGGCAGAAAAGAGCAGTCTCTGACCCATTGGGGGTGACAGTGCAGGAACAAGGGGACCAGAAGAGGAATAGGAAGGCTCTATAGGACCCAGGTCCCAGTGCCGACACTACCATAGAGGCAAAGAGGGCAACTGCCCCAGGGCCCCAGAGCCTGTAGGGGCTCACCAAGGAGTCCCCCCATCTGTTGCTCCCTGCGGTTTCTGCAGAGACTTCAGCAGCGTAGCTTCTCACCCCTCCCAGCGGACACGTTGCTTTGTCAATCTGCGGCTCCATGCCACTTCCATCTTCATCCACTGCTGGTTGCATCTTCTCTGTGACCTGTGGCAGGGGCGTCTCTAGCCATTTTGTCACTCCAGGCGAGAAAACCTGTGGCCCCCGTGTGGTGCCCCCTGATGAAAATAATCGTAACGCAGCAATGTTTCACCGTAAAATAATCGTAACGCAGCAATGTTCCTCCAGAAGATAAAAGTAATGCGGCAATCTTTCACCAGAAAATAACCATAACGCAGCAATGATTCACCATAAAATAATCTTAATGTGGGCATTGTTCACCATAAAATAATTGTAATGTGGGCAGCGTTCACCATAAAATAATCGTAATGTGGGCAGCGTTCACCATAAAATAATTGTAATGTGGGCAGCGTTCACCAGAAAATAATCGTAATGTGGCCAGCATTCACCAGAAAATAATCGTAATGTGGCCAGCATTCACCAGAAAATAATCGCAATGTGGGCAGCGTTCACCAGAAAATAATAGTTATGTGGCCAGCATTCACCAGAAAATAATCGTAAAGTGGGCAGCGTTCACCTAAAAATAATCGTAATGTGGCCAGCGTTCACCAGAAAATAATCGTAATGTGGCCAGCAACGAGAAAATGGAAAAACAATCGAGAGCCCCCGATAGTGTATTATTGGAGATAAGTGATTATAGTGAAATAATAAAGGTTATACTCACAAGTATGGGTTGCCGGGATTAGGCAACCACTTGTATCACAGACGGGGAGATTAGACCTGTCCCCGCTCAGGTTAAGAAGTCGCTCTCTGTGCAGAAAAAAGAGGGGTGTCCACACCCATCCACCAGGTGGATAATCACGTTATAGAAAAACCAGAGGCGCCAATAGGATAAAAATAGTGCCAATTTAAAACCATAAAATTGTGGGTGGCAATGGTGGAATTGCCCACCCTACAAACAACGAAGACCAATTTGTATGGTGAAACAAATTTAATCAATTTAGTACTCCTAATAACAAAACAGTTTGCAACGCGTTTCACGGGACACAAGCCCGCTTCCTCAGGCAAAAACAATTACAAGCAGGAGCAACCCAGCAATAGTCTGAACTGGTTTGGCACCTCCAACGGGTTGCGGGCTTGTGTCCCGTGAAACGCGTTGCAAACTGTTTTGTTATTAGGAGTACTAAATTGATTAAATTTGTTTCACCATACAAATTGGTCTTCGTTGTTTGTAGGGTGGGCAATTCCACCATTGCCACCCACAATTTTATGGTTTTAAATTGGCACTATTTTTATCCTATTGGCGCCTCTGGTTTTTCTATAACGTAATGTGGCCAGCGTTCACCAGAAAATAATCGTAATGTGGCCAGCGTTTACCAGGAAATTATGCTAATTTGGCCAGCGTTCACCAGAAAATAATCGTACTGTGGCCAGCGTTCACCAGAAAATAATCGTAATATGGCCAGCGTTCACCAGGAAATTATGCGATTGTGGGCAGCATTCACCAGGAAATTATGCTAATGTGGCCAGCGTTCACCAGGAAATGATGCTAATGTGGCCAGCGTTCACCAGGAAATTATGCTAATGTGGGCAGCATTCACCAGGAAATTATGCTAATGTGGGCAGCATTCACCAGGAAATTATGCTAATGTGGGCAGCATTTCACTAAAAATGTATAATCACCTTTAAAAACAAAAGCATTTACTCACCTGCAGAAGAGTCGTCTCCCTGGGCGCAGCTTCCCCCGACGGTCTGCAGCAGTGCAGCCAGCCTGTGAAAGTCCCGCGCTGACCTGCAGAGCAGGGCTACGGGAAGACGGCGCCTGAAGCCCTGTACTGGAGACACAAATAGTCTCCAGTACAGGGCTTCGAACGCCATCTTGCCGTAGCCCTGCTCTGCCTGCCGGAAGACTGCAGGCTGGAGCAGGGAGCTGCGGGGATGAACTGGGTTCACCACAGGGGTCGCACAGTTTGGCAGGGGAAGGTGGGCACTCCCCCCCCCCGCAGGGGGCGCCCCTCTCGCACCCGGTGCTCCAGGCCACCATCTGTCCTTGTCTGGTGGCTGGGACACCTCTGACCTGTGGCATGATATTATGTGATGACACGCGTCGGGTCACGGAGGAGATGCGCCCCTGTAAGGATGAAGTCAGGGAGTGCATTGAGCCATGGACTGGCTGATGAGTGTTCAAGTAGTGTAATTTAGAGGTGCACCAATTCCAATAACGTTTCTGCTGAGGTGCACAGGATATATCCTTATTCTCCTCAGATAGAGGACCCTCTTCAAGGGTATATGCGCATCCTGATTGTTTTAAAGAACAAGTGACACCCATGCTAACCTAGGAAAAAAAACCACATATAAGTAGATAAATACTAGTTCTACTTACATAACAGATATATTGCACTGCCCATGTTATGATTCCTGTGAATTTTATAAAGGAAAAGTATAGAATCCTATTCTAGACAGTTTCCATCTTGGTTACTTTTGACCTCCTGACATCATTTCCTCCCTCACTCTTTTTTTCTCCTCTAGCTAATTGTGTATTTGTTACCCGCCTTCTTCCCAGAGTCTTCAGACACTCCCACTGAGGTCTATACTCATCCCACTGAGAGTCTTCAGACACTCCCACTGAGGTCTATACTAGGAAGTGCACAATCTTATGTCATTAGAAGGAGGGGTAAATAAAGGGAAGAGGAGGAATATATTATAGATTAAAAGACCCTCCAGCATGCAACTGTTTGGCAATGGCAATTAAAGTGCTCCTAAGGTATGTGATAACTCCAAACCATAACAGCAGGTAAAGCTTTGACAGTTTTGAATGCAGGACTAGCATTAGCAGTTTGAGTTAAGAGGTTATTATTATTATTATTATTATTATTTATTGTATTTATAAAGCGCCAACATATTATGCAGCGCTGCACAATAGATAAATGGGTTAACATACAAGGTAGAACATACAGGAAACTCCCAACAAAACAAGATCATGCAAATGATGGATAAATGATGGATATATAAATCAGAAAATTCTTTGGAAGCTGGGTGGACACTGCTGTGCAACATATTGTTAAAAGGCAAAAACTGTGAGAAAATATATGTTCAAAACCTATTACTGACTGGTTTTGCATGCACAGTACTACTCAACTTGGGCAACTTGACTGCTGTAGCAGGCCGAATGGCTGAGTGAGGAGGAAGGGCGTGAGGACCACGAGGGACATACAAGCCTACGGTGGCTGGAAGATGCTTCAGGTACCTAAAAGAACAGACTTTAATTTCAGCTCTGGCATCCTTTAATGTTAATCAGCTTTATATAGATAAGTGTTTTGACCACATCATCCTCTTTATGTATGTTGTCTTACTCCAAGCTGTATAGGCTCAGAAGCCAATTAAGCATATTAGGTGATGTGCAGCTCTGTAATGAGAAGGGGTGTGGTCTAATGACATCAACACCCTATATCAGGTGTGCATAATTATTAGGCAACTTCCTTTCCTTTGGCAAAATGGGTCAAAAGGACTTGACAGGCTCAGAAAAGTCAAAAATAGTGAGATATCTTGCAGAGGGATGCAGCACTCCTAAAATTGCAAAGCTTCTGAAGCGTGATCATCGAACAATCAAGCGTTTCATTCAAAATAGTCAACAGGTTTGCAAGAAGCGTGTGGAAAAACCAAGGCGCAAAGTAACTGCCCATGAACTGAGAAAAGTCAAGCGTGCAGCTGCCAAGATGCCACTTGCCACTAGTGTTGGGCGAACAGTGTTCTCCACTGTTCGGGTTCTGCAGAACATCACCCTGTTCGGGTGATGTTCGAGTTCGACCGAACACCTGGTGGTGTTCGGCCAAACCGTTCGGCCATATGGCCGAACTAAGAGCGCATGGCCGAACGTTCCCGAACGTTCGGCTAGCGCTGTGATTGGCCCGAACGGGTCACGTGGTTCGGACCCGAACACGCTCTGATTGGCGAACGGGTCACGTGGTTCGGGTAAATAAATACCCGATCCACGTCATTTCTCCGCCATTTGTCTGTGGGTTTAGCTTTGGGTAGGCAGGCAGGGTAGTTCTCTCTCTAGCCAGGCTAGCCAGGGTCCCCCCAGTCATTGTGTCGCTGCTGGGAACAGTAGTACACCGCTCACCCACACTATATAGCATTGTGTTTACTGCCACTCTGTGTACACCGCTCACCCACCACTGTATAGCATTGTGTTTACTGCCACTCTGTGTCTCTGCTGGGAACAGTAGTACACCGCTCACCCGCCACTGTATAGCATTGTGCTCTGTGTCGCTTCTGGGAATAGTAGTACACCGCTCACCCACCACTGTATAGCATTGTGCTCTGTGTCGCTGCTGGGAACAGTAGTACACCGCTCACCCACCACTGTATAGCATTGTGCTCTGTGTCGCTGCTGGGAATAGTAGTACACCGCTCACCCACCACTGTATAGCATTGTGCTCTGTGTCGCTGCTGGGAATAGTAGTACACCGCTCACCCACCACTGTATAGCATTGTGCTCTGTGTCGCTGCTGGGAATAGTAGTACACCGCTCACCCACCACTGTTTAGCATTGTGCTCTGTGTCGCTGCTGGGAACAGTAGTACACCGCTCACCCACCACTGTATAGCATTGTGCTCTGTGTCGTTGCTGGGAATAGTAGTACACCGCTCACCCACCACTGTATAGCATTGTGCTCTGTGTCGCTGCTGGGATTGGGAATAGTAGTACACCGCTCACCCACCACTGTATAGCATTGTGCTCTGTGTCGCTGCTGGGAACAGTAGTACACCGCTCACCCACCACTGTATAGCATTGTGCTCTGTGTCGCTGCTGGGAATAGTTGTACACCGCTCACCTACCACTGTATAGCATTGTGCTCTGTGTCGCTGCCGGGAACAGTAGTACACCGCTCACCCACCACTGTATAGCATTGTGCTCTGTGTCGCTGCTGGGATTGGGAATAGTAGTACACCGCTCACCCACCACTGTATAGCATTGTGCTCTGTGTCGCTGCTGGGAACAGTAGTACACCGCTCACCCACCACTGTATAGCATTGTGCTCTGTGTCGCTGCTGGGAATAGTAGTACACCGCTCACCCACCACTGTATAGCATTGTGCTCTGTGTCGCTGCTGGGAACAGTAGTACACCGCTCACCCACCACTGTATAGCATTGTGCTCTGTGTCGCTGCTGGGAACAGTAGTACACCGCTCACCCACCACTGTATAGCATTGTGCTCTGTGTCGCTGCTGGGAATAGTAGTACACCGCTCACCCACCACTGTATAGCATTGTGCTCTGTGTCGCTGCTGGGAATAGTAGTACACCTCTCACCCACCACTGTATAGCATTGTGCTCTGTGTCGCTGCTGGAAACAGTAGTACACCGCTCACCCACCACTGTATAGCATTGTGCTCTGTGTCGCTGCTGGGAATAGTAGTACACCGCTCACCCACCACTGTATAGCATTGTGCTCTGTGTCGTTGCTGGGATTGGGAATAGTAGTACACCGCTCACCCACCACTGTATAGCATTGTGCTCTGTGTCGCTGCTGGGAACAGTAGTACACCGCTCACCCACCACTGTATAGCATTGTGCTCTGTGTCGCTGCTGGGAATAGTTGTACACCGCTCACCCACCACTGTATAGCATTGTGCTCTGTGTCGTTGCTGGGAATAGTAGTACACCGCTCACCCACCACTGTATAGCATTGTGCTCTGTGTCGCTGCTGGGATTGGGAATAGTAGTACACCGCTCACCCACCACTGTATAGCATTGTGCTCTGTGTCGCTGCTGGGAACAGTAGTACACCGCTCACCCACCACTGTATAGCATTGTGCTCTGTGTCGCTGCTGGGAATAGTAGTACACCGCTCACCCACCACTGTATAGCATTGTGCTCTGTGTCGCTGCTGGGAACAGTAGTACACCGCTCACCCACCACTGTATAGCATTGTGCTCTGTGTCGCTGCTGGGAACAGTAGTACACCGCTCACCCACCACTGTATAGCATTGTGCTCTGTGTCGCTGCTGGGAATAGTAGTACACCGCTCACCCACCACTGTATAGCATTGTGCTCTGTGTCGCTGCTGGGAATAGTAGTACACCTCTCACCCACCACTGTATAGCATTGTGCTCTGTGTCGCTGCTGGAAACAGTAGTACACCGCTCACCCACCACTGTATAGCATTGTGCTCTGTGTCGCTGCTGGGAATAGTAGTACACCGCTCACCCACCACTGTATAGCATTGTGCTCTGTGTCGTTGCTGGGAATAGTAGTACACCGCTCACCCACCACTATATAGCATTTCTGTACTGCCTCTGTACTGCTGCCAGTCAGCGTGTACTTTAAGGATAAGTGAAATGAAGAAGAAATCCTGTGAAAGAGGGAGGGGCAAGGGAAGAGGCGTTTCCCCTGACGGTTCACGTACAGGCCACAGTGGAGCACCGAAGAAAACCCACTCAATACCGCCCATGTTGTCCAGGAAATCAACCCTCACAAATCCAAAAGAACAGGACCAGATAATTAATTGGATGACCTCTCAAGCGTCCAGCAGTGGGTTAAGCAGCACCAGCACATCACGCACGAGGTCCGAGTCCTCAGCCAGTTACAAGGAGCCAGTGGGCACAAAGCTGACACAACCGGCAGCGACACCACGCACACAACTGCCAAATAACCAGTCCGAAGAATTTCCTCAGGACACAATGGGGTATTCGCAGGAGCTATTCCCAGCCCAACAAACTTCCACCTTTCAAAGGTCAATGGAACAGCCAGAAATGTTGTGCCCGGATTCACAACCATTTACTGTGGGAAATGCACCACGCACTGAAATGCAAGGCGAGTCCGAGGACTTTGAAACCCAAATCCCAGAGCAAGTTGGGCAGGAGGAGTTTCAATTGCAGGAGGTTGGCCGAGAAGATCTGGAAGACGACGCTGGAGTGAGCTGCGCAGAGGTTGTTCTGGGGAGCTCTACTCCATGGCGGCGGCCCACAATCACATATGACGAGTTTGAGGAGATGGAAGAGGAGGGTTTGGACAATGTGGACACAGACCCAGATTTTGTATGTGAAGGAGAACATCGCTGTCGTAGCAGCACAGATGAGTCTGTTGAAGAACCAACCTTGTGCCACAAGGTAGGCGGCGCGAAATTTCAGGCACCACAAGCGTGGATGTTCAAGTGAGACGCAAAAGAGGCGCAAACAGAAATCGCCAGCAAGGCAGGTGCTCCAAAGTCTGGCCTTTCTTTGAAGACTGCAGTGAGGATGGTACCATGGTGATTTGCAAGGTGTGCAAGACCCGCCTGAGCAGGGGAAAAAATATTAACAACCTCTCCACCACCAGCATGACCCGCCACATGGTATCCAAACATGCCACTCTGTGGGCAAACGCGGCAGGACAGGGTACCAGCAACACTGCCTCCCTTGGGGTCACCAGACTCACCACCAGACCCTCCTCAGCAGCAGCAGTAGCCCAGCCATTGCGTGGTTCACAACAACATTCACAAACATCAGACGACGCTGACACTGTCACTTTCCGGAATAGTGCTCTTGAGGTCTCCCAGTCTTCATCAAACACAACAACCAACAGCCCTTCAGTGTGCAGCCCTACGGTTCAGTTGTCTGTCTCGGAGATGTTTGAGCGCAAGAGGAAATTGCCAGCAAATGACCCCCGGGCCGTGGCACTAACAGCCAGCATAGCCAAGCTTCTGGCCTGCGAAATGCTGCCATATCGAGTGGTGGAGACAAACAGCTTCAAGGGCATGATGTCACTGGCCATCCCACGTTACGTGGTTCCCAGCCGCTACCACTTTGCGCGCTCTGCAGTGCCTGAGTTGCATGAGCACGTGGTCAGCAAAATAACCCGAAGCTTGAAGAATGCCGTTGCCTGCAAGGTTCACCCCACCACTGACACCTGGACGAGTGCGTTCGGCCAGGGTCGATACATCTCCCTTACCGCGCACTGGGTGAACCTTGTGCAGCCTGGCAGCGATTCCTCACCTGCTACGGCGCGGGTGTTGCCCACGCCGCAAACAGCTGCACCGCCGTCCCTCCCACTGGATAACAACAGCAGCACCTACCTCTCTGACTCCTTCTCCTCCAACGCATCTCAAAGCTGTACCTCATCCGGAAACGCTAACCCAGCAGCAGTAGGATCGTGGAAGCAGTGCAGCACAGCTGTTGGCATGCGTCAGCAAGCGTTGCTGAAGCTGATCTGCCTTGGGGATAAGCAGCACACAGGGGAGGAAATTTGGAGGGGAATAAAGGAACAGACGGATTTGTGGCTGGCACCGCTGGACCTGAAACCGGGCATGGTTGTGTGTGATAATGGGAGTAATCTCATTCGCGCTTTAAGGTTGGCTAAGCTGACACACATCCCTTGCTTGGCGCACGTGATGAACCTAGTAGTTCAGCGGTTCCTGAGGACATACCCAGGCGTGGCCGATCTTCTGTTGAAGGTGCGATGAGTGGCCAAACATTGTAGAAATTCCAGTACTGCTTCGGGGGCACTCGCTAAGATGCAGGAGCGCTTCAATCTCCCCCACCATCGCTTGCTGTGTGATGTCCCTACGCGCTGGAATTCTACGCTGCACATGCTAGCCCGCTTTTGCGAGCAGAAGAGTGCAGTGGTCCAGTACATGACGGCGCAGTACCGAGGCGCATCCGGACAGCTGCCAAGCTTCTGTGGATCCGATTGGGCCAACATGTTGGACCTCTGCCAAGTCCTCCAAAATTTGGAGCAATCCACGTTGCTTGTTGTGAGCAGTGACAACTCTTCAGTCAGCATTACCATACCACTGCTGTGTTTACTGAAGAAGTCAATGTTGAAAATCAAGGAAACAGCTGTCATGATGCAACTGGGGGAATCTGAAGGAGAAAACGATCAGCGTGATGATACCAACATCAGGCCATCTGCTTTAGGAAACGCTGGCCCCAGCAGCTATGACAAAGAAGAGGAGGAGGAACAGCTGGAGTTGGAGCAGGAATTTCATGCCACCACTGACGAGGGCCAGAGCGGTGCACGTTGGACTTCCACAATTCAGGGCGAATGGTCAGCAGAAGCAGACCAGGAAGAAGGTGACGACTATGATGCATCACAACTATCACAACGCTCACAAGAGGATGATGAGGATTCTGGCAGGACTCTGGCACACATGGCTCAATTCATGCTAGACTGCATTGAACGCGACCCACGCATTGTGCGCATTCTGGACAACACCAATTACTGGGTTTATACCCTTCTGGATCCACGGTACAAACACAATGTTCCAAAACTGCTTGAAGAAAGAGTCAGACAGGTCAAAATGGAAGAATACCAGCAGGCCCTTGTGGAGACTTTAGAGAGGAGATTGACATCCTCCCCCTCCTCTAGCCAGTTGTACGCCGACAGACTGACTTCCGCAAACCCAGGACGACCAGGAGGGCAGCAAACAACACAAGCCGCAGCTAGTGCCCAAAAGGGAATGGTATCGGCAGTGTCCTTGGAGTGGGAAAATTTTCTGACACCCATGCAGCAGCCCACAGAACAGCAAGCGTGCAGATCCACCTCCAACACCGATCGCCTGGAGAAGATGGTCAAGGACTACATGTCAGATGACGTAGCTGTGTTGAACAATCCATCTGCACCCTTCAACTATTGGGTATCGAAGCTAGACACCTGGCACTAACTGGCAATGTACGCAATAGAGGTGCTGGCTTGCCCGGCAGCCAGCGTTATGTCGGAACGCTGTTTCAGTGCTGCCGGAGGCATCGTCACAGATCGGCGTATCCGCCTCTCCACAGAAAATGCAGACCGTCTGACTCAAATTAAAATGAATCAATCCTGGATTGGAAACGACTACGCAACACTCCCGGACCCCAACCAAGTAACATGAACAATGAACATCTGTGATGGGCTAGCGTTTCTGGTCCCTGTTTATTGAACCTCTCATCTGTATTACATTTATGACTGCATGGCGACAAAATGCATTGCTATCCGCACGCTTCTTGTCCTCATGCAAGGCCTGGGTTGTGCCTGAAAGCGTGGCCTTCTCCTCCTGCGCCTCCTCCTGTTCCATCTCGTGTGCTGCTGCTGGGTTAGCGTTGCCGGTCCCTTTTTACGGAACCTCTTATCTGTATTACATTTATGACTGCATGGCGACAAAATGCATTGCTATCCGCACGCTTCTTGTCCTCATGCAAGGCCTGGGTTGTTGTGTCTCAAAGCGTGGCCTTCTCCTCCTGCGCCGCCCTCCTCCTGTTCCATCACGTGTGCTGCTGCTGGGTTAGCGTTACCGGTCCCTTTTCCTGGAACCTCTTATCTGTATTACATTTATGACTGCATGGCGACAAAAAGCATGTTACCTGTGCAAAGTAAAATGTCATTTTCCGCATTTAAAAGACATTTTTTCCTTTGAAACTTTACAATCAATTTTCTCAAAAACTATAAGCTCTTTTTCAAATATTTTTTTTCCTCTTGTACCCACTCCCAAGGTGCACATACCCTGCAAATCTGGGGTATGTAGCATGTAAGGAAGCTTTACAAAGCACGAAAGTTCGGGTCCCCATTGAATTCCATTATGTTCGGAGTTCGTCGCGAACACCCGAACATCGCGGCCATGTTCGGCGAACGTTCACGAACCCAAACATCCAGGTGTTCGCCCAACACTACTTGCCACCAGTTTGGCCATATTTCAGAGCTGCAACATCACTGGAGTGCCCAAAAGCACAAGGTGTGCAATACTCAGAGACATGGCCAAGGTAAGAAAGGCTGAAAGACGACCACCACTGAACAAGACACACAAGCTGAAACGTCAAGACTGGGCCAAGAAATATCTCAAGACTGATTTTTTATGGACTGATAGGTTTTATGGACTGATAAAATGAAAGTGAGTCTTGATGGGCCAGATGGATGGGCCCGTGGCTGGATTGGTAAAGGGCAGAGAGCTCCAGTCCGACTCAGACGCCAGCAAGGTGGAGGTGGAGTACTGGTTTGGGCTGATATCATCAAAGATGAGCTTGTGGGGCCTTTTCGGGTTAAGGATGGAGTCAAGCTCAACTCCCAGTCCTACTGCCAGTTTCTGGAAGACACCTTCTTCAAGCAGTGGTACAGGAAGAAGTCTGCATCCTTCAAGAAAAACATGATTTTCATGCAGGACAATGCTCCATCATACGCTTCCAAGTACTCCACAGCGTGGCTGGCAAGAAAGGGTATAAAAGAAGAAAAACTAATGACATGGCCTCCTTGTTCACGAGATCTAAACCCCATTGAGAACCTGTGGTCCATCATAAAATGTGAGATTTACAAGGAGGGAAAACAGTACCCCTCTCTGAACAGTGTCTGGGAGGCTGTGGTTGCTGCTGCACGCAATGTTGATGGTGAACAGATCAAAACACTGACCGAATCCATGGATGGCAGGCTTTTGAGTGTCCTTGCAAAGAAAGGTGGCTATATTGCTCACTGATTTGTTTTTGTTTTGTTTTTTAATGTCAGAAATGTATATTTGTGAATGTTGAGATGTTATATTGGTTTCACTGGTAAAAATAAATAATTGAAATGGGTATATATTTGTTTTTTGTTAAGTTGCCTAATAATTATGCACAGTAATAGTCACCTGCACACACAGATATCCCCCTAAAATAGCTAAAACTAAAAACAAACTAAAAACTACTTTCAAAAATATTCAGCTTTGATATTAATGAGTTTTTTGGGTTCATTGAGAACATGATTGTTGTTCAATAATATAATTAATCCTTAAAAATACAACTTGCCTAATAATTCTGCACTCCCTGTAAATGGTGTTTTAGCAGCACGCTACAGCAGTGAACAGGTAAAAAAAAAAAAAAAATGCAAAGTAGAAGACCACCAACAGAATCATGAAATGGCATGTTTAGAAAATTTTAGGTTGTCATAAGAAATTAGGTTTTTCAAGTGCATTGCATGATATGTGTCTATAGGTTGATTATTGTCTAAACTCACTAGTTGGTGGGCACTGGGCAGGCATACATGAAATAAAGGCATCTAGAAAACAGGGCACACGGTATTGCAGATAGTAGAATATCGCTAAAATAAGTGATATTCTACTGCTGGATTTCATAGTAAACTATCAGTAATACTGATATTTTACTATAGCTAACCAAACCAGACAAAAGCCTCCCCTGTTGGTCCCTAACTGTAAAACTCCCCTGGTGGTGCCTAACCCTAAGACCCCCCTTGGTGGTGCCTAACCCTGAGATCCCCCCATGGTGCCTATCCCCGGTGGTGCCTAACCTTATCCCCTCTCCTACCCCTCTGCAGCACTATTGCTGCTAAGATGCTAATTTTGGGCACTGGGGGGTGGCCAATGAGTGGCAATCATTTACATTTTCCGCAGGCGCTCGATAGAATCACTGGCACCTACTATGCGAGCACCCGCAAGTTGCATTTCAACAAACCCCCGGCACCCGTGACTCTATCGTGCACCTGCGGATGTGGAAATTTTCAATGATTACCTCTCCGCGCCCAAAACTAGCATCTTAGTGACAAAGTAATAGCCACGATTTGCATCAAAAATTGTAAATTTCTGAACCGGCTGGCACCTGATAGCGGCCGCCGCCCTGAGCCCAAATTGCCGCTTTTATCACAGGCGCCAATGCAGCACCCTTTCTTCCATAAGGGCTCCTGCGTCCTTTTTTCCTGTTTCGACTGGGCAGTATACCCAGTGCCACATGCCTATCCTGTTGGCTGTAGCTGGGTTGGTATATTTATCTGCATATTTACAACCTAACACCTCCCATTTTAGAGTGGGGACCACTTTTGTGATGTATGATTTTATTAGTGTGGCTCCATAAATGCCCTGAACTGCCTTTGCAACTGGCCTTGGCTAGTAGTGTGCAACTGCCACAAAAAGGCTCCAGTGGTCACATGGCAGCTATTTTACCTGTTAAATATTGGAATTCATGCCAATTTTAACCATTCTGTGACTGCCTAACGCCAATTGGCGGCTGCTGAGTGGCTGCCCCAGGACCTTGCGTCAAATCCTTGGGGTGGAAATTAGCAGGGAGTGCGTGAGCATGCACGATCGTTCCCTGCCGAGTCACAGAGTGGAGCTCCGTGATCAGCCTGCCAGCCTGCGATCATGGCTGGCAGGCAGTTAGCCAAAAAAAAAACCACCCTTATTTACATGTACAGTGCTGCGATCTATTGCAGCACTGTATGGGCGACAGCTCTGTCACTGAGCTGTCCCCTCGAGTGGCAGGGAAACAGATCCCTCTCATAGGGAGATGCCTATGAGAGGCAATCTCTGTGATTGGATCTTGGGGGAGGCAAAAAAAAATTTTTATTTAAAAAAAAAGGATACTAATATTAATTAAAAAAAAATACAAAACGCAAATTACAAATCGCAGCAGCAATCAGATGCCATCATGCCACCAACAGAAAGCTTTGTTGGTGGCAAGAAAAGGAGCCATGAGTAATTTGTGTGCTAAGTTGTGTGGCCAGGCAGCGAACTGTAAGCACTGAGGGCTATTTTTGAAGGGCTTTTACAAGAGCTTTCTGAGCGATTTCCGCTTAGATAAGCACTTTTATAAGCACTTTTGTGCAGTGATGATTTTTTTCACGTCAAGTCAGGAAGTGAACTCTTTAACCCGGAAATGAATAAATACAATGTATTTATTCATGAGAGTGCTGGGGAAATCGCAATTCAAAGCACTTTTTCAAGCTCTTCGCAATTTCGCCATAAACTTTCTATTGAATCGCAAACGCTCAGAAAATGGTGCAGGAGCCGCGTTCACGATTGGATAGAAAGCTCATCGCCTATATGAGAACACTCACATGAGCGACCATTGCACTAGTGCTTTTAAGGCGATTTTTAAAATCGCCAGTGCTAAAAAAAAGAGTGCAGTGGCTCTTAGTGTGAACAAACCCATAAAGCTGCAGTGTGCTGAATTGTAAGAAATGGCCCGGCCACTAGGGGGGGTGTAAGCCTGCGGTCCTCAAGCAGCTAAGCTCTAACAAGAATGGGGCGTGAGAGGATAAGATGAATGTTTAGGGGAATTCATACATTGCGTAATTGCAAAAACATTGCGTACAGCATTCTGCATTTGTGAATTGTAATTATGCCTGTAAGGACACACAAACGCATGACTTTACATTTAATGCATACAAATATTCGCATCTATGCACCAGTGTACTGCGCATGCGCAGCTATTAGTTTACTATTCAATGGGAAAAATGCGTTCGTATGCAACAAAAACTTTGTGTCCATCAGCCAGTATACTGCTATAATATATACAGTATACAGTATAATAAATATTCAATACAAGTAATCGCTTCGTACGCGTAAAAACTTTCACGTCCATGTCACGCAAAGAAAATTATGCAACATTCGTAAATTTCACCTACTTCTAGAGACTTTACGCAAACTAAATTTAATGTAAATTCCTCTTACATGCGTAATTACAGTAAGATTATGTTTACATATACATTTTTTTACACGTAATCTGCAAATTTCACATTACATTTACAAAGCTTAAAGAGACACTTAAGCCAGAAAAAAAAATAAGTTTTACTCACCTGGGGCTTCTACCAGCCCCCTGCAGCAGTCCTGTACCCTCGCAGCCACTGTACAATGCGTACAAAAATACGCGTTGCCGCATTACGCACGCATAGATATGCAGCAACAGGTATTTTTGTACGCGTTGCAGCCCGCAATAGCGCTAATCACAGTCGGGAATGCGGAAAAAGCTACGCGTGGACAGTCCTGACGGGCCTGTCGGCAAAAACGACACTAGCTGGCAGCGGGGGACCAGAGGATTAGTGAGTGACTGCGAGGGCACAGGACTGCTGCGGAGGGCTGGTAGAAGCCCCAGGTGAGTAAATCTCTTTTTTTTTTCTGGCTTAAGGTTCACTTTAATTGTGAATTACGATGCGTAAATACACATAGGTGTAATTTCTGACCACCACTAGTTGTAACAAGAGTTTATACCTACTAAATTACAGGAAAAAAAGCTGACAGTGACGTAGCTAAGAAAATATATGGGCCCCAGTGCAAGTTTTACATTGGGCCCACCCAAGCATTTTATACATAATAATTTATACAGCACACCAAAACCTGCCAAAGACAACCACAGTGTTAGAGGTTCAAGAAGGGGATGGGGAACAGTTTGTTAAAGTGGACTTGAACTCCTGCAAAGGACACAAGGATAACATAACAGAAATGCACCCTGTATGTATTTAAAGAGTTTAGCCAGTTTAATTCCCCCTCATTTGTGTCTAATCACAAGTTGTTATTTGATCCTCCCCCTGTGTCACATGACTGCCTATGGCAGTTAAAGGGAACCAGAGAGGATGCAATATACATACCTGGGGCTTCCTCCAGCCCCATACGCACGGATCGCTCCCACGTCGCACTCCTCCGCTGCCTGCATCAGCCGCCACCGGGTCCCGTCATTGCCGCGAGTCGGCAAGTCGGCCGGCGGATGCGGCCAATTCTCCGCATCACAGGGTGCTCTCCCCATACAGATACGCATGTGGCTGCTTACTGCGCAGCCGCATGCGTACATGTATGGAGGGAGCCCCTGTGATGCGGACAATTGGTCGCGTCCGCCGGAAGTGACGGGCCCGGTACCGGCGGATCCAGGAAGCTGAGGATGGCGGCGTGGGAGCGATTCAGGCTTATGGGGCTGGAAGAAGCCCCCGGTATGTATAAAATCTGTTTCTTTTTTCACCCCCCGTTCCTCTCTGGTTCCCTTTAAGCAGATAAGCCCATTTGAAAGTACAGGCTGTAAACAATATGTCTGC
Source organism: Hyperolius riggenbachi (assembly GCF_040937935.1). NCBI lineage: Eukaryota > Metazoa > Chordata > Amphibia > Anura > Hyperoliidae > Hyperolius > Hyperolius riggenbachi. The sequence goes on from NC_090651.1 coordinate 60,377,850, forward strand.
TTCCATGAATCAGGAAGTAGAAACTGTGCTGATTTATTTTAGGATTTGTATCAGCTGTAACAAAGAAATGTTTTTGTTTAAAGGTTATTATGCTATTGTGTATCTTTTAGAGCAGAGAGGAGTTCTGAGTTCAGGTCCACTTTAATGAAAGCATCTACTAATGAATGAATTACTACTATTTGAAGCATCTATAGAAGAGAATATTACCAGCACAGGACCAATAGAGAGCGAATACTGAGGCCCGGTATGGTCACAATCTCTGCATCCTCTATTGCTACTCTACTGAAAACTGATATAGGCTGGATGCACAGATAACATAACGTGAAAGGTCGCGTTTTATATCACATTCGGGGGATTTTTGTGTGCGTTTTTGCTGAGTTTTTACTGCATTTTTGGTGCGTTTGAGTTAGCGTTTTTTTTTACGCAGATGCGTTTTTCAAGCGTTTTGCGTGCGTTTCAATGCGTTTGCGTTTTGCATATACAAAACACATATGCGTTTTGTATGCATTTTTCATGCTTTTTCCAATTGCGTTTTAAGCAAATAACTAGGAAGACAACAGGAAGCGGAAATACATCACAAAACAATAATAAAAAACGCATATAAAAACGCATGAATAATGCATACCATTGTGTTTTCATTGACTTTCATTATGTGCATTTTTGGCGCTTTTTTTAATATTATGCAACAAAACATGCATTTTTAAAAAGGCGTTGTTAGAAAATGCAAATGCGTTTTTTTATATGCGTTTTTCCTGCTGCCCATAGACTTCCATTAGCAGCAAAACACAGCATTTTCCGCAACGCTAGCATTTCTGCTGAGTGTGCACCTGCCATAAATCAAGATAACAGCTAATGTTTTCCAATATACATGAATTACAATTATAGCCAAAATTATAATATAGTTATTAACAAAAGTGGATAAAAAGATGTTCATAATTTGTAAACAGTAGAGAAAACGTAAGGAATTAGTAGTATTTGGACATATGAGCCATCTCCCAACTGACTAGGCTTAAAAAAACATGCCTGCATGAGATCATCCTCATGGCTCCCAACTGACCAGGATTCAAAAAATGCCTGCATGAGACCACTGGCATGAGCTCAACTGCCGGAGATGGCATGAGCTCAACTGCCGGAGATGGCAGTTGGAAGTCATTAGTCAGTTAAATGCCATTGGAAACTGCAGCAATTTGCGAGTCTCCAGCTGAATTTATATTTTAGAAGAAAAAAAAGGCTTTTGGAAGAAGAAAAACCTGACAAGAGGACTGAATAGGACATCATGATGACTGGACCAGGTCCAAGCCATGGGCAGGGATCATCGAGGAGGAGGGGGAAGAAGAGGAGCAGAGGAGGGCCGGCTGTCAGCAGCCAGGCCACAACAGGGAAGCAGAGGGCGAAGAAAAGAAGACGGAGGGGTCCAAAGCCCTGGCTGCCAGACCTGCGGCTGACCATGGAGGACAAGATGGGTCTCCAAGGCACTGGGATGCTCCGCTGCGCAGTGTTAGAGGCAGCTGTGAAACTCTTGAGACAACAGTTCCAGGATGCGACTGGTCTTCCTTGCATCAGAGCAGTGTGCTTTCCGGTCAGACCCAGAACAGTGCCCACTGTTCAGTTCCACGTGGATTGCCAACATCAGCATGGATTTGTCACCGCATGTGAAGGTACAAAGGTGGTGGTTGCAGACAGCTACAAGGCCATGGCTTTTGGAAGTATGGCCATCAGGCAAATAACAGACAGCTACAAAAACTACATAAAGGACCCAACAAAAAACATGGAGTATCTGGCGGTGGACCAACAATCAAGCACCAACAAAGACTGCGTCATCCATTGCATTGCAAATGCCTACGAGCTGCTGGCAGCAGATGGGAACCCGGAGTGTGTGTACAACAAGCAACTTATGAGACCGCATCTGCTGCAGTGCTTCACCAACAGGAAGATAACTGAATTTCCCAAGGATTACAAACCAGCAGGACAACCTTCAGTGAAACCTTTTAAATGGAAGCCCTGAAGCTAGAGTGGATTCTCCATTGCATTGCTTGCCTCCCATCACCTGCAACACTAGCATCTTTGCAATGATACAGTCACCGGTCACGTAAGTAGTAGCCGACTATTCTCCTAACATGTTAATCTTTACTAACTCAGGAATGAGATGCCATGCTAGCAAATGAAAGCCACTAGCCGCTTATTAATGAACTGGCTGCTTAATAACTAACCGGCAGGTGGAATTCATTTGCTAATGCCCTAATTTTTTTCTTGGGAGGGTTCAATTTTTTTTTCTATACCATGAAATGTATAAATGAAAATAGTTTATAATGGCATCATCCTGGGTTAGTGATGATTTACATGTAAGAAGGATTGTCCACCCGACCCAAGCCATACCTTCTGTTCCATGCTGCAAACATCTATCCGCTCCACTCCAACATCCTAATCGCCTCTGTCTCCACGCTGAAGCATCCAGATCAGCTTAAACACCCCTCTATAAACAGCCTAATAAACAGGCTGGCTAAGTATCTAAAAACAAAGCTAGGTGAGTATCTATAAGAGTCTGGGTAAGTATCTAAAAAAAAACAAAGCTAGGTGAATATCTATAAAACAGTCTGGGTAAGTATCTAAAAAAATAAAAAACTAGGTGAGTATCTATAAAACAGTCTGGGTAAGTATCTAAAAAAAACAAAACAAGGTGAGTATCTATAAAACAGTCTGGGTAAGTATCTAAAAAAAAAAAAAAACTAGGTGAGTATCTATAAAACAGTCTGGGTAAGTATCTAAAAAAACAAAAACTAGGTGAGTATCTATAAAAACAGTCTGGGTAAGTATCTAAAAAAACAAAAACTAGGTGAGTATCTATAAAACAGTCTGGGTAAGTATCTAAAAAAAACAAAAACTAGGTGAGTATCTATAAAACAGTCTGGGTAAGTATCTACAAAAAATCAAAGCTAGGTAAGTATCTACAAAACAGTCTGGTTAAGTATCTAAAAAAAAAAAACTAGGTGAGTATCTATAAAACAGTCTGGGTAAGTATCTAAACAAAAAAAAACTAGGTGAGTATCTATAAAACATTCTGGGTAAGTATCTAAAAAAAACAAAAACTAGGTGAGTATCTATAAAACAGTCTGGGTAAGTATCTACAAAAAATCAAAGCTAGGTGAGTATCTATAAAACAGTCTGGGTAAGTATCTAAAAAAAAACCAACTAGGTGAGTATCTATAAAACAGTCTGGGTAAGTATCTAAAAAAAACAAAGCTAGGTGAGTATCTATAAAACAGTCTGGGTAAGTATCTAAAAAAACAAAACTAGGTGAGTATCTATAAAACAGTCTGGGTAAGTATCTGAAAAAAACAAAACTAGGTGAGTATCTATAAAACAGTCTGGGTAAGTATCTAAAAAAAACAAAACTAGGTGAGTATCTATAAAACAGTCTGGGTAAGTATCTAAAAAAACAAAACTAGGTGAGTATCTATAAAACAGTCTGGGTAAGTATCTAAAAAAACAAAACTAGGTGAGTATCTATAAAACAGTCTGGGTAAGTATCTAAAAAAACAAAACTAGGTGAGTATCTATAAAATAGTATGGGTAAGTATCTAAAAAAAAAAAAACTAGGTGAGTATCTAATAAACGTGCTAGGTGAGTATTATCCTTCACTCAGGCTAGTTTCACAGTGGTCAGTTGCATAATGCATGTGTTATAATGTGTTATGATTACGGTGAGCTGCAATGGAGACTGGCCATAGACTTTAATACAAAGCTTGCATGCACAGAGTTGGAATAAAGTGATCTATTACAACGCAGTACTGTGAACAGCCCCATATAATTGTATGGGCAGTGAGCTGACATGCAGAATTATTTAGCAATTATTCTGCAACGCAACTGACCACTGTGAACAGGGCCTTAGGGCAATAACCTTCTTCTTTATTTTTACTTCTTTGTTGTTGTTGTAGCCCCCCCCCCCCCCCCCCAAAAAAAAAGTAAACAAAAATGCAAAAAAAAAATCCTCTTCTCTCCCTGACCCTGAACGTTCTTCTGTTTGTTTGTTTTTAAATAATGTGTATTAGGTTTGTACTGACAGACTGACCAAATGACAAATCAGGGTTCACAATGAAGCTGGGCATACACTATTAGATATTTTTGGAGATCAGATAAACGATCGATATCCCCCTAATATTAATCCTTTATCTGAGTACCACCCTGCACAAACTGGCGGGTGACCCCTGCGCCCCCTGGGTAATCAAGAAAAGAAATAACTTTCTTAACTAATGTCTGATTGATATATTGATACAAAAATTATGTGAGAATGACCTAATTTTTAATAGATTTTTGTTTTAATCAATTTTTCCATACAAACAAATGTCTAAATTATTACAAATGTCTAATGATGATTGCCCACCTTCGCACAGCCAGGCATACAGACTTACACCGACTGAATGACATACCCTGACTGAAGTAGAGTGACGCACACAGACACACAATCACTGAGTGACTGTAGTGATAGGGTAGGGCATACTGGTTAGGAGATAAAGGGTTAGACAGACTCACCGGGACTGTAGTGATAGGGTAGGGCATACTGGTTAGATGTAGGGATAGACAGACTCACAGTGACTGTAGTGATAGGGTAGGGCATACAGGTTAGGAGATGTAGGGTTAGACAGACTCACAGTGACTGTAGTGATAGGGTAGGGCATACAGGTTAGGAGATGTTGGGATAGACTGACTCACAGTGACTGTAGTGATAGGGTAGGGCATACTGGTTAGGAGATGAAGGGTTAGACAGACTGACAGTGACTGTAGTGATAGGGTAGGGAATACAGGTTAGGAGATGTAGGGTTAGACAGACTCACAGTGACTGTAGTGATAGGGTAGGGCATACAGGTTAGGAGATGTAGGGTTAGACAGACTCACAGTGACTGTAGTGATAGGGTAGGGCATACAGGTTAGGAGATGTTGGGATAGACTGACTCACAGTGACTGTAGTGATAGGGTAGGGCATACTGGTTAGGAGATGAAGGGTTAGACAGACTGACAGTGACTGTAGTGATAGGGTAGGGAATACAGGTTAGGAGATGTAGGGTTAGACAGACTCACAGTGACTGTAGTGATAGGGTAGGGCATACAGGTTAGGTGATGAAGGGTTAGACAGACTGACAGTGACTGTAGTGATAGGGTAGGGCATACAGGTTGGGAGATGTAGTGTTAGATAACAGTATTTGTATGTTCTCGTCTGACGCATGGTTACCTTTGTTTAGTGTCTGTGAAGTCCCATTCTGCAGATATTCCCATTTTCTGCTAGCCTGCAGGAGGAAGTGGGAATTCCTGAGAAATGGGACATCAAACAAAGTAAACATGCTATTTTCCTATGAATCATAATTACCTATTTACATTTGTCTCTGTGAAGTCCACTTTCTTTAGTAATCTGATCTTCACAGAGGAAGAGGGAATATTTCAGAAATGGAACATCACAGAGACACAGTAAAGGCACACAGCTAATCATGCCCCAGAATAGAATATACAAATACTTTTTACTAAAAAAAACAAAACAAAAAAAAAAACCACCAGGTAAAAGATGACTAGCATCTATTAGAGTAGGGTAGCGTAGTGTAGTGTAGGACCTGTCCGAGAGGAGTCTACCTTGGCGTTGGTGGGCAGGCTTACAATCTTTTGGCCAAAGATGTTCATGTTATCTGCAGGGAATAAGGTGCCCATACACTTATCAATGTTACCCGGCAGATTCGATCATTATGATTAAATCTGCTAGAGATCGATGCCACAATATGGCTGTCCGATCATAATTTGAAACGTTTTCCAGATGAAATCAATCCATGCTATCGATTTCGGCAGACAGAAAGGGACCCGTCCATCTAAAATGTGTTCCCCTGGGGCTGTATCCCATTTGTGCTGATCCTGAAGGGAGGCATTTTAGTGCACACAAGTGGCTTCCTGCCAGCAATACCCTTCACGGACACTGCAGGCCTAATTTAGCCTATGAAGGGTGACAACATGAAAGGAAAAAAATTATCCCCCCCCCCCCCCCCCCCCCAGGGCCCGCTCGGGGTCTTTTGGGGGGCAGCAGGGGTCGCAGCATTAGAGGAGAGTGTGGCAGATCGGTGGGGAGGGGGGAAATCCCCCCCTCCCTCACCTCGGGCTCTCCTCTCAGCGCTCCCCCTCCTGCAATCATTGGTGGTGTTCGTGGCAGCAGCGGCGGTGGCAGCAGGATGACTCATAACTTCTTTCTCGCCGGAGCTCTTCCGTTCTCTAAGTGCAACTTCCTGTTTACACAGGAAGTTGAATGAAGCACTTAGAGAACGGAAGAGCTTCGGTGAGAAGGAGGTAATGAGTCATCCTGCCGCCACCTCCGCTGCTGCCACGAACACCACCAATGATTGCAGGAGGGGGAGCGCTGAGAGGAGAGCCCGAGGTGAGGGGGGTCGCATCCCCTATTGTTACACCAGTGAATAACAAGGCCACCTCTATTTATACAGTATCATTTTTTGGCCAATTGATTAACTAAAAGACTCCTAAGCTGTGTTTTATGCAAATTTTCGCATTCCGATGTTCCCATGCACACCAAGGAAGTTAATGTAAATGATATTATATATAATCAACTAAAATTCGCTTTTACATTTTCACATTTGGAATTATATACGATGTGCATGTCCATTGTGTAGAAGAAGCAAGCATGTAGGCAGTTTTTTCTACAGAAAATTGGAATGCGAAAATTCACACAACGCATGTCCAATGTGATGCCACTGACTTGCATTAGGTATGCGGCAAATGCAAATTCGCAAAAACGCAATTTGCACAGAAATTGTGTCAGGTGTGAAAGATGCCTAATAATAATACTTTTTTTCTTTACTACAGGTTTTCAAGCCAGAGCAAGCGCTTTCTTCCTTTTTATTTTCCTGTCAGGGCTGGGAGTCACAACTGGCGGCCAATTAGGGGCCAACATTCATTTGCTTTTTCTTCTTGGTATCAAAAAAATGACCCTTTTTTTTCAAATAGTTGGAAGGAAAGGAATTTCAAACAGGAAAACCAGAGCATCTAATCAGTGATGCTGAGTGCATCAGAGGCCAGTAATTGTCCATTATTCACTCCAGGCCCGGATTTACCACACAGGAGCCTATAGGCACAGATGTACTGGCATCCTAGACTTCACCCTCCATGAGCCTACAAATCCCTACCAGACTGCACCTGACGTGTGCTGGGTGTCCCAGCTGTCACTTCTCCCTTGCACATCCTAGGTAGCTACATGTGCCCCTTAGTATTAGGTAGCCAGAAATACCCTCAATAATAAGTAGCTAGAGGTGCCCCCAAGTATTAGGTAGCTAGAGGAACCTTAGTATTAAGTAGCTAGAGCTGCCCCTGACTGAAGGGAGATCTGGTCAGTGGAATGCCAAGAGCAGGGTGAGTAACCTCTCATTTACACTCTCATCAGGACTCATAGGAAAGGAGGGAGGGAGGCACTTGGGAAGGGGAGTGAGCCGCTTTTCCATCATGAGGCGCCTGTAGGCACATGCCTACAGTGCCTTATGGTGAAAAAGGCCCTGATTCAGTCTGTTATCATGCGGACCATGAGAGAGAGGAAACGCAGTGCCTGGTAGTCATGCATAGCATGTCAGTCAGATACACTCCGCATCCTCCATTGGCCAGAAAAGGATCAAGATGAAATGGAGCCTTTGGCAAGATAGCAGTTTTTGCCCACCGCTGATGGTCACCTGGCTTTTGTAGTAAGATTTGGTGCAGCTGCCTAGGTTTGCCTTGCGGATGATCTGGCTCTGCCATTGGCCAGCAAACCCCAGACCATAACAGTCTATTAGTAGCTCTGATAAGTGGTCACTTATGGCACATCTCAGTGGCAGGGTATCTGCCCTCTTATGGTGGCCACTAATGATCCAATATTTGTGTCCAATCTTACCAAATCTATGCAGTAGAAGGGTAAACTGAGTGAATATATTGAATACATAATTTAGGCTGTTCCTCATATTACATAGAAGTGGTAAGATTGGATCATAAGTGGGCACCTTTGGAAACTGCACAGACATAGTTTTATGGGAACATGTAGGATATGGAAGCTGACATATGTATTTGCTTTTAAACAAAACCAGGTGGCTGGCAGTCCTGCTGATCTCTTTGTCTGCAGTAGTGTCTGAATCACAACACCTGAAACAAACTTGACTAAATCAGTCAGATGTCAGTCAGAAACACCTGATCGTCATGCTTGTTCAGGGTCTATTGCTAAAAGTATTAGAGGCAGAGGTTCAGCTGGACAGCCAGGCAACTGGTATTATTTAAAAATAAATAAATATGGCAACCTCCATATACCTCTCACTTCTGGTTCTCTTTAAACACATTACTGTAAATTGCTTCATCTATCCAAGAATGACTGATGGTGTTCAGTGCATATTTCTTATACAGTATAATCTCTTATAGTAAACTCTGATATAGTAACCGTCCAGGTCCTGGCCCAGCACCATTATAAGTACATACCTCCCAACATTTTGAGATGAGAAAAAGGGACAGTTAAGCCACGCCCCTGCCACACCCCTAATCACGACCCTGGCACACCCATAGTCACGCATACCATAAAGATTTCATAAGAAAAATAGGTTGTTTTATCATTTAAACCACACTGGTCCTTTCTATCCTGGTGCATTTTCCTTCATATCAACATTTATATAAGAACTATATCAATTTAAAAGATGAGAATAAAGTTTAAAGGCAATTAAACACATTTTTTTCAGTAGGGAAATACATATATTTAGATAGAAAGAGGGACGTCCTGAAAGAGGGACAAATAGGGAGGAAAGAGGGACAGATGAAGTGTGGTTTGAATAATGAAAAGACATTGTTTACAGATGAATGCTTCATGGTATGTATGACCAGCAGTGTGTGTCTAAAAGGTGTCCTTATGTCTCATCTAAAAAAAATAGGGAAACATACTCTGGGGATGAAAAAAGTGGGAGATGGATAAGGAAGAGGGGATGCAATGCACAGAATGGGGGCATGTAATGGTGGCCTATTAAAAGATGGCACGAAATAGTAGAGCCTACAACCAGTTTTGCTCTCTCTCTCTCTTTATATATATATATACACCGTATATTCTGGTGTATAAGACGACTGGGCGTATAAGACGACCCCTCAACTTTTCCAGTTAAAATATAGAGTTTGGGATATACTCGCCGTATAAGACTACCCCTCTCCCAACGCTCACCAAATAAACATTTATCAGAGAGGTATGGAAGAATAGATCACGCTGTGCCCATAAAACACGCCTCTTTCACCCGTCTGGCCCACCCTTGTATCCTATTTACCTCCTTCTCTGCTTCTCAGATGCGCCGCTTCACTACAGTCCTCAGCAGTGAGATCTGAGAGGCGGTAACAGGATAGGGTGTGTATCACTCGGCATCAATGACACCCGGCATATAAGTAGAGTGACCAGACGTCCCGGATTGCCCGCGACGCGTCCCGGATTCGGGGTCCGCTCTCCCAGGCAGCATGAGGTCCCGGTAAACGTCCCGCTTTTAGCAGCGGGAAGTCCCAGCCTCTGGACTCTGGTCACTTTATTGCATGAACTGGCCGCGGCGTCTATAGACGCCGTGCCAGTTCATTGCCCGCAGCCCCGCTCCAGCCTCCTTACTATCTTCTGGTGTTCCGACACCGGCAGGTGAGCAGGGCTACGGGAAGATGGCTGCCGAAGCCCTGTACTGGAGACTATTCGTGTCTCCAGTACAGGGCTTCGGGCGCCATCTTGCCGTAGCCCTGCTCTGCCTGTCAGCGCGGGATACTTCAGGAGGATCGTCCGGGGGAGATGCGCACCAGAGGAGTCTTCTGCCAGGTGAGTAAATGCTTTTTTTCCAGGTGAACTTTGCCCGCAGTGAGTTTATTTTCTGGTGACATGTGTGCCCGCAGTGAGTTTATTTTCTGGTGACGTGTGCCCGCAGTGCGTTTATTTTCTGGTGACATGTTTGCCCACAATGCGTTTATTTTCTGGTGACATGTTTGCCCGCAGTGCGTTTATTTTCTGGTGACATGTGTGCCCGCAGTGCGTTTATTTTCTGGTGACATGTGTGCCTGCAGTGCGTTAATATTCTGGTGACATGTTTGCCCGCAGTGCGTTTATTTTCTGGTGAAATGTTTGCTCGCAGTGCGTTTATTTTCTGGTGACATTTGCCCGCAGTGCGTTTATTTACTGGTGACATGTTTGCCCGTAGCGCGTTTGTTTTCTGGTGACACGTTTGCCCGCAGTGCGTTTATTTTCTGGTGAAATGTTTGCCCGCAGTGCGTTTATTTTCTGGTGAAATGTGTGCCTGCAGTGCGTTTATTTTCTGGTGAAATGTTTGCCCGCAGTGCGTTTATTTTTTGGTGAAATGTTTGCCCGCAGTGCGTTTATTTTGTGCTGACATGTTGCCCGCAGTGCGTTTATTTTGTACTGACATGTTTGCCCGCAGTGCGTTTATTTTGTGCTGACATGTTTGCCTGCAGTGCGTTTATTTTGTGCTGACATGTTTGCCCGCAGTGCGTTTATTTTGTGCTGACATGTTTGCCCGCAGTGCGTTTATTTTCTGGTGAAATGTTTGCCCACAGTGCGTTTATTTTGTGCTGACATGTTGCCCACAGTGCGTTTATTTTGTGCTGACATGTTTACCCGCAGTGCGTTTATTTTGTGCTGACATGTTTGCCCGCAGTGTGTTTATTTTGTGCTGACATGTTTGCTTGCAGTGCGTTTATTTTGTGCTGACATGTTTGCCCGCAGTGCGTTTATTTTGTACTGACATTGCCCACAGTGCGTTTATTTTGTGCTGACATGTTGCCCGCATTGCGTTTATTTTGTACTGACATGTTGCTTACATTGCGTTTATTTTGTACTGACATGTTTGCCCGCATTGCATTTATTTTGTACTGATGTTGCCCACAGTGCGTTTATTTTGTGCTGACATGTTTGCCCGCAGTGCGTTTATTTTGTGCCCACAATGTGTTTATTTTGTGCTGACATGTTGCCCATTGCGTTTATTTTGTGCTGACAGGTTGCCCATTGCGTTTATTTTGTGCTGACATGTTGCCCATTGCGTTTATTTTGTGCTAAGATGTTGCCCATTGCGTTTATTTTGTGCTGACATGTTGCCCACAATGCGTTTATTTTGTGCTGACATGTTGCCCATTGCATTTATTTTGTGCTGAAATGTTGCCCACATTGCGTTTATTTTCTGGTGTCTGGGGTAACTGTTGCTGCATTTATTATTTAATGGTCATAGTTCGCTATGCTTGCTGCTTTGGGGTTACGGTATACTATTAAATAGCATCACACAGTTTCTGCACACCCATGATGCGAAACCTCGTCTGACAACATCATGGCGCAAACACTGCTTTCTTATGCCTCACTGTTACATCATTATGTTAGCTCCACCCATACAATGTCATGGCCACACCCATTTTTCTGCCCCTCCCCCCCTCATCCCAGGTTGTACCAACAAAAATCTGGTCACTCTAATATAAGATGACCCCAGACTTTTCAGAAGATTTTCAAGGGTTAAAAAGTAGTCCTATAGTAGAGTGACCATACGTCCCGGATTGCTCGGGTCGCGTCCCGGATTCGGGGTCCGCTGTCCCAGGCTGCATGAGGTCCCGGGAAACGTCCCGCTTTCAGCAGCGGGACGTCCCGGCCTCGGGACTCTGGCCACTCTATCCTTATGAACTGGCAGCGGCGTCTATAGACGTCATGCCAGTTCATTGCCCGCAGCCCCGCTCCAGTCTCCTGCTTCTTCCGGTGTCTGTTCCGACACCGGCAGGCGAGCAGGGCTATGGCAAGATGGTTGCCGAAGCCCTGTACTGGAGACTATTTGTGTCTCCAGTACAGGGCTTCGGGCGCCATCTTGCCGTAGCCCTGTCAGTGCGGGAGACGAGCAAGAGGACGGTGGTCCTGGGAGCAGCGCGCCAGAGGCAGGAGACTTCTGCCAGGTGAGTAAATGCTTTCTTTTCCAGGTGAAATGTTTGCCTGCATTGCGTTTCTTTTCTGGTGAAATGTTTACCCGCATTGCGTTTACTTTCTAGTGAAATGTTTGCCCGCATTGCGTTTATGTTCTGGTGAAATGTTTGCCCGCATTGCGTTTCTTTTCTGGTGAAATGTTTGCCCGCATTGCGTTTCTTTTCTGGTGAAATGTTTGCCCGCATCACTGGCGTATCCAGATGGGGGTTCTGGATGTATGGAACACCCCCTGAGACTCCTGTACCTTTAAAAAAAATCCCTGAAATCGCTGAAGCAGACAAGCTGGTAAATATACAGAGGCTTGCCTGCAGGGTCTGTGGGAAAAACTCAGCTCTTTCCCTATTGTAAAGACTGCATGTAGACAGCTACATAAGGTATGTCACAGGTTGAAAAGTTTTTGACAGTCCCTAAACTCCAGGAGGGCTGCCTGCAGCTTGTGTGAGAGGCTGACCATCCCTTACATTCTCCACACCCCTATGGATGGTATACCTATATCATTCCCCTATTCCCACAATCCTCCCCACCATGTTGTTAATGTTTTGTTTTTGCTTTGGCAATGCTAAATGTATTTGGTCCTGCCAATAAAGCTTTTTTGGATTTGGCTGGCAGGGACAGGAGACACAGTACATGCAAGTAGCCTCTGTGTGATGTGGGACTGCAATACAGATTTGCTATCTGCTCTATGGCCTAGTGCACACCAAAAACCGCTAGCAGATCCGCAAAATGCTAGCAGATTTTGAAACGCTTTTTCTTATTTTTCTGCAGCGTCTCAGCTAGCGTTTTGCGGTTTTGTGTAGCGGTTTTGGTATAGTAGATTTCATGTCTTGTTACAGTAAAGCTGTTACTGGTTTTCCTATACTTAACATTGAGGCAGAAACGCATCCGCAATCCAAAATCTGCAGCAGCCCGGGAGTATGCGTTTCTGCAAAACGCCTCCCGCTCTGGTGTGCACCAGCCCATTGAAATACATTACCCTAGCGGATCCGCACCCGCAAGCAGATCGCAAACCGCAGCGGAAACGCTCCGGTGTGCACTAGGCCTATCTCAGTCTCTCCACTCCACCTGGGGGGCAATCTCCCCACAGGCCCCCTTTCATTCAGTGATTTAGGGCTGGTGTCTGGTGTATTCAGGTTTGTTGTTGTAAGGCAATGCAAAACAGTAGGCAAGCTGATAAAACTGCAATTAAAGGGCAGGCAAGCTGGTATATATACACAGCATGATGCAGAGCTTGCCTGGAGGGTCCGTGGGCAAAAATCGGTCTCTCCCCTATGTTATAATGACTGCATCTTGTTAAACAAGGTGAACATTTTTTGACAGTCCCTAGACTCCAGGAGGGCTGCTTTCTGACTTGTGTGAGAGACCAGCAGGGACATGAGACCTATTACAGGCAAGTAGCCTCTGTGTGATGTGGGACTGCAATACAGATAATGCTCCATCTCAGGCTATTCTCAATTTTTCTCCACTCCTCTTCTCTCTGGGCTAATGCACGCCAAAATCACAATAGCAATCGCTAGCAATTAGTGAGTGCGATTTTCAGAGCGATTTCTGAATGAATCACTCAAAAAAATGCTACATGCGGTATACCTGCGATTTTGAAAAGATCACAACGCTGCTGTGGGAACACCCACATAGGGTAACATTAGCCAAGCGCTTTTCAAATCAATGTTGATTTGAAAAATGCTCAGAAGCCCTCTTGGTGTGCACCAGCCCTCCCTCGTTCACCTTTGTTTCCCTCTTCCCCTAGTGCTGGCTGGCTGTGTCTTCTTGTCATACAGGAAAGCTAAATAAAAGTGCAATCCTGGTGAGGCAAATTATTATTATTTAGTATTTATATAGCGCCGCCATCTTCCGCAGATGCATATATCCCTGCATCATATGGGTATTGCTTGCGCTATGTGACATGTGACATATTCCACTGAATTGTCCAAACTAGTAAGTCTATCTCCCGTTCCTCTCTCGGGGAGTTGTTCCAGCGCTGTCCCCTGTTCAAATTTGCTGCTTCCAGAAGCCCTCAGAAACAACACTTATGTCCTTGAGTACTTCCAAAGATAGGCAGCTCCATAATACGCCAGCGCACTTTTGTGCATGGGCAGTATGGAGCCACCTGTATTTGGAAGCACTCGGGGACATAAGTGCTTCTGGACCTTTCAGGAATCCCCACCTTAAAAATCCTGCGTTTGCCTCTGCGCATTGCGTTTCTTTTCTGGTGAAATGTTTGCCCACATTGCGTTTCTTTTCTGTTGAAATGTTTGCCCGCATTGCGTTTCTTTTCTGGTGAAATGTTTGCCCGCATTGCGTTTCTTTTCTGGTGAAATGTTTGCCCGCTTTGCGTTTCTTTTCTGGTGAAATGTTTGCCCGCATTGCGTTTACTTTCTAGTGAAATGTTTGCCCGCATTGCGTTTCTTTTCTGGGGAAATGTTTGCCCGCATTGCGTTTCTTTTCTGGGGAAATGTTTGCCTGCATTGCGTTTCTTTTCTGGGGAAATGTTTGCCCGCATTGCGTTAATTTTCTGCTGAAATGTTTGTCCGCATTGCGTTTATTTTCTGGGGAAATGTTTGCCCGCATTGCGTTAATTTTCTGGTGTAATGTTTGCCCGCATTGTGCAGCCCCCCCCCCCTGTCTTCATCGATGCGCACTCCTAGTCCCCCCCGCTGCCCCCCCTCCCTGTCCCAGGTTGGACCCACAAAAATCTGGTCACTCTACTTATATGCCAGAATATACTATATATATATATAACGTTACGCGTCCCTCCCTCATTCTTCATACGATTTCCGCGTTGCTAACAGATTGGGACAAAATTCTATTGTTCCCATTTTAAAGATGGCCGCTGCGGCTCAGCCTCCCGTCCCCCCAGTATGACGCTGCGGGTAGGAGAAGCTGGTGTGCGCAGGCGCGTTCGGCCATGTTGGTGAGTGTGCGGTAATTCAGGAGCAGCCGGCTGATTGTCCCATCAGGCTTCAGCAACACCGGGGTGAGTATTAGGGCTGGGGGGGGCCATAGACCTCCATAGCACCGAGTTGTAGTGACCTCCCCTGCTGTGCCTGAAAGTACAACAACTCCCAGCATGACGCTGCACACCCCTACCTGATTCCCCACTCCCCCGTCACTTCCACTTCTGCATCACGACACTGTGCTGTCCTCCATAATCTCCTGTGCCTGCTACCACCCCTGCACTGTACATAACTTACCTATTCCAATACTACCCACATCAGGATACTTCTCCCTACACTTCTGCCTGATCACCCCCCCCCCCCCCGTTACCTCTACTCCATCACCACTGCACTGTGCTGTCCTCCCTAATCTCCTGTATCTGCTGCAACCTCTAGCAAGATGCTACACTGTATATAACCTTACCTGGCCAATACTGACCGCACCATGATACTACTCACTACACCTTGCCTGACTCCCTCCCCCCTGTCACTGGTACTTCTCAATTATGACACTGCTCTGTCCACTCTCCCTGACACTACTGCTTCTGTATAAAGACACTGCACTGTCCTCCCTAATCTCCTGTATCTGCTGCAACCCCAGCAAGATGCAACACTGTATATAGCATACCTATCCAATGCTACCTAAACCATACTTCTCACTTCACCCCTGACTGATCACCTCCACCCTTTCCCCACACCACTGCACTGTCCTCCATAGTCTCCTGTACCTGTTGCAACCCCAGCAAGATGCTACACTGTATATAACTTACCTATCCACTACTACCCACACCATGATACCACTCGCTACACTTCTGCCTGATCACCTCCCTCTGTCACCTCTACTCCCTCTGTCACCTCTACTCCCTCTGTCACCTCTACTCCCTCTGTCACCTCTGCTCCCTCATCACACCACTGCATTGTCCTCCCCAATCACCTGTACTTGCTGCAAACCCCAGCAAGATGCTACACTACACCTATCCAATACTACCCACACCATGATACTGCTCACTACACCCTGCCCAATCTCCCTCTGTCAGCTCCACTCCCTCCCCACACCACTGCACTGTCCCTCCTAGTCTCCTGTACTTGCTACAACATCCAGTAAGATGCTACACTGTATATAACTTACCTATCCAATACTGACCGCACCATGATACTACTCACTACACCTTGCCTGATCAGCTTCCTCTGTCACCTCTAGACATGATAAGCTAATCATACTTCTCCTGGTGGACGTCAAGCGACTCGGGGCCCTTTTTCACTAGCTGTAATCCGCTTCAAAAATGGATCGCAGCCTGAGAAATCGCACAGTGTTCCCAAGGGCTTCATAGCGTAGTCTCAGCAAGTGGAAAATGTTGGTTGCACATAGTAGAAAAGTCCCCTCAGGGCTGCAGCCACTGCTCCTCTGGCCTCCAGGATCATTAGGGAGCCTTACCCAAAGACACCTTACTATTTTGTATACTGGCTTGAGCAGGGATTCAAATCCCACATCAAAAGTAACAGCCACACCGGTACGCTATCCAGCTAACCTCTACTCCCTTATTACAACACTGTGCTGCTGTGCCTAATGTACCTGCCACATTCTCTGTCATGGTATTACGCTGTGCATACCTTACCTATCCAATACTACCCACACCATGATACTACTTACTAACTTACTACGGTACTTTTCCGTTATCGCCACCTAGTGGATGTGCCCGGCTAATGGAAAAGTACCCTTACTACTCCTGTCCTGATCACCTCTACTCCCTCACCGCAACACTGCTGCTGTGCCTAATGTACCTGCCACATTCTCTTTCATGGTATTACACTGTGCATACCTTACCTATCCAATACTACCCACACCATGATACTACTTACTATACTCTTGCCCCCATCCTGCAACACTGTGCTGCTGTGCCTAATCTTCTGTACCTGTTACATTACCCTTCATATTACACTGTGCATACCTATCCAATACTACCCACACAATGATACTACTTACTACACTCCTGCCCTGATCCTCCCTATATCACCTCTACTCCCTCAGCACAACACTGCACTGTCCTCACTAATATTCTGTACATGCTACAACTCCTAGCTGCTGCACTGTACATACCTCACTTATCCACTTAACAACCCCACCATAACACTCCACATGATGACACCACTGCCTGATCCTCTCTCCCTTTCAGTGCTGCTGCAGCATGACAGTCCTCTGTCTTCTATCATCTCTCCCCTGTGTAATCTTTCCCTCTCACTGCTGCCACCCTCAGCAGGACATGTACTGTACCGGTTTGCCTTACCACCTCCACCAGCTACCACTTGACAATGACACTGCACTGCCTGAACTTTTCACTCTTCACTACTACTAGAGGTGATCAGTAATATCAACTTTCTTGTAGTTTTTGATATAAGGGAACTGATGACAGCATTTTTCTCATTCTCTCCCCTTTCTGATTTGTCTCCTTTTAACTTCAGCGTGACACTGCACTTTGCCTGATCTCCTTTGTATCGTGACTACACCTTAATTACTAGTGCCCCTAGGATGACCGCACCATGTTGCTCTGCCTGATCTCCTCTCCCACCCAGTAAAAGTACCCCCAGCTTGAAGCACCTATTGGTTATTTCTTACATGTTGCTGTATTGAAAAAAGCAGTTGTGTTTGATGTCTTGTAATGTCATTTTTTTTCCATACAGGATTTTCTGCCTAAAGCCAGGAGATAGGAGCATCTGAGTGTAAAAGCTGAGCCTAAACCTCGTGTACAATGGTGAGTTTCTATCACTTTTTAGGAAAATACCGGGGCAGAGTCAGACTGCTCAGATCAGCTCGATTAGGAGTAGCACAAAAACCTCAACATGACAGTTCGCTGCCGGCTGCCTGGGCGTGCGCACTCAGTGGAGCTGCCGGCTGCCTGGGCGTGCGCACTCAGTGGAGCTGCCGGCTGCCTGGGCGTGCGCACTCAGTGGAGCTGCCGGCTGCCTGGGCGTGCGCACTCGGTGGAGCTGCCGGCTGCCTGGGCGTGCGCACTCGGTGGAGCTGCCGGCTGCCTGGGCGTGCGCACTCGGTGGAGCTGCCGGCTGCCTGGGCGTGCGCACTCGGTGGAGCTGCCGGCTGCCTGGGCGTGCGCACTCGGTGGAGCTGCCAGCTGCCTGGGCGTGCGCACTCGGTGGAGCTGCCGGCTGCCTGGGCGTGCGCACTCGGTGGAGCTGCCGGCTGCCTGGGCGTGCGCACTCGGTGGAGCTGCCGGCTGCCTGGGCGTGCCCACTCGGTGGAGCTGCCGGCTGCCTGGGCGTGCCCACTCGGTGGAGCTGCCGGCTGCCTGGGCGTGCCCACTCGGTGGAGCTGCCGGCTGCCTGGGCGTGCCCACTCGGTGGAGCTGCCGGCTGCCTGGGCGTGCCCACTCGGTGGAGCTGCCGGCTGCCTGGGCGTGCCCACTCGGTGGAGCTGCCGGCTGCCTGGGCGTGCCCACTCGGTGGAGCTGCCGGCTGCCTGGGCGTGCGCACTCGGTGGAGCTGCCGGCTGCCTGGGCGTGCGCACTCGGTGGAGCTGCCGGCTGCCTGGGCGTGCGCACTCGGTGGAGCTGCCGGCTGCCTGGGCGTGCGCACTCGGTGGAGCTGCCGGCTGCCTGGGCGTGCGCACTCGGTGGAGCTGCCGGCTGCCTGGGCGTGCGCACTCGGTGGAGCTGCCGGCTGCCTGGGCGTGCGCACTCGGTGGAGCTGCCGGCTGCCTGGGCGTGCGCACTCGGTGGAGCTGCCGGCTGCCTGGGCGTGCGCACTCGGTGGAGCTGCCGGCTGCCTGGGCGTGCGCACTCGGTGGAGCTGCCGGCTGCCTGGGCGTGCGCACTCGGTGGAGCTGCCGGCTGCCTGGGCGTGCGCACTCGGTGGAGCTGCCGGCTGCCTGGGCGTGCGCACTCGGTGGAGCTGCCGGCTGCCTGGGCGTGCGCACTCGGTGGAGCTGCCGGCTGCCTGGGCGTGCGCACTCGGTGGGGCTGCCTGGGCGTGCGCACTCGGTGGGGCTGCCTGGGCGTGCGCACCCGGTGAAGCTGCCGGCTGCCTGGGCGTGCGCACCCGGTGGAGCTGCCGGCTGCCTGGGCGTGCGCACCCGGTGGAGCTGCCGGCTGCCTGGGCGTGCGCACCCGGTGGAGCTGCCGGCTGCCTGGGCGTGCGCACCCGGTGGAGCTGCCGGCTGCCTGGGCGTGCGCACCCGGTGGAGCTGCCGGCTGCCTGGGCGTGCACACTCGGTGGAGCTGCCTGGGCATGCACACTCAATGGAGCTGCCGGCTGCCTCGGCGTGCACACTCAGTGGTATTGCCGGCTGCCTCGGCGTGCACACTCAGTGGTATTGCCGGCTGCCTCGGCGTGCACACTCAGTGGTATTGCCGGCTGCCTCGGCGTGCACACTCAGTGGTATTGCCGGCTGCCTCGGCGTGCACACTCAGTGGTATTGCCGGCTGCCTCGGCGTGCACACTCAGTGGTATTGCCGGCTGCCTCGGCGTGCACACTCAGTGGTAGTGACGGCTGCCTCGGCGTGCACACTCAGTGGTATTGCCGGCTGCTTTGGCGTGCACACTCCATGGTGCTGCCGGCTGCCTAGGTGTGCATACTCAGTAGCCATCTTTACAGCAGTAAAGGAATTAAACATGGCAATTAGTTTTTTGAAATGCAGTACAGTTTATTTAGGAATAGATATACCGAGAGGGGGCCTCAATGGGATCCTGAGGCTTCCCTCTCTTTAGGTTAACTATCTTATTTTGAATAAGAGATTTAGCTCAGGATTAGTTTAAAGCCATAAAAGTCCATTCTGTGTGCAGGAAATGAGGGGACATCACACCCACCCTATTCAGCAGTAACAACTTGTCAGGAATGGGCAGTAATAAAGGGTCTTGCCACTCCACCAGTGCTCTGGTTGCGGGGGAACTCTTTCTCAGTGTACCACTGCTGGCTTCTATATCTTAGGATTCCCACTGACTTAGACGTATGTGTTTCATATTATTCCTACTTTGACACTTTATTTTGAATTTTCTCATGACAGTCTCGAAGATACGATTCCAGGACCACGATATTCTCCCCAGAGGGTGAGTCCTGGCAGCTCTTTCTCTGTGCTCTGTTAGGAATATCGGATTATATCTGTATTTTATTTTTTGCTTTCTCATGCATCTGCCTTTCCTCCCGAGGTTACTTTCTCTTTCACTTTGAATGTGCGGTTTCCATTGCTAAAGGGACTTTCCATGAGTTAATGACAAACACTGCCACCTGCTGGCTGTATGTGTGTATTGTTGGTTTGTGAAATAATATCCTCTCTAAATACAACAGCTATTTTTTCACTGCCCCATGTGGAGCAGGTGTTTAAAGGACTCCTGAAGTGAGAGGTATGTGGAGCCTGCCATATTTATTGCCTTTAACTTTTTAGCAGCCAAATAAAATAAAATTTTATTTGGCTGCAGGGACAAATGTTTCTTGCCGCTGGGAAATGTACCTTCCCTAGCCTGGCAGGGTATGCACAGTGGGTGGGAGGCACTAGGCAGCCAAATGAGGTTTGCCAGCAGAGGTTTAACTTGCAGAGCAGTTTTCAAATGAAATATCTCGTTTGCAACGGCTAACAGGTTAAAGAATACTAGTTGCCTGGCGTCCGCTGATCTTCATCCGCTGATCAAGCATGCCAATCCAGTCAAACTTCATTCAGACTAGCTGATCCAAATACTTGTTTAGGGTTTAAAAGTATTAGAGGGGGTAACGAGAAGGACATGGAGGCTGCCATATTTATTTCCTTTTAAACAATACAAGTTGCCTGGCTGTCCTGCTGGTCATATGCCTCTAATACTTTTAGCCATAGACCCTGAACAAGCATGCAGATTTGATGTTTCTCTTGTCAGATCTATCAAGATTAGCTGCATGCTTGCTTCTGGTGTTATTCAGACACTACTGCAGCCAAATAGATCAGCAGGGCTGCCAGGCAACTGGTATTGTTTAAAAGAAAACTAATATGGCAGCCTCCATATTCTTCTCATTTCAGTTGTCCTTTAAATTAACCAATACTTTTGTTGACTGAAACAAGGATTCTGATTGATTGCCCTTTCTGCTCCAGTTTTTTGTATTAAGATAGGTAAACTTGAAACCCTATTTATCGGTGCTATGTAAGATGTGCCTTT
Organism: Hyperolius riggenbachi; assembly: GCF_040937935.1. Lineage (NCBI taxonomy): Eukaryota > Metazoa > Chordata > Amphibia > Anura > Hyperoliidae > Hyperolius > Hyperolius riggenbachi. The sequence goes on from NC_090651.1 coordinate 60,398,882, forward strand.
CATCTTCCAACAATTGTTTCACATACCACTGAATGTGTACAAATGTTGATAAATACCTTAATTTTTGCATTTGCAGCATGGTCATGTGTTCATCACCATGCCATTTTTTTCTTCTCCTTCTACTGGAGGAGTAATTCCTTCTGGGAGGGGAGGTGTGGCCAATCTGTCAGTCACCATTCCGCCCAGTGTGAGGAGGTGTGGCCACGCAGTCGCTCAAACCTGCTTATGCTTTGCGGAGGAGAATGGGGGTGGAGGGGCTCTGAGGAGTTTGCCAAAACACAATCTGTGCTGTCATTTGACAAGAACAACTTCTCAGTGGCAGTAACTGACCACAGGGCAGATGAAAAATCAAAATATTAGTTAAAGCCGATCTGAACTCAGAACTTCCTCTCTGCTCTAAAAGATAAATCGCATAATAACCCTCACAGAACAACATTTCTTTGCTAAAGGTTACAGAACTCCTGCAATGCATCTGCAGTGTATCTACTTCCTGCTTTCATGGAAGCAGACAAAGGGTTAACATCTTGTATTCACACATTAGCTGTGTCTGCCAAGACTGACATTTCTGTGCTGACACAGCTGAGAGCTCAAATTACACTTGGAATTAGTCACAGATGAGGGGTAATCAGACATGCTCTTCTCTCTAAAAACATACAGGGTGCATTTCTCTCTGTTTTCCTTTTGTCCAGTTTCAACTTTTAAACCCTTGTGGTAGAGCATTTTATCGGTAGATGTGCAGCCCCTGAACTGAGGCTTTTAAAGCATTAAAGAGACACTGAAGTCTCTTTTTTTAACTTACTTTATTATCCAGTCAGCATAAGCATTAAACCCTAAGCAGATTCGCTGCATCCCCGCGACACAAGTGATTTATGGCTTAGACATAGCCCTGCAAAGTTCCAGGGCTCACATCCTTCTCCTTCCTGTAAGAGGCAGAGCTGTGTGCCGTAGCTCTGCCTCCTCTACAGTCGATCTCCGCTTCTCCCCGCCCCTCTCAGTCTTCTTTCACTGAGAGGGGCAGGGAGAGGCGGAGATTGACAGGATAGGAGGCAGAGCTACAGCACAAAGCTCTGCCTCCCCAGGGCAGCACAATCTATGACCTGCAATGTCGTGGAACTTTGCAGGTCTATTTCTAAGCAATAAATCACTCATTTTGCCTCAGGATCTGCTTACGATTTAATGCTGATGCTGACTGGATAAGAAATTAAGGTAAAAAGACTTCAGTGTCTCTTTAAATACATTTTTATGCATGGCCATAGTGAAGATGTGATTTTGTCATCTATACGTTGCTGCACAGCAGCCATCAGACTGCGGAAGGAGGAGCAGCACAGCGCTCCTGATACACTTTGAGCATTGGCATGAGTCATCAGTGAGCTGCTGATTTGTGCCTTCCAGCCAGCCTATCCTGACCTATTTGTTCCCTCAGGGCGCCTGTACCAGGTGGAATATGCCATGGAAGCTATAGGACACGCCGGCACCTGCTTGGGGATTTTAGCCAATGATGGAGTCCTGCTTGCAGCCGAAAGGCGGAACATCCACAAACTGCTGGATGAAGTTTTCTTCTCTGAGAAAATCTACAAGCTGAACGAGTAAGCTCTGGGATTGTTCAGTAGCTGTAAAGGGAACCTGTTATAGCCGTTACTGTCAGATGCTCAGGCTGTACTCTAGCTTTCAGGGCTCTGGTGTACCTGTTCACCATCACAAACACTGAGGCTCTTTTCACACTTGTGCCGTTGAGTCGCATACCAGTGTAGAAGCAAGAATAGCCCTATGGGGCTATCACATTGGGCACGGTGTGATGCAACACTTTTTTTCGGGGCAACGCAGGAGATGCTCTTGCAATACAGCACTCTGGCAGTGTGGCTTACATGGTGATGTAGGCCTCATTGTACGCTCGTCACACTGTGTGTGACTGAAGAACAATCGCACTGCTAGTATACAGGCAGATGCTGGATGGATGTCCCTGCGTGCCTGTTAACCGTTCCGTGGTGTCGATAAAGTTGGAGAGTACACATACAGCACTGAGCGAGAAACATGGGCATGGCCCAGACTGCATCTGTCCGTATACTAGTGTGGTTAGTAGGCAGACAGGCCAGTTTTTTATGACAAATGCACACTTTGTTGTACACACAAAATTAGGTTGCAAGATGGGGAACCATCCAATGAAGGCTTTTGGCGAATAACCATCTGCACACTGGTACAGGATCTCTCTTGTACGATGGCCACTCTCTTGGTTAAAAACCATGACCAGGGGTCCGTTAGCTAAGAATGCAACAGGGGGTCACCCCCCAGAATGAGGGGTTTAAACACAATGGGGGAAAAGTCACCCAGATTCAATAAAACACGTTTCGTGAGTTCATACGTCTCGCTTCATCAGACTAAATTTCAGTGCTGGGTCTGGTAGTTTAGCCGAGGATCGGGGTAAGACACCTTTATTATTAGTGTTTTATTGAATTTGGGTACCTCCTTTTCCGCCGTTGTGTTAAGATAAATACTCACCTAAGTGGTGGTAGACTCTGGATAGTCCAGAGGCTTCCCAGACCCTTCTGGTGCCCACCGCTGCGGCTTGAAAAAGGCAATGCATGCATGAGCGACTTCATGCTACTCTGGAAGAGTGGACCATACTTACACATGCACAGCGCGGTCACGCTCTTACACTAATGGTCACAAAAGCATTTTCAACTAAACCTTGTTGAATATGCTTAATATATCTTTATATTATTTCTATTATTATTTTGGGCCTCTTCAGGTATGCTTTAACTGGTTCTGGACCGACGCAGTATGAATCTACGTCCAGCAGGTGGTGCTGCCGCTCTGACTGGAGGTAGATTCCACGTCCTGCTAAATTGCATGATACCGCCGATCTCGCCGCAATTCGCTCGCTCTGCCATCTATAAGACGGCAGAGCACTCTAAGCAGGTCAGGAGCCACTTTCATTGGCTCCTGACCGCGTGATCACGGAGAGAGCCAATCACGTTGGCTCCCATTGATAGACCGCATCAGGAGGCAATGAAAGCGGTAACTGACCGGCTGTCAGCACTCTGCCGTTATAGAGACGGCAGAGAGAGGGGCTGAGGCGATGGGGCGACGTTGAAAGAGCGGCAGGTATGTGCGGCGATTAGTCTGAAAGCAGCGTTTTACCGTACCAGCAGTCTCTGGTCCTTAAAGGGAACCTAAACTGAAAGGGATATGGATGTTTCCTTTTAAACAATACCAGTTGCCTGGCAGTCCTTCTGATCTCTTTGGCTGAAGTAGTGGCTGAATCACACACCTGAAACAGGCATGCAGCTAATCCAGTCTGACTTCAGTCAGAGCACCTGATCTGCATGCTTGTTAAGGGGCTGTGGCTAAAAGTATTAGACACAGGCTCTGCAGGAGAGTTAGGCAACTGGTATTATTTTAAAAGGAAAAATCCATATCCTTCTCAGTTTAGGTTCCCTTTAAGGGGTCAGAGACTGCTGGTACGGAAGTGGTTAAATAAATTTAAAGAAGTAGCAAACACAATGGCCTCAATTCACTAAGATTATCTCCTGTCTTTAATAACTCTTCTAGAGTTGTTACCATGGTGATAAGGCATGTAGTATTCAGGAAACATTTTACCTCAGGCAAACCTAAAGTTAACTCTTCTGTCTTTAAGTTAACTCTTCAATCCTTAAAATAACTCCAGAGTTAAAGACAGGCTGTTAATTAACTGCATGTGAAAATAACTACAGAGGAGGTAACTTAACTACAGAGGAGGTAACTTAACTACAGAGGAGTTAACTTAACTACAGAGGAGGTAACTTAAGGAACTCTCTTGCCTTATTATCTCCAGCATGATCTTAGTGAATTGAGGCCAATGTCTCTATTATGAAAGCTATGAAATTCCTTGTCCTCCACAACCTAGAAGTAGAAGTATTCTCCAAGATATGCATCTTTTCCATGCATTCCATAGTACAGTGCACTTCACAGTGAGCAATATAAACATTAATGAGTTTTACGTTCAGCAAGCCTTCCATCAGGCATCCGGTGGGGCAGTAAGAGCAGAATATAAACTTCTGTGTCTGTTTACAGTGACATGGCGTGCAGTGTTGCCGGAATTACCTCTGATGCCAACGTACTGACAAATGAGCTGCGGCTAATCGCTCAAAGGTGAGAGAAATCAGAATGCTAATGGGATGTTTTGTGAATCGGGGCTAAACGTTCTGCAGTGATTTGTCCAGCTGTTCATTTTCCATCTTTGGACGTACTGATGTCGCCAGCTACCAGGAACAAACAGGTTCAGCTGTTTGGAAGGGTCCTTTATTCCTCTGGATGCCTCAGTAGAACTAAAAGAGCAAACCTCAGATACTATGATTGTAAGCTTGCAAGGGCAGGGACCTCTTCCTATTGTTTGTTATTTTTCCGTAATTTACGAAATATGAACGTGTACCAACTTTAGTGATATCTCACTTGTATTACTGGATGCCATGACTTTAGTGTCTTGAATTTCTGCTGTATATTCCCCAATATTTGTTTTGTACCATGTACAGCGCTACAGAACATGTTGGCGCTTTATAAATAAAAAATAATACTTACCTAAGAAGAGGGAATCCTCCGGGGGCTTCCCACGTCCACTTTGACCCCTACCGCACCTGGCTGGGACCCTCGTTCAGTTTGCAGCCATGCTCCCCTTTTTGCATGAGCACAGCTGTACTGTGAAAGAAGCAGCTTGTGGATAAACATACACGGGGGGGGATGAGGCGTGGCCTCGAATATATCAGACAAGCTCTTGCCGGATAAAGGTCCATGCGCAGCAACGGTGGGGTGCAGGAGGACACAGGAAACTAGGAACCTAGGTAAAGATTAAACTTTTCACCACAAGAGAATTTGTGCATGCTCAAACACCAAGTTTAACCCTGATAAATCTGGCTTAATTGGCTTATCATGAGGCATTTCTCATGCAAATATGCATTTGCTTTCGCATGCTAAATGATGCAGGGTCAAAAACCAATACCGCAAAGCAGTTGCCCTGCGGGAATTAGTTCATGCTGCATTAGCACTATCCAGGAGCGCCACAAGGAGGCTTCCCAATGCCCGCATACACCTTAGGTTCACTTTAATTGTACTGGTTTTAATTAACTCCTGCTGTGTGATAATATCAACTGAATCATTGCCTGTTCTTACACAAGCTAGTGGGTTCTCGACTGACTAGAATCTAGTGTGACTACAGGCAGGGCCGGTTCTAGACTTTTTGCTGCCTGAGGCAAACTTGTGCGGATTCACCACCCCTCTCTTCCCTCCGAATTGGAATGATCGCACAGCACCCGACAATTTGCACTGCACGTTATAGCTGCAGTGAACCCCCAGAAAAACAACTTCAGTATAGGTGGGTAGCCAGGTATAGCTGCCCTTATTATTGGTAGCTTGGTACAGTTGCACCCAGTATAGGTTAGCCAGGTACAGTTGCACCCAGTATAGGTTAGCCAGGTACAGTTGCCCCCAGTATAGGTTAGCCAGGTACAGTTGCACCCAGTATAGGTTAGCCAGGTACAGTTGCACCCAGTATAGGTTAGCCAGGTACAGTTGCACCCAGTATAGGTTAGCCAGGTACAGTTGCACCCAGTATAGGTTAGCCAGGTACAGTTGCCCCCAGTATAGGTTAGCCAGGTACAGTTGCCCCCAGTATAGGTTAGCCAGGTACAGTTGCCCCCAGTATAGGATAGCCAGGTACAGTTGCACCCAGTATAGGTTAGCCAGGTACAGTTGCACCCAGTATAGGTTAGCCAGGTACAGTTGCACCCAGTATAGGTTAGCCAGGTACAGTTGCACCCAGTATAGGTTAGCCAGGTACAGTTGCACCCAGTATAGGTTAGCCAGGTACAGTTGCACCCAGTATAGGTTAGCCAGGTACAGTTGCACCCAGTATAGGTTAGCCAGGTACAGTTGCCCCCAGTATAGGTTAGCCAGGTACAGTTGCCCCAGTATAGGTTAGCCAGGTACAGTTGCCCCAGTATAGGATAGCCAGGTACAGTTGCACCCAGTATAGGATAGCCAGGTACAGTTGCACCCAGTATAGGTTAGCCAGGTACAGTTGCACCCAGTATAGGTTAGCCAGGTACAGTTGCACCCAGTATAGCCAGGCACTCTCCACTTCCTGATGGTGCCCTCAGACTTCTGCCGCCTGGGGAGGTTGCCTCGCTTGGCATCATGGGCGGGACCGGTCCTGAGTAGAGGTGTCTTCCAAGGTTGCCTAATGGTCAGGCATGCCAGATCTTTAAAGCAGACCTGAATTACCTCTATGCTCTAAAAGATAATCAACAGCATAATCTTTAAAAAAATGTATTTGTCACAGCTTACAGAATTCCTGCAATAAATCTGCAGTGTCTACTTCCTGTTTTCATGGAAGCAGGGAAAGTGTTAACATCCTGTGTTTACATATCAGCTGCGACTGGCGAATTTCTGTGCTGACAGCTTAGAGACCAAATTACACTTGTGATTACTTACAGATGAGGGTGAATTAGACAGGCTCTTCTCTCTAAAAGCGCAGAGGGTGCATTTCTCTCTGTATTCGTTGTGTCCTGTGCAAGAGTTCAGGTCCACTTTAAGCAATAATTTGTAGCAGTTTTAATTGTTCTTACCCACCCGCGGAAGCTGACCTGTCCTTCCCAATACCATTGTCCCTCCTCCCTTCCTCATAGAAACATGCCTTGCTTGACTGTTGCCTAGTGACCAGTCTATACGGCTCTGGCCCGGCAACATCACCCACAGGATCGAGTTCAATCCTGGTCTGGGAAATTAAAATGAAGCCATTAGTGTGTTTGTGCACCTTTATGCTGGGAATACACGGCTCAATAGATAATTTCCGACATGTCCGATCTCCGGCCCGATCGATCCCGCGCTCGATTCTGCATGGAGGACAATGGGGAAAGATAAGAAAATCGAGCGGAAGATAAGTGAGTCGCCCGCAGAATCGAACGCGGAAAACAATCGGGCACGGAATCGAGCGGCAGAATTGAGCCGTGTATGCCCAGCATTAGGCTTTCTCTGCTGTTGTGTTATCTGACAGGTGGTGAGGATATCAGCCTGTGAATGCTCTTTTCTGAGTTCTTCTGTCTTCTGACTAGGGCTGATCAATGACGTGCAATTTTTGTAAATTTGTATGCAAATATTTGTAAGCTTGAAAATGGACCAATCAATTTAAACCTGGGTGGGACTTGATTGGTCCATTGTCAAGCTGCCTATATTTGCATACAAATGTTCATATTTGCATACATTTGGAAAATGTGCATATCATTGTTCATCCCTACTTCTGACTGCTTACATTCATTTTCATTTAAGCTTTAATTTACCTTCCCAGACTTCTCATTGTAAGGCCCGGGACTCACTGGACCGTTTTTAGACATTATTTGTGCTTTTGAGGAATCGCCAACGATTCCCAAAGCTGTAGACCAGTGATCTGCAAACTTGGCTCTCCAGCTGTTAGGCCTGGAACCCACTGAAATCAGCAAACGCAAAATGCAACAGCTAGCGTTTTGTCTGAGCGGTTTGCAAGCGGATTCATGCGCGTTTTTGGTTGTGTTTTGCAACATTGTATTTTTTTGCCCAGCGGGTGCCTAGCGTTTTGTGTTTTGCGTTTTTATCCTGATTGGTCCTGTGAATTATTTTTCATTTTGTTAGTGTGCTGAACCGCAAAACGCTAGCAAAACCGCTCAGTTTAGGTTTTGCTGAGCGTTTCTGCTAGCGTTTCAATACTTTACATTGAAGCGCTAACGCTCCCAAAATGCTGCAGGTCCTGCGTTTGCGTTTCTGGGAAACGCAAACGCTCCTGTGGAAGTTGCCCTATCCATTAACATTAGCCCAGCGTTTTGGCAAACTGCTAGCGTATCGCAGTGCTGCCAAAACGCTGCCAAAAGCGCTCCTGTGGGTTCCAGCCCTTAAGGAACTACAAGTCCCACAATGCATTTGTCTTTATGAATCATGACTGTGGCTGTCAGACCCTCGCAATGCATTGTGGGACTAGTAGTTCCTTAAAGAGAACCCAATGTGGGTTCTAAGAATGCTATCAGCACACAGAGCCCCCCCCCCCCCCCCCCCCCCCCCGCTCGGCTATGCCTCCATAAATCATCAGCCGAGCTGTCAACACACAGCATGTCACAGCCGGCTGTTTACCCCTGCATCTGTCACTCTCGCCGTCCCCCCCCCCCCCCCCCCCGCCTCCTCCATAGCTCCGGTCCCCGCCTGTGTCCCCTCCCTCCAATCAGCGGGGAGGGAAGGGACGCGGGCGGGGACCGGAGCTATGGAGGAGGCGGGGGAGCGGCGGAGAGTGACAGATACAGAAGTAAAAAGACATGCTGTGTGTCAACAGCTCGGCTGATGATTTATGGGGGCAGGGGGGGCCTGTGGGGGGCTCGGTATAGCAACAGAGGCTGGGCAGTATATGCAGACCCAGCCTCTGTGTCCTGATAGCATTCTTAGAACCCACCTCGGGTTCTCTTTAACAGCTGGAGAGCCAAGTTTGCAGATCACTGCTGTAGACTAATGAAAGCCTTTAAAATATGTGCAAACCTATACAAATAAGATGGTTGGTATGTCTGCACTTTATCTGATGAAGGGGACCCTCCGTGGCCCCGAAACAATTGTCATGTTGTGCATACAATAAAACTGCTTGGAACTTTGAACTGGTGTGCCAGCCGACCTTGAATTGCTTATACAAATAAGAAGTACATTTTTCCAGAGTAAAAAGAGCCATAAATTACTTTTCTCCTATAATGCTGTCACTTACAGTAGGCAATAGAAATCTGACAGAAGTGACAGGTTTTGGACTATTCCATATCTTCATAGGGGATTCTCAGCAAGGCTTTTATTCTTTATAAAGATATTCCCAAAAAAGGATTTAAACAAGAATGCTGGCCAGCCTTCTTGCTTGCTACAGTTTTTTTTGGCAGTTGGACAGAGCAACTGCCATTCACTAAGTGCTTTTGAAAATAAATATATCCCTGAGAATCACCTATAAAGAGATGGACTAGTCCAAAACCTGTCACTTCTGTCAGATTTCTACTACCTACTGTGAGTGACCGCAATATAGGAGAAAAGTAATTTATGGCTCATTTTACTCTGGAAAAATGTACTTCTTATTTGTATATGTTTGCACATATTTTAAAATTTAGTGTTTCGCTGTAGTGCCCCTTTAACTGTGATCTCTCTGCCGCCGCCGCCGCCAATCTTGCTGCCTGTAGCATTTTGGAGCAATTTGGGCCCTGCATTCCTATTCTGCAGGCTCTGAAAATCGACGTTTTTAGTGGCAACATCACTCTTAAAAAAAAAAAAAAAAAAAGCATTTTTTGAGGGCGATTTCTAGTAAGTCTCAGAAAAGAACAGAGGGCTATGCCATTACTCAATCATGCCATTAATTTAAATATTTGATGCGCAGTGTTGCATAGATATTTTCTTTTGAAAAAGTCAGTCATGTGACCCAGAATCCTTTCACCAAGCTTGCAGCTGCAAGGATAGTATGTATTCCCTATTCCTAGTTTAACCCAGGGCTGTGGAGTTGGTACAAAAATCCACCGACTCCGACTCCTCAGTTTAGGATTCCACCGACTCCTCGACTCCTCTAATTTGCATATTACAATCTTGTTGATTGAAAGTATGTAACATGAAATTCGTCTCTTAACTGCCAACGCTTAGGAATTTTAAAAGACAACTGAAGTTAAAAGGATATGGAGACTGACATATTTATTCCCTTTAGTCATAGACTAAAACTAGTCCTTGGTAAGAGTACTTGTAAAAGGTACAGACTGGAACAAAGAACATCTATCAGGCCCTAGGCAATGTAACTGTGGGTACATGTAAGAGTGATGTGCTGGTACTCTGCAGGGGAATGAGGAGATTCTTCCTCTATTACACATTCTTCATGCACAATCTGAACAAGGTTTATGGGTGACAGACAACACCTCTGTGTTCAATGTGCACAGCATTCTCAGTGGATTCCCTGCAGCTCTGTGGGGAGTGCATATGTAGAGTATAGTACTACTGTGTAACAGTAAACCTGAGACAGATGAAATTAAAGTTTTATACATACCTGGAGCTTCCTCTAGCCGCCTTCAGGCTAATCAGTCCCTTGCTGTCGTCCTCTGCCACCTTCTTCTGCTATGATTCCAGGTACTTGAGCCAGTCGGGCGTAGTGCACATGCACACACTCCGCCACCGGGAGCGTACTACACCTGCGCAGCACTATTGCGCAGGTGCAGAATGTTCCTGGCTGTAGGAGCGGCACGTGGCCAGACTGCTGAATTACCAGGACTCATAGCAGAAGATCCAGGTGGCGGAGGAGGACAGCGAGGGACTGATTAGCCTGAAGGGGGCTGGAGGAAGACCCAGGTATGTATAAAACTTTTCATCTGTCTCAGGTACCATTTAATTCGTAGTCACCAAACCAAATTTTAACATATCAAATTATTTTATTTCATGAGCAAAGAGAGTGCATACATTTGCATTAATAAGCATCAACGCAGAATTATTTCCATCTCATTGACCATCTCTATTAGTGACACAGCTACACATCAGGCTTTATTCTTACAGCATAGATGTTATTTAGTATATATAAGAGATTCCTGTGTACACATCATATATACAGTCACAATCAGATATGTATATCTGACTTTAAAAATACGGGGACTGCTTTATTGAAGCAGCACAAGTAACTAATTTTGATTGGTTTATTTCATTTTCGTGGACTAAGCACACTAAGCACGGCTATTACTGTATGTATAAATTATTTATGATAACTATTATCTGAGAAATAGAATATTTTATCATATTTTCTATCTTAATTACAGTTTAAATTCATTAGGAGTCGGAGTCTGTGCATTTTTTCCCGCCTCCAGGCACCCAAAATTGCCCCGACTCTGACTCCACAGCCCTGGTTTAACCTTCCTAGCGATATGATTATATCCGGATTGTACTGTCTGAAAGCGGTTCAATTTTTTTCACAAGCTGTTAGACCCTAAAAAAAAAAAAATCATACCGCTAGATCTGCAGCAGCCCTGCACATTACACACCTCCCATGGATCCAGCTCGAAGTTACCACTAAGGAGGTTTTAAGAAAGACAGGATTCAGGTTCATGTTAAGAGTGGTGTAAGTCATATATCACTTACCAGCCATGATCTCCATGCTTGTGTCCACAACGCTTTTTATAGCTGAGCGGAGCTGCTGCATTCACTATGTATTTTGTAAGTCTTGGAATGTAAAGCATAATTCTGTCCTGACCCCCCTTGTGTTGCAGGTATCTCCTCCAGTACCAGGAACCCATCCCCTGTGAACAGCTGGTGACAGCTCTATGCGACATTAAGCAAGCCTACACACAATTCGGAGGTAAGATGAGCAGATACATCTAGGCTTTAACAGGAATACCCAGTAAAACATGAGGTTTTAGATGATGTAGGGGACAAGTTTGGGGCACTACTAGAACAGAGCGTGGGCCATGTATATGACTCAGAGCTTAGGGGGGGTCTGACTGGGAGCTGCCAAGGCTGACGCTGTTACAGCTTTCCAGGCTAATTGAACGCTATTAATGTAGTTCTCCTACTTTTTATTACCCATACAGATATATTATCTGTTTACAAATTACAAAGTAATGTAAACAAAAGATAATGTTATCACCACTTCAGAAGGCCCCCCCCCTTCCTTGATAACAATAAAATTAGGCAAAGTATCTAAGTCTTCTACTTCAGTGCTGTTAAGCCGGGTCTACACGGCACAATGTGTCTTTTCAATCGAGCCGCAGGTCCCATCTCGCCGCGGCCGATTCCCTGCTCCTTCCCCGCGTGTAAGATAAGCGGCGCCGGCAGGGGCGAGGGGGCATCGAATCCGAAGCACACGGGGATGCGGCAAAGTCGATCCGGCGGCTAATCGAGCCGCCGGATCTCTCCGTGTAGACCCGGCTTTAGTGTTGCCTTTTATATTCCTGCCCTAGTTGTCTTGTAAGAATGGTTACAAACGGCAATAAAATTCTGTTTTTTTTTAATATTCTTTGGAGGGGTTAAAGGTCATGGCTGGTTCCTTGTTCAGACACATGTGGGAATCTCCTTTGCATCTGTGTGTGTAATCTGTGTAATTTCTCCTTTCTGTAACAGGAAAGCGGCCGTTTGGCGTATCGCTCCTGTATATAGGCTGGGACAAGCACTATGGATTCCAGCTGTATCAGAGCGACCCCAGCGGGAATTACGGTGGCTGGAAAGCCACATGTATTGGCAATAACAGTGCGGTATGTATACTCTTCTCATCATGCCTTCATTTCCTACCACAGGGTTACTGGATGTTTTCATTGTACTGTGTGTTAAACAATATACAGTGGGTTGCAAAAGTATTCGGCCCCCTTGAAGTTTTCCACATTTTGTCATATTACTGCCACAAACGTGAATCAATTTTATTGGAATTCCACATGAAAGACCAATACAAAGTGGTGTACACATGAGAAGTGGAACGAAAATCATACATTACTCCAAACATTTTTTACAAAGAAATAACTGCAAAGTGGTGTGTGCATAATTATTCGGCCCCCTTTGATCTGAGTGCAGTCAGTTGCCTATAGACATTGCCTGATGAGTGCTAATGACTAAATAGAGTGCACCTGTGTGTAATCTAATGTCAGTACAAATACAGCTGCTCTGTGAGGGCCTCAGAGCTTGTTTAAGAGAATATTGGGAGCAACAACACAGTGAAGTCCAAAGAACACACAAGACAGGTCAGGGATCAAGTTATTGAGAAATTTAAAGCAGGCTTAGGATACAAAAAGATTTCCAAAGCCTTGAACATCCCATGGAGCACTGTTCAAGCGATCATTCAGAAATGGAAGGAGTATGGCACAACTGTAAACCTATCAAGACAAGGCCATCCACCTAAACTCACAGGCTGAACAAGGAGAGCGCTGATCAGAAATGCAGTCAAGAGGCCCATGGTGACTGTGGACGAGCTGCAGCAGAGATCTACAGCTCAGATGGGAGACTCTGTCCATAGGATAACTATTAGTCATGCACTGTACAAAGTTGGCCTTTATGGAAGAGTGGCAAGAACAAAAGGCATTGTTAACAGAAAGCAAAAGAAGTCCCATTTGCAGTCTGCCACAAGCCATGTGGGGGACACAGCAACCATGTGGAAGAAGGTGCTCTGGTCAGATGAGAACAAAATGGAACTTTTTGGCCAAAATACAAAATGCTATGTGTGGTGGAAAACTAACACTGCACATCACTCTGAACACACCATCCCCACTGTCAAATATGGTGGTGGCAGCATCATGCTCGGGGGGTGCATCTCTTCAGCAGGGACAGGGAAGCTGGTCAGAGTTGATGGGAAGATGGATGGAGCCAAATACAGGGCAAACTTGGAAGAAAACCTCTTGGAGACTGCAAAAGACTTGAGACTGGGGCGGAGGTTCACCTTCCAGCAGGACAATGACCCTAAACATAAAGCCAGGGCAACAATGGAATGGTTTGAAACAAAACATATCTATGTGTTAGAATGGCCCAGTCAAAGTCCAGATCTAAATCCAATCGAGAATCTGTGGCAAGATCTGAAAACTGCTGTTCACAAACGCTGTCCATCTAATCTGACTGAGCTGGAGCTGTTTTGCAAAGTAGAATGGGCAAGGATTTCAGTCTCTAGATGTGCAAAGCTGGTACAGACATACCCTAAAACAGTGTTCCCCAACCCTGTCCTCAAGGCCCACCAACAGCGCATGTTTTGTGGAAATCCGCAGCAGTAGTTAATCAGCTCTGCTGAGACACTAATTACCTCACCTGTGTATGTTTGTGGTTTTCTGCAAAACATGTACTGTTGGTGGGCCTTGAGGACAGGGTTGGGGAACTCTGCCCTAAAAGACTGGCGGCTGTAATTGCAGCAAAAGGTGGTTCTACAAAGTATTGACTCGGGGCCGAATAATTACGCACACCCCACTTTGCAGTTATTTGTTTGTAAAAAATGTTTGGAATGATGTATGATTTTCGATCCACTTCTGACATGTACACCACTTTGTGTTGGTCTTTCACGTGGAATTCCAATAAAATTGATGCATGTTTGTGGCAGTAATGTGACAAAATGTGGAAAACTTCAAGGGGGCCGAATACTTTTATAACCCACTGTATGTATCTGTTCTCACCATTGTCTGGTTTGTACTCTGCAACGCTACAAAGGATGTCAGTGTGATACGGATACAAAAATAAAATAAATATAAGTTCAATAAGGCTGGGTTCTGACAGGCTTCTGGCGGCATCACATTTAGGCGATACTTGTTGCTTCTCTGCAGTCAACCAGAGAAGCGTTCGGTGTCAGTTCCCATCCGGAGACGTTCGTTTAAATATTATATCTTGCAAATGCAATTTTGACAACCAATACTCTCCTTCTGTATCTTTTTTTTTTTAATTTATTTATTTATTTATTTATTAGAATGCTAATTATTCTATGTAATTATTGTAAATTCTTTGTATATAACTACAGGAATATATTTTTACATAAATATTCTGCTTCAAGTGTTTTAATTACTTCAGTGAGGGGGCAACTGATACAAACATTGTGGGCAACAGTGGTCTTGTAATCCATATAACTAGCTCTGGTAGCGGTAACGCTTTTGAGTTAAGCGCGCTAAATAAATTAGTTATTCAATATTGTATAGTAACTGTCACTTCATGAAACTGTAATTCTGTTACACTGGAAAGATTGTTACACTGGAAGTCTTCCCTGTAATAAAAAATTGGATCCCTCTGGTAAAAGAAACTTTAGGGCCCATTCACACTGGCAATCGCAATACGCTAACTTTTTGTGCGGGTGAATTTACCGCGATTAGCACAGTAAAATCACTGTACACTCTCGCGATTGCGAGCAGTGTTTTTTTTATTTTTTTATTAAGAGACTCTAACAAAAAAAGTTCCCCTGGGCGGTACTCACCTCGGGAGCGGGAAGCCTCAGGGTCCCAATGAGGCTTCCCCCCCCCTCGTAGCTGCAGACATTCCAGCGCTGGCTCCCACAAAGTATCCGGGAATCCTCCCTCGACAAGCCTGACAAGCTAGATTTATTTACCTTTCTGGCTCCAGCGGGGCCGCTGTTGCGGCTCTCCGCACGGAGATGGGCGGAAATAGCTGATCTCTGTCGGGTCCGCTCTACTGCGCAGGAGACTTGCGCCTGCGCAGTAGAGTGGCCCGACAGCGATCGGCTATATCCACCTTTCTCCAAGAGGAGAGACGATACTGTGCCTGCGCTGGAGCAGGGAAGGTAAATCTTTACATCCCCCCCTGTTGAGGGAGCTTTATCGCCGCCGCCGTGGGACCGAGGAGGACGGGGGAAGCCTCAATAGGATCCGGAAGCTTCCCTTTTGGTTACAGGTTTTCTTTAAGTACTGTGTCGCGATCGCTCTAGAATCACGGAATAATGCAAGCAATGTGTTTTGCGATTGATGCTAATTGTGAATCGCCCTCGATTGGCGGCAGTTACGGCAGTGAGATCACTGCCATTAAGTTTGTATTGTGCTAGGAATCATCCACTAGTGTGAATGGGGTGTTATAAATGGAAAAACTGTTCTCTGTTCTTAGAGGGGTATAAGAATGCTTGGGAATAATTTGAGACCCTGAACTTTATCGCTGTAAAACATTTTTTAACCTGATGAAATACTTTGTAATATACTCACCTCATGAAAGTAATTATTCTACTTTATTATCAGTAATATAATAAGGACAGCACTCAATAATGTGTAACACATTCTTTTAATTAGAAGAGTTTAGATGTTATATTCCACTTTGTGTTTGACTGTTTTATGTATGACACTGAAGTGACTGCCAGATACTCGCCTATGGAGAGGCAAGGCTCTGGGACTCCTAGAGCCTTTCCTGTCCTCTCCATCTCCTCGTTCCAGCCCTGTCACCTCCGTTGAAGATATTTGACCAACTGGTGGAAACCGCCTTTGGTGATCCTCTGCAGGCTTTGGAAGCAGTTGTGTTTCTGAAGACAGTGGCTCCATACTCGTGCATGCGCAGTACAGAGCCACGCCTCGTTGGAAGCGTTCAGGGACAGAAGTGCTTCCGAGGGCTCCCGGAGGCTGCAAATTTGAACAGGGAATCAGGACACGGAGAGAGGACTGGGAAGGCTCAATGAGATCCAGAGCCTTCCCACTCCATAGGTATCTGGCTTGTTTTTGACAGTTGCTTCAGTTTTGCTTTTAAAATAAAACGGATTTAAAAAAAAAAAAAAAAAAACGTTGCCGATTCAAAAGGATGTGTTTTTTTGCACAGGCCGCTGTGTCGATGCTGAAACAAGATTACAAGGAGGGTGAGATGAGTCTGAAATCGGCTTTGGCTCTGGCTGTTAAAGTCCTGAACAAGACCATGGATGTCAGCAAGCTGTCTGCTGAGAAAGGTGACTCTCATGTCCATTTTCTAGAAGGGAAGCAGTCTTCATGTCGCACATCGGATAATGTACCGAATATCGATACAATAATTTTTTTACTTCACGGCATTTATTTCTCCAAATCAAACTTACCAACGTGGACCTGCAGTAATTGCCAATATATGCCTGCAATCTCTCAGAGAGAAAAATGTTTGCTTAGCGGAATATAGCTGTGAGGAGCTCCGCCCTTCTCTATCATTGCTCCTTAACACATATGTATATCTAGTAAGGTCGGTCGGTCCCCATACTGGCGAGCTCTGGCAGTTGAGTTGTAGCACCAGGGGTAAAGCCTGTCTCTGGAGAAAGATTACTTTGTTCAGCAGAAAGTGTTGAATTCATATCATTTGTAATCCAGCAGCAAAAGTGTTATGGCTCTTTTACATGAACAGCGCACTTTACTGCTTGTCTGCCACTTGTTTCTGTGCAGGGCACTTACAGTCGGATGCAAGCATCCAGCACTTGCAGCGACCACTGCATGTGCGTCTGAGCCGGTCCTGGCCGCTACATGCAGCGTTTTTGTTTTGTTTTTTTAACTGGGCAG
The DNA here is from genome assembly GCF_040937935.1 of Hyperolius riggenbachi. Classification (NCBI taxonomy): domain Eukaryota; kingdom Metazoa; phylum Chordata; class Amphibia; order Anura; family Hyperoliidae; genus Hyperolius; species Hyperolius riggenbachi. The sequence continues at coordinate 60,415,813 of NC_090651.1, forward strand.
TGACCAAAACACTTTTCAACCGCTCCCGGCAATCGCCAGCGAACACACCATGAAAGAGCCCTTATAGACAGCTGCAGGGTAGTGTACTGGTTAAGGGCTCTGCCTTTGACATGGGAGACCAGGGATCGAATCCTGACTAGGGTCAGTACCTATTCAGTAAGGAGTCCTTGGGCGAGACTTCCTAACACTTCAGGGTGGCCCCTTTCAGTGCACCGTTAGTGCCTGCAGCCCTTGAGCGCTTTGAGTTCAACAGAAGAAAAGCGCTATACTAATGTTAGGATTATTTTATCTGAACTTTTCAGGCAAGTAACTGTCAGCTCAGGTTTCTGATCAGGGAAGTAGCTGTAATAAGCCACAAGTGGTGTGAAAATGCAGATGAAGCAGTAGCCGTACCCTTAAGCCGGGGTCACTAAAGGCTAAAATAAACTTATAATGCACACCCCAGCATGAGTTTACCAGCTTCAGAGTTGCAGATTAAAAAAAGGCAGTAAACACAGAGATAGAACATCTGTAACTCTTTTGATGTTGGATTACAATATTGTAAAAAAAAAAAAAAACTTTTACTAATTACATTATTTGAAAGGGCCCTTTCAAACTAGAGCTTTTTCGGCGTTTTAATGCCATGGCCAAAGTTGGCATTTTCAAAGGTAAAATGAAAGTCCAGGGCTGTGGAGTCGGTCCAAAAATCCACCGACTCCGACTCCTCAGTTTAGGATTCCACCGACTCCTCGACTCCGACTCCTCTCATTTGCATATTACAATTTTGTTGATTAAAAGTATGTAACATGAAATTCGTCTCTTAACTGCCAACGCTTAGGAATTTTACAAGACAACTGAAGTGAGGATATGTAGACTACTATATTTATTCCCTTTAGACTAAAACTAGTCCTTGGTAAGAGTACTTGTAAAAGGTACAAACCGGAACAAAGAACATCTATCAGGCCCTAGGCAATGTAAGTGTGGGTACATGTAAGAATGATGTGCAGGTACTCTGCAGGGGAATGAGGAGATTGTAAACAGACAACACCTCTGTGTTCAATGTGCACAGCATTCTCAGTGGATTCCCTGCAGCTCTGTGGGGAGTGCATATGTAGAGTATAGTACTACTGTGTAACAAAGTAAACCTGAGACAGATGAAATTAAAGTTTTATACATACCTGGGGCTTCCTCCAGCCGCCTTCAGGATAATCAGTCCCTCGTTGTCCTACTCCACCACCTGGATCTTCTGCTATGAGTCCAGGTACTTGAGCCAGTCGGGCGTAGTGCGCATGCACACACTCCGCCGCCAGGAGCATACTACACCTGTGCAGCACTATTGCGCAGGTGCAGAATGTTCCTGGCTGTGGGAGCGGCATGCAGCCGGACTGCACTGACTGGCTGAATTACCAGGACTCATAGCAGAAGATCCGGGTGGTGGAGGACAGCAAGGGACTGATTAGCCTGAAGGGGGCTGGAGGAAGCCCCAGGTATGTATAAAACTTTACCTTTCATCCGTCTCAGTTACCCTTTAATTTGTAGTCACCAAACCAAATTTTAACAACATATCAAATTATTTGATTTCATCAGCAAAGGGAGTGCATACATTTGCATAAATCAGCATCAATGCAGAATTATTTCCATCTCGTTGACCATCTCTATTAGTGACACAGCTACACATCAGGCTTTATACTTACAGCATAGATGTTATTTAGTATATATAAGAGATTCCTGTGTACACATCATATATACAGTCACAATCAGATATGTATATCTGACCTTAAAAATACGGGGACTGCTTTATTGAAGCAGCACAAGTAACTAATTTTGATTGGTTTATTTTATTTTTGTGGACTAAGCACAGCTATTACTGTATATATAGTGTATATATACATTATTTTTAATGACTATTATCTGAGAAATAGAACATTTTATCATATTTTCTATTTTAATTACAGTTACAAATTCATTAGGAGTCGGAGTCGGTGCATTTTTTTTCCGACTCCAGGCACCCAAAATTGCCCGACTCCACGACTCCGACTCCACAGCCCTGTGAAAGTCCATAGACTTTCATATTACCTTTCACATCTAATGCTGCGTTTTGGAGCGCTGCGTTTCAACGCTCCCAGGAACTTTTTTAGGGCTGACCGCGGCGTTTCTCTTTACAATTGATAGTAATGTGTTGGCGTTAAAACCAGGGCTGTGGAGTCGGTACAAAATTTTTTTGACTTCTCAGTTTATGAAACTCCGGGTACCCAAAATGGCTCCGACTCCTTAGTCTAATACTTAACAGGGCTGTGGATTTTGTACAAAAATCATCCGACTCCTCAGTTTATAAAATCAACGACTCCGACTCCCAACTCCGGGTGCCCATAATTGCCCGACTCAGACTCCTTAAATCCGACTCCAACTCCACAGCCCTTGTTAAAACGCCTGCAGACAAAACGCAGCGTTTTAGCCTTTTAGCGCTGCCTGTAGTGTGAAAGAGCCCTAAATGTCTAAAGTACTGTTATAAACATGGTGGATCAAATCTGCATAAAAGTGTGTGAAAAAAAGCTTAAAGAGGAACTGTCGCGAAAATCTTAAAACGCTTACAAATAAGTACATTTTTCCCAGAGTAAAATGAGCCATAAATCATTTTTCTCCTATGTTGCTGTCACTTACAGTAGTAGAGATCTGACATTATGGACAGATTTTGGACTAGCCCATTTTCTCATAGGGGGGTTCTCAGGGTTTTCTTTATTTTTAAAAGCACTTAGTGAATGGACTTAGTGAAGCACTTAGAAAAGATGGACTAGCCCAAAACCTGTCGGTAATGTCAGATTTCTCCTACTTACTGTAAGTGACAGCAACATAGGAGAAAAGTTATGGCTCATTTTACTCTGGGAGAAATGTACTTCTTATTTGTCTGTTATAAATTTTTATATTTTCGCGACTGTTCTTCTTTAAATTGCTGAATCGCAAGAAAATTGTATGGCACAGTGATTTTACTGCGCTCCTCTACTTACAACACAAGTGCAATTGACTCAAAAAATGCAGCAGGACCAACAGCTGTGATCTGGCAAAACTCTAACGCAAATCAGATTGCACCAAGAAACAACCCATGTGATTTCCATTGTCCTAGTGCTTTGCACATCGCCAGCCATTGAGAAGTCGTTCTAATGCTCATTTCCTACTACCAATGAAAAACATATTGCGATGTTTCTATGCATTTTTCCTGCGATTATTCATCTTGACTGTTTTTCAACAATTTGTGTATTTAAAAAAAAGAGGTTTAAAACAAACAGAAGATCGCATAGCACTTCGTTTGATATGTGATTTCCTTGCACGCTCATTGATTTAAAGAGGAACTCCAGTGAAAATAATGTAATGAAAAAAGTGCTTAATTTTTACAATAATGATGTATAAATGATTTAGTCAGTGTTTGCCCATTGTAAAATCGTTCCTCTCCCTGATTTACATTCTGACATTTAGCACAAGATTACAGTTATTTTGGTTGAAAAGACATACGTCCATCGAGTTCAACCAGTACAAAGTACAACACCAGCCTGCTCCCTCACATATCCCTGTTGATCCAGAGGAAGGCGAAAAAACCCTTACAAGGCATGGTCCAATTAGCCCCTAAAGGGAAACATTTCTTCCCGACTCCAGATGGCAATCGGATAAAATCCCTGAATCAACATCATTAGGCATTACCTAGTAATTGTAGCCATGGATGTCTTTCAACGCAAGGAAAGCATCTAAGCCCCCTTTAAATGCAGGTATAGAGTTTGCCATAACGACTTCCTGTGGCAATGCATTCCACATCTTAATCACTCTTACTGTAAAGAACCCTTTCCTAAATAAATGGCTAAAACGTTTTTCCTCCATGCGCAGATCATGTCCTCTAGTCCTTTGAGAAGGCCTAGGGACAAAAAGCTCATCCGCCAAGCTATTATATTGCCCTCTGATGTATTTATACATGTTAATTAGATCCCCTCTAAGGCGTCTTTTCTCTAGACTAAATAAACCCAGTTTATCTAACCTTTCTTGGTAGGTGAGACCTTCCGTCCCACGTATCAATTTTGTTGCTCGTCTCTGCACCTGCTCTAAAACTGCAATATCTTTTTTTGTAATGTGGTGCCCAGAACTGAATTCCATATTCCAGATGTGGCCTTACTAGAGAGTTAAACAGGGGAAATATTATGCTAGCATCTCGAGTTTTTATTTCCCTTTTAATGCATCCCAAAATTTTGTTAGCTTTAGGTGATATTACTGCTGGCAGGTGATGTCTGTGGAAGTAGATGCTGCTTTTTTGGCAGTTGGAAACAGCTGTTAAGGTCCCACAATGCAACAAGGCTCTCACAGTGTGATGTCAGTCTTGTTGTATGTCAGTCTGGTGCGGACATCACACTGTGGGAGGAGTTTCACCACAATATTAGCCATACAGAGCCTCCTGACGATCTGTCTGAGAAAAGGAATAGATTTCCCATGGGAAAGGGGCTATCCGCTACTGATTAGGAATAAGTTCCATCCTTGGTTATCAATTCTCTTTAAAGTAAACCTGAGCTGGGCTTACTAAAAGATGTGAACCCAGGGCTTCCTTCAGCCCCATGAGTACCGATGCGTCCCTCGCCGTCCTCCTGAGTGCCTTCCGGCCGCAATCAGCCCTTGTGACTAGCTCAGACGCGCCAGTCAGGCTCTTCTGTGCATGTTCCATGCATGCGCAGAAGAGCCGACTGGCGTGGCTAAACCAGTTACAAGGGCCGATTGCGCACAGAGGAGCTTGGGAGGACGGCGGGGGACGCATCATTGGGCGGAAGGAAGCCCTGGGTAAGTAACAAATCTTTTAGTAAGCCCATCTCAGGCACACTTTGAACACTAATGCAGGAAAAATGCAGCAGGCACATTTGCGTTTGGTGTAAAATTGGATTGCACTAAGGGAAATGTGCTCCTGTGATTTATATTACCATATATACTCGAGTATAAGCCGAGTTTTTGGGACCAAAAATGGACACACTAGAACTGGCACAGTGGAACTGAGTGGTGACGGCTGTTCAGAGTCTTGCACGCAGATTTGCATTCCCAACAAAGTGATGGCTGTTTTTCCCCGTCCCCCACCAGAGCAGCATATTTACCACAGCTGATGCAGTAAAGAGTATTCCTGGCAGTGTGGATTGGCAAACATGAGAAGCATGCGCCGCTCTCCATATGCGGCCGGGGGGGGGGGCGCACTTGGCAGGTGTGGGACACATACATCAGCTATGGTAAATATGCCACTCTGGTGGGGTGGAGGACAGCGCATTTTCATGGGAATGCAGGTGCAAGACTGCACAGCCGTCGCCACTCCGTTCCACTGTGCCTAAAAAGGTCCGCTTTCATGAATACTTACCATTCTGTGAAATACATTGAAAATGAACTTTTTTTTTTAATCTACACACAGACTAAACATTAAATGGCCATAGCTGTAAACAGAACATCGAGCCTTTCATAAAATTATTAGACTACTGCACTGCCAAATAATGTTCTTTATCTTAGCAGTAGCAGCAGTGTACCGGTTTAACATTTAATTGCTTGCCGACCAGCAAACGCCGATCGGCGTAAAGTCCTGGGGCAGTAGTTTGCAGGAGATCGCGCGCATCTCCTACTTGAGGAGCGGAGCTCCGCCTTCAGTCTCCGAGCGGCGATCGCCGTTCGGGAGACTTTTACACGGTGAAACCGCTTTGTTTACATCAGTATAGCGCTGCGATCAGCAGCAGCGCTTTACTAAGGACAGCCGTGTGACACGGCTTTCCCCCTGGAGGACTTAGAAGCGATCGGAGGTGAAGGCTGAAGCCTATCACAGCTGATCACTGTGATAGGCCGGTGGGGGGAGGCTGGGAGGGAAAATCTTTAAAGAAATAGTGTTTTGTTTTTTTTAATAGAAAAAAAATTAACATGGTGGGAGCGATCAGACCCCACCAACAGAAAGCTCTGTTGGTGGGGAGAAGGGGGGGGGGTCACTTGTGTGCTGTGTTGTGCAGCTCTGCAGCTTGGCCTTAAAGCTGCAGTGGCCAATTTTACATAAAATGGCTTGGTCACTAGGGGGGTTTAACACTTCAGTCCTCAAGAGGTTAATAACTAAATTGATTTTCTCCTTTTAATTTACACCTGCATTCGTTTTACTGGAGTATAATCCAGGGGCAGTAAATTCCACGTGTACCTCTTCTACTGCTTTATTTCCTATCCTCGGCTTATACTAGAGTTGATCTATTTTCCACTGTGTGTGTGTGTGTGTGTTTTTGTTTTTTTTAAGGTAAAAGTGGGGGGGGGGGGTTATACTTGAGTATATGCGGTACGTTGCTCGTGCCTTAGTGTTTTTGGATTGCAAACAGTCCAAAAACCTCAGGCTCATTTTCCACTGTATGCATTTTTCTAATAGCAATGCTGCAACTGCCGTAATATGCAGCAGTACACACATTACCTAACCATTCCTATTCTGCCATTCAGTCAATAGAATCTGATCAAAACTAGAAGTGTATTTAGTTCAGGTTTGCTTAAAGCACACCTGAACTGAGAGGGATACATAGGGTGACATATTTATTTCCTTTTAAACAATTCAGATTGTCCTGCCACTGGCTGTCCTGCTAATCTTCTGTGTCTAATACTTAAAGCTATAGACCCTGAACAAGCATTCAGATCAGGAGCTCTGACTGCATTCTTGTTTCATGCGTGTGATTCAGATACTACTGCAGCCAAAGAGATCAGCAGGACTGCCAGGCAACTGGTATGGTTTAGAAGGAAATAAATATAGCAGCCTCCACATCTCTCACTTCAGATGTCCTTTTAGTCACTGGCCTGGAATGAGCATGCAGATCAGATGCTTGGACTCTGGTGTGACTCCACTGGCTGCATGCTTGTTGCAGGTGTGTGACTCCAAACAACCAAAGGCAAAAGCTCAGCACAGAAGTCAGCTGACTGGCATGTTTCTATGTGACTGTTGAAGATGGCAGCCTCTGTATTCCTCTTCAGGTTTACTGTATGGAAAACATGCCAGCAGACACATTACTAATGTGAAAACAATCTCGTTTCAGTGGAAATCGCCACATTGACACGAGAGAACGGCAAAACCAAAATCCGAGTCCTCAAACAGAAGGAAGTGGAGGAATTGATAAAACTTCATGAAGCGGAAGAAGCCAAGATTGAGCGAGAGAAGAAAGAGAAGGAACAGAAAGAAAAGGATAAATAGTAACTGCTGAAGAAATCCTCATCCTCCGCGCTCTGGTAAAGTGCACCTGTCACCAGTGAAGACGGATGGTGGGAGACTGTCTGCTGTTCACGCTGCACGCCCTTTTTAAGAGCCAGTGATTGGAAAAGCTCTCGCTAATGCAATGCTAAGGGGAATTTTTTTTTTTTTTTTTTTATTCACATCCCTCAAGTGGGATCACACTTACAGCATTACATTCACAAGTGTATAGAAAAAGCGCTTGCAGTGTGAACCAGCCCTGACATCACTGTGACTCATAGCGATGTCATTTTCCCCCAGCTGTGGACGCTGGATCAGCACGCAAAATAACGGCGCCCCCTTTCTTCAGGTGACCAGTGCACTTTATATCTCATAACTTGTTTCTGATTCCTTCTGAGAGTTTGAATAATTCAATTTCTACAATATTTTCGGTTTTGTGTCCATAAAAATAAACTTTTTTTTTTTCTTAAGACTGTACCGGACAGGTGTGTTTTTTGTTTGTCATCTCTCTGGTGATGAGCAGTAGGGATGGTCAGTAAGAGGCTAATGGTGTGTACACACTTGCAAGATAAATGAAAGATCACAGACCAACTTTACCCCCTTCCATGTAGTATGAGAGCCATACTCTACACAGTCTATTCTATGGAGCTTAACTCCCCATCAGACAGAAATCTTTGCAAGATGCTGCACACAAAGATGCTGTACACATGCAACAGATCAGTATCTACAAAAGATCTTTTCCTGCAAAAGATCCATTCCTGCAAAATGCATTCATAGTCTGATATCTGAAGATTCTCATACACACCTTATTTAACAGACATTCATCTGCAGATCAGATCAACCAGGATGGATTTTTAGATCTGCAGATGATTGTCAGATATGCAGATGAAGTCTGTTAAACAAGGTGTGTATGAGGATCTGCAGATAGACTATGAATTTTTGCAGGAACTGATCTTTTGCAGATACTGATCTTTTGAATGTGTGCAGCATCTGTGTGTGCAGCATCTTGCAAAAAGTTTTATCTGATGGGGAGTTCATGTCCATAGAAAAAACTGTGTAGAGTATGGCTCTCATACTACATGGAAGGGGGTAAAATTGGTCTGATCTCTTTCATTTATCTTTCAAGTGTGTACACACCATAAGGCTGCATATACACATCCAATTTTGATTGGCCAATCACTGAGAATCGAGTGCAGAATTGAGCAGAAATACCGATCGGGTTGGAAAATCACACGGAAAATCTTACCGTGTAACGGACATTCATCCGCAGATTAGATCCACCAGGATGGATCTTCAGATCTGCAGCCGAAAGTCCGTTAAACAAGGTGTGTATGAGACCTGCAGATATCATAGACTATGAATGCATTTTGCAGGAACGGATCTTTTGCATGTTTACAGCATCTTACAAACATTTTTATCTGATGGAGTTCAGTACAATAGAATAGACTGTGTAGAGTATGGCTCTCATACTACATGGAAGGGGGTAAAATTGGTCTGTGATCTTTCATTTTCCAAGGACTTTTATCTCATGTGTGTACTTAGCTTTAGAGTTCTGAGCTGAAAGTTTTAAATGGAGCAAATAAAGTCAATGGTCCATTACCAAGCTGAATAAACGTCATATCAGGGATGGTCAATGAGATGCAAATAATTTTGAGTTGACGCAGGATTATGCAAATTTTTGCCGTTTGAAAATATACTAATCAAATTTCACCTCAGCAGGATTTGATAGTTTTTTTTTCAAGCTGCATACATTTGCATAATACTGCATCAAATCAAAATTATTTGCATCTCATTGGCAATCCCTACTTTCTATCAGCTAATGCTTCATACACACTTGATAAGTCTTTGGAAAATGAAAGATCACAGACCAATTTTACCACCTTCCATGTAGTATGAGAGCCATACCTACACAGTCTATTCTATGGAGCTGAACTCCCCATCAGATAATATTTGCAGGATGCTGCACACAAAGATGCTTTACAGACACAAAATATCATTATCTGCAAAAGATCCGTTCCTGCAAAATGCATTCATAGTCTGAGATCGGCAGATCCTCATACACACTTGGTTTAACAGATAATCATCTGCAGATCAGATCCACCAGGATGGATTTTCAGATCTGCAGATGATTGCCAGATATGCAGATGAAGTCTGTTAAACCAAGTGTGTATGAGGATCTGCAGATCTCAGACTATGAATGCATTTTGCAGGAATGGATTTTTTGCAGGAACAGATCTTTTGCAGATAATGATCTTTTGTGTCTGTACAGCATCTGTGTGTGCAGCATCTTGCAAAGATTTTATCTGATGGGGAGTTCAGCTCCATAGAATAGACTGTGTAGAGTATGGCTCTCATCCTACATGAAGGGTGGTAAAATTGGTCTGTGATCTTGCATTTTCCAAAGACTTATCTCAAGTGTGTATGAAGCATAAGAATGATGAGCTTTACCCATGAGTAGAGGTGGAGAATGAGGCTAATTCCAAATTGTATGTAAATTGGAACTGGGCCATTCAAGAGCACTGTCCAGTTTAATCTGATGCTGCATACAATTTGCTTGCAGATTGCAATTAACCTCTCATTTACTATTTCTGGTGATAAAGCTGTTGATCTCTGGTTATTAACCAAACATTCCATGGGGAGAGATGAATTAGGTTATACTCGGCTCTTTCCTGCCAATCCACAAGCTTACAGACCCCATGAAGACTGGATCCAGCGAAGTGCTGCTGCTGACGGCTACAGGCTCCCTTCCCTTGAAATAAAGAGCTACAGCCACCTGTTTGTACAGTCTTTACAGGAATACAGTGGCTGTCAGCTGTGAAGAGCAGCGCTGCTCCTGAGCACTGAAGAAAATGTAAGCTGCTGCCGTGCCAGGGTGTTATACCAGGTATAGTATATTCTCTCCCCTGAATTTAAAGCACTACTGCAGTGAGATGAAGATGGATGCTGCCATATTTACTTTTAAACAATACCAGTTACCTGGCAGTGCTGATGATCCTCTAATACTTTCAGTCATAGACCCTGAACAAGCCTGCAGCAGATCGGGTGTTTCTGACATTGTCAGATCTGACGAGATTAGCTGCATGCTTGTTTCTGGTGTTATTCAGACACTACTGCAGCCAAACAGATCAGCAGGGCTGCCACGCAACTGTTATGGTTTAAAGGGAAATAAATATGGCAGCCTCCATATCTCTCTCAATAAAATTGTCCTTTAAGGACTTTTTCACAGGCAGTTGATAGGCAGTGAAATGCCTATCAAACTCTCACTGCTGCCTGGTAACTGCTTGCTGAGCACACAATTCAACAGTCCGTGGAGAAGAGGCCCAAGTGCCTGTTTCCTCTACACGCAGATTGGATGCAGAAGAACTGACTCCAATGAATGCCTACGGGAAAATCTGCATCAGAAAAATCGCGTTTCATGGAAACAGGCCCATAGACATTCACTGGAGTCAGTTTTTCTGCATCCATTCTGCGTTTAGAGGAAACAGGCCCTAAGTTTCTAGGGATGGTTAATGAGATGCATAGATGTTTGAGTTGATGCATGATTAGGCAAATGTATGCATCTTGAAAATGGACCTATCAGATTTTACCTTGGTGGGATTTGATTGGTGTATTTTCAAGATGCATAAATTAGCATACATAATTATCATAATCCTGCACCAACTTGCATCTCCTTGATTATCCCTATTAGGGACTCCTGTGCCAGTTAGCCATTGCATGACTGTTGATGGCACTGCTAGTTCTTGGGACCAAGTACACATCACCCCATGCTTACTAAGGAACCATCTTTGCCTCAGAGGTCTCATAATTGTAGCATTTGTAGATAGGGGGTGACAGCCATGCTACCTTTTAAAGCCTGACTCCAGGCACAGATCTACAGGTGACAATCCAACCAATCTTGTATAAACACATATTTCACAAGCTCTTGATAAAATATGCATCAACCATTTACCCCCTTATTAACATCTGTACCAAAGCCTTGTACACATACTAGAATCAGGGGTCCCCAAATGTTTTGAGTCAAGGGCCAGGTCAACCTACTTCAGACTTTTGGGGGCCGGAGTATACATAAGATGATGTAGAAGTCTGCGGGCCAGACAGTGAAGCATACCCAGGTGACAACCTGCAGTCCAGTTGGATAGTAGTGTCACTGATGTGGAATTGGATTGGAAACCAGTGAATTACTGCTTTCTGGATTCCATGTGGATGGGTGGTGCCAGCACTGCTATTCTATAAGCAGGCCGCCAATATTTAAAGGATACCTGAACTGACATGATAGACATGTGTATGTACAGTGCCTAGCACACAAATAACTATGTTGTGTTCCTTTTTGTTTTTCTCTGCCTGAAAGAGTTAAATATCAGGTATATAAGTGGCTGACTCAGACAGGAAGTGACTACAGTGTGACCCTCACTGATAATAAATTACCCCTTTTTACCTCTTTCTTGCTCTCAGAAGCCATTTTCTGCTAGGAAAGTGTTTTATTGTTGGAATTTCTTATCAGTGAGGGTCACACTGTAGTCACTTCCTGTCTGAGTCAGCCACTTATATACCTGATATTTAACTCTTTCAGGCAGAGAAAAACAAAAAGGCACTGTACATACCCATGTCTATCTCATGTCACATGTCAGTTCGGGTATCCTTTAAAGATGTAGCTGACCACATCTATAAGGAATACATTTTCTGTGTGGGGTTGGTAAAAAAAAGCCTCACGGGGCCACATTCGGCCCGTGGGCCTTAGTTTGAGGACCACTGTGACTAGATGGTTCTAGGCTGGAAAGGACCACCCTGGCAAATTGTCTCCACTAAGAATCCTTTCACATTGTGTTCTGTTGCAATGGACAATACCATCGCATTTCATTGCAATGATATTCCCATGGTGTGTTCACACCAGCAATGCACGCATTTACATTGATTGAGAATGCTTCAGTTGTACTGTATGGTTGCATGGCACTTCTAACAGGCAATGTGAATTTTTGGAAAGGACCCATAAACCTGGTGCACACATCCAATTTTGCCACCTCCATGTAGTATGAGAGCAGTGTTTAAACGCTAGGCCCTAATACTACATGGATGAGGTAACATTTGATGTATTTAGGTCAAGAGCATTGTTCTACCTGCCCTCCCCAGGTCTATAGTAGCAGTATCCAGCCCTGAACTGTGGCCTGAAGGACTGAGCCTTGATCCCTCTGTATTTCAGTCCTTGTATGTATGTATGTATGCATGAGCCTTCAGGCAGTAGGATTGAATGAATGCTCTAGGTTTTAAATGCAGAAGTGTAAGCCAATGGAACACACCAATGACAGAATCGGAAAACAGGCAGGGACCAGGTAAGCCAGCTCTCACCTCCCGCACACTGCAGGACATCCTCATTCATAACTTTTAGCGGTACTTATCCGTTAGCCAGGCGCATCCTGCAGGTGGTGACAAAACTCCACCAGAGTTACATCTTTCCCTACTATCCATGGCGGCCTGGAGGGGGAATAGTAATTAGCGCCACCTGCCGATGCGCCCGGCTAACGGATAAGTACCCTATTAGCCAGTTACTACTGTAGTTATCTTTGATACTTGATTTTTTTTATGAATGTTATAATTACAAGAAATCATTCAGAGTAAAGTTTTAGCTGTGTGCTCAGCCTCTATATTCCCTCTGAACAACATCACAGATCTAAATTTACCATCTTGATGAAGTTGACATTAAACATAAACAAGCTCTGCCACTGTGTGCCAATGCCGGACTGAGAAACCCTGCGTGCCGACACAAGACTTAAAAACCCTGCGTGCCATGGTGCCTGTTAGACTCCAAAACTTTTGATATATATATATATTTATATATTCTGTGCTTAGATCAAGGAAGGATTTAGAGCTCATGTCAGGGTTTCATCACTTTACCGGTTCACAGTAATGCTACGTGTACACACTTGCGATAACGATCGTTCGCTAGGAACGATAATTGAAAGACGAACGATACGGCAACGATGGGATGCAGCGATCATCATACACATTTTAATGATCGTTCTCGCAGAAAAGAACGATCAGAAGGAAATGTTGCGTACACATTTATATAAAATTAAAATAAACACACTAACATGGAGTTACAACAGATACAAATATATGATTGTTAACTTGAAAGCAAAGTTTAATTGAAATGAGCAGTGTAACAATCTTTACGGCCGCGCTACACAGGAAGTACTGAAGCTGGGCAGAATTCAACGCAGGCGCATTGGCCCTTGTAACGATCGTTCTCGGCCGATGTCTGTACACACTATAGTTTTGCAACGTTTCTCTGTAGATACGATCCGTCAGGTTGGATATTTCCATCTTCCCGATGTCGTTCTTTTGTCGTGTCGTGTTAATGATCGTTGGGTAAAGTTTTTTCCCCGATTGTCGGCGGAACGATCGTTAATTAGCTGTTTCAAACGACCATAGTCGCCAGTGTGTACGCAGCTTAAGGCCTGGAACCCACTAGCAGGCTAGTGCTAAGCAGCTGTGATTTGAAAAGCTCTTGCAAATGTAAAAATCCCCCATAGCATTGCATTAGCAAGACCTTTTCAAATCACTAGCACTTTGGAAAAGGCTGCTAGTGAGTTTAAGCCCTGAGAAGCATTTAACCATCATCCTATTATTCAAATAGATCAAGGGAAGAAAGTGAGGAAACATCTCAGTAGGGACACAAACAATAATAAAATGTTCTCACTTTAGTGTAGACAAGTTTTAATCTTCCTAGTCTGTGATGATGCTAAGGAAATTTCTTTCATGTCTTTTCCCACAGTTGTCAATAGTTTTAGTGATGTGACAGGTTTTCTTTAAAATAAACCAGAGCTGTCAGCATAGTAAGTTTCAAAACGTACCCAGGGCTTTCTCTAGCCCCATAAGCACATGCGAGTCCCACAGGAAGTCCATGCATGTGCAAAATACTGCAACTGAACCAGTTACCAGGGCTTATTGTGGCTGATCGGCAGACCGCTGGAGGACATTGAAGGACTCACATGCGCATATGGGGCTGCAGGAAGCCCCAGGTAAGTATCAAATCTTACTATACTGACCGCTCTGGTACACTTAAAAGGCAAGTAAGGATAGTCAATGTGATGCAAATAAGTCTCGCATGGAGATTGGAATTAACCTATCAAAACAGCAAAGAGTGCATTTGACTAGCCCATTGCAAGCTGCATAAAGTTTGCATGCAAGCTAGATTTAGTAGCATCTCACTGACAATCTCTGAAAGCCAAAGTAAAATATCTGAACATGGAAGCACTTTGGTGATAGAGGGAGTTGCCTATGGAACTCTGTTTCCTAAAGCATTGCACACCCCTTCAATTTTGATTGTCCAATTTTGCCACCTCCATGTAGAGCTTACCTGCACAAGTTAAAAGGACAATTGAAGCAAGAGGGGTATGAAGGCTGCCATATTTATTTCCTTTTAAGCAAGGGCGTAGCAATGGAGGTTGCAGAGGTAGCCACCGCATCGGGGCCCTTGGGCCAGAGGGGCCCCGAAGAACCATCCCTCAACTACAGTATAGGCTCTCTATTGGCCCTGTGCTCATAATAATCACTTCTATAGAGACCTTGAATAGTGGTAATTATTAACAAACTGTTCCCCATTCCCTTCTTGCACCTCTGACACTGTAGTTGCCCTAGGCAGGTTTTGGTGCACCGTATCAATTGTTATGTATAGAATGCTTGGGGGGCCCCATTGTAAAACTTGCATCGGGCCCATAGCTCCTTAGCTACACCACTGCAGTTTTAAGCAATACTAGTTGCCTGGCTATCCTGATCCTCTGCCTCCATTACTTTTAGCCATAGACCCTGAACAAGCATGCAGATCAGTTGTTTCTGAAATTGTTAGTGGCTGGATAGTGTACTGGTTAAGGTACCCATACACCTCGAGATGATGGTCAGAGATTCGACCAAGAGACAAATGACTCACTAATTGAATCTGATTAGAGAAAGATCCGTCGCCTGCCCATACACCACAGGCTGATTCCTGATCAATTTCATGCTGAAATCGATCAGTGATCTGCCTTGTGACGCAGCATCTGTCATCTTTCCGACCCAACGCTATCCCTCTAATGTTTAATGTGCACTCTATATATTACCTGTCCACGGCTGCCACTTGCTCCGGGCTCCCTCCACTGTCCATACATGAACGCCGCACGTGGTTGCCTAGTAAGTGTGCGTGTGTGACATAACACACGCCCCCAAGTTACTAGGCAACCAGATGGGGCGCGACAGTGGAGGGAGCCCAGAGCAAGTGGCGGCCATGTACAGGTAATGTATAGAGTGCACTGGGGTGCACATTTAACATTAGGGAGACAGCGTTGGGGGCTTTGTTGCATTTGTTGCTCATCCCGATATTGCTTACTGTTACCGCCGCGCAACCAATCGAGCAAGTCGGCCCTATATCTTGCAGCATGTCCGAACGGTTAATGCAAGCAATTTTGGCCTGAAATTGGTTGTATTGTTTTCATTCATTTTTGTTTTCATCCGATTATAATAACCGAATCGGATGGTCGATCGGCCGTCAAGTCGCCTGATGTATTGCCATCTTTAGCACTCAAAATCTGTTGTCCTCATACTACATAGAGGTGGTAAAATTGGCCAATCAAAACAAAAGAGATGATTCTGTTGAGAAGCCAATCACTAACACACACACACAAAAAAAAAAAAAAATCAGCACAAACAGTAGCTTAATATCGGTAACAGTATATTCATCAGATTTTGCACCCAAATTCCTTTGCAACTGATACAGTATGAGGGCCCTTTTCCACTAGCGGCGATTGCCAAGCTGAATCGCAAAATCGCAAATCGCTAGTGATTTTCAAATCGCTACAGTTTGCATTTTAACATAGGAATTGCATTAATTTCCACTAACGCGTTTCGTTTCTTACTCAAGTGCGATCGCACCGCGGAACGATTTTTGTCGCAACTTTGTTATGCAGTGCAATGCAAAATCATGAACGCAATCGCCGAGAACTTTGCTGAATCACAATCGCTAGCGTTTAGCGCGAACACTAGCGATTGCTAGTGGAAAAGGGCCCTAAATGTACACGCCTTGTTCAATTCTTAATAAATGACACCACCTTTTTTTTATTTTAAAAGTTCTATTTCAAGTGAATGCAAATATATTCCAGAGAGCGAACAACCCAAAAATTACAGTGTTAAATTTCCAGCATTGTGTAAAAATACATTAATACTTTTGTTTTTTAAATTATAGACAAGTAAAATAACAAAACAAAACAAGAGATGGGTTGGATAGGTTGACATGCATCTTCCTATGGAGAGAGACATTTTGCCAGTGCACCAGTCTATCTAATGGTGACTAGGGATGGTCAATGATGGCAAATAATTCTGAGACGATGCAGGATTATGCAAATATATGCATCTTCAAAGTGGACCAATCAAATCCTGCCAAGGTGGAATTTGGTCCATTTTTAAGCTGCATACAGAATATGCATAATCCTGCATCATTTTGGAATTATGTGCATGTTACTGACCAACCTTAATAGTAATCCTACTAAGGCGGCATCCCGGTTTTACCAATTCTGAAGGTCACAAAATGTCTGCCATTGAGTCTGCAGCCAGCACAGGCAATCATACTGTTGCATTGTGGCCATTTTAAAATCTTAACTGACAATCCACATGCCTGTAGACTTTACAAGAAAAAGCCATCAAATCACTGGCAAACACACCTAAATAAAAGGTATCTATGGTGGACAATTCAGCTATAATGACTCCATAGTAAAGTGGTGCTTGTTTGCTGTGCTTTATCCTGATGCCTCTGTGCACGGATCACCATGGAGATAATGGTCACCATAACTACAGTACAATATTCAGCATCTGAAATCGGACCTGCGTGAATATGAACAGAAAGTACACGGAGAAATAGCACATTTTCCATAAAAAAATGACAAGCAGCATTCAGGAAGAAATCAAGAAATGCCAGTATACCTGGATGTGTTGATCCACTGGCCAAAATAGTGTATAAACTTATCAGCATTAGGCATAGTCAATAACATTTGCAAATTAATGCAGCTTGAAAATGGCCCAATCAAATATCACTGATGTGACATATAATTGGTCAATTTTCAAGCTGCATAAGATTAGCACAAAACGTTGCGTCAATTATTTGCATCTCATTGACTAACCATAACTACACATCAGTAGGGATGCCAATGAGATGCAAATCTATGCAGCTTGAAAATGGACCAATCAAATTAACCTCCCTGGCGGTAAGCCCGACACAGTGTCGGGCTAGCCGCCGCAGGGGATCGCATGGCCCCAGGAGGATATTTTGTAATAAAATGGCTTTATGTGGTTAAGCTAGCACTTGGCTAGCTAACCATGTCCCCCAAGCGCCTCCGGTTCCCTCTGATCACCACCGGTATACATAACCCCCAGGGATCCCGCGATAACGCAGCCTCCCAATCAGCACCCGGCTTCGCTATGGGGAGGATCGGAACTGCGCATGACGTCTATGACGTCATGTCTGATCGTTGCCATAGCGACAAGTGAAGCAAATTGGGAAGCTGCAGCTCTCGCGGGATCGCTGACGGGTGAGTGTTGCTGGCGGCGATCGGGGGGGGGGGGGGGGGGGTTAGACTGGTGTCGGGGGACTTGGGGGCCACAGTCAGCTAGCCTAGTGCTAGCTAACATTAACAAAACACTTCAATTTAAAAAAAAATCCCTCCCGCGGACGCAGCCACCGCATCTGCATATTGTCAGGGAGGTTAGGCCGAAGTGTATAGTGAAGGAGGCAGCACCCCATACAACCAAATAATTTCTTTTTTTCTTTGGTTTCTTTAGTAAATAATATATATCATTATTTTGGTATAATTGAAATACCAAATTGAACTTTCTTTTCAATCAATGAATCTCAATCAATTTTGTCCACCTAAAGTGCATACACACATCCAATTTTGATTGGCCAATCACTGACCAATTTTACCACCTCCATGTAGTATGAGGGCCAAGTGATCCTGAATACAATGAGCAGATTACTACATGCAAGTGGTAAAATTGGCCAAAATTGCATGTGTGTAGAGGGCTCTATCTCATAAACATTTGATTGGGTATGGTGGAAATGTTAAAGTGATCAAATCTCCCTTAGAAATGTTCAGTCTATAAAACTGGTCCATTTAAAAGAAATAAGGGTAAAAAATTGGACGGTGTGTGGCCACCTTTAGACGGAAGACATAGATGAATATTTGAGTGGTGTAATAAACCGGCAGTCATCACATGGTGCTTGCAGGTTCAGTCAAATGGCTTATTTTCCTCATATTCTTTTTCACTGGCTGACAAATAAGGATGGTCAGTGAGATGCAAATAATTGCTAGAGGATTATGCAAACCATGCATGCAAATTGATGCAGTTTCAAAATGGACCTACTGAATCCCATCAAGGTGATGTTTGATTGGTCCAGTTTAAAACTGCATACAAACTTTTCGCACTCCTGCATCAACTCGAAACTATTTGCATCTCATTGACCCTCCGTACTCCTGATCCTCCCAAAGGATCACACTGTTTGATAATCGGTAGAGCATTCTATACAGCTGGTCAACTAGATGCTCGTTTTTCTAACTTGCGTGCAAATCTGCCATGGGAAGCATCATCATACGCATGTACGTTCGTGTGGCTTTCCTGACTGATCAGTTACAGATTGGGACTGGATCAATCAATATGCAAGAGAAAAAAGAATTTGCAATCAGGTCTTTGTTGAAATGCTGTACCCACGTTTTGCCTGGTAAATCTCGGCCTCCAAGAAAAAGGCGGCTCTTATGTCAGGTGCGCATCATTATTAATAGGCTTAGGGCTGGAACCCGCTAGGCCGATTTTGGCAGCGTTTTGGGATCGCCGATGATTCCCAAAAATGCTTTGCCAATGAAAGTGTGTGGTGGGGAACCCACTAGTGCGACTGCAATCAGGGGTAATCACAATCTCAGGACATGTAGCATTCTGGGCGTGTACCTCGCTCAATGCTAAAGTATATAAGCGATGCAAAATCGCTTTTCAAAGCTACGATTTGGGGGGCCGGGCGATTACAATTTTAATAGACTTTAAAATACTCACCAGATGTGCAGATTTCTTGCTGCCTTCCGTAGCCCCTCCCCCTAAAGTAATGGGTCACAGGCGCTTCTCTGATTGGTCATAGAGAAGCATCTACAACCTCTCCCTTTAGGGGGCGGTGCTACGGACGAAAGTTGGACACCTGGTAAGTATAATCAAGTTGTTTAAAAATAAAAACCGTGAATCAGTAATCGAAAGCAACGTACCGTTTACTGTACAGCGCTTCTAAGCGTCAGTGGATTGCGAGCACAATTGCACTAGGAATTGCTGCACACAGCGCTTCAGGGATTCTTAGTGGGTTCCAGTCCATAGAGCTGTGTACGGCCATTGGCTCGCCTGTGGACTATACATTTGTGGAGAGAGGCTGGAGATAGGGGGATGAGAGGAATGCTCTGCAACAGCTGCTGGCACAAGGAGCAGATGCAATGGCTACCTAAGCGCTTAGTTGACTTGGTAGAAGTTTTGTGTAGATTGCGTGCAACCCACACTGAAAGCAAGATCTGCTGGAGGGCAATAATAAGATACAGACAGGCCTGGTGCACACCAAAAACCGCTAGCAGATCCGCAAAATGCTAGCGGATTTTGAAACGCTTTTTCTTCTTTTTCTGTAGCGTTTCAGCTAGCATTTTGCGGTTTTGTGAAGCGTTTTTGGTGTAGTAGATTTCATGTATTGTTACAGTAAAGCTGTTACTGAACAGCTACTGTAACAAAAAACGCCTGGCAAACCGCTCTGAAGTGCCGTTTTTCAGAGCGGTTTGCGTTTTTCCTATACTTAACATTGAGGCAGAAACGCATCAGCAATCCAAAATCTGCAGCAGCCCATGAGTATGCGTTTCTGCAAAACGCCTCCCGCTCTGGTGTGCACTAGCCCATTGAAATACATTACCCTAGCGGATCCGCACCCGCAAGCGGATCGCAAACCGCAGCGGAAACGCTCTGGTGTGCTCTAGGCCTTACAGAGAGCCACAGCTTAGAGAACAGCCATGCAATGTAACCTTGCAGTCACTGGATGCATTCTGTATAGATAAGTTAAGGAGTGCTGAAGCTTAAAGGACAACTGAAGTGAGAAGAATGTGGAGGTAGACACATTTATTTCCTTATAAACAATACCAGTTGCCTGGCAGCCCTGTTAGTTTATTTAGCTGCTGTAGTGTCTGAATAACACTAGAAGCAAACATGCAGCAAATCTCAGAAACACCTGATCTGCTGCATGCTTGTTCAGGGTCTATGTCTAAAAGCATAAGAAGAAGAGGAGGATCAGCAGGATAACCAGGCAACCGGTATTGCTTTAAAGGAAATAAATATGGCAGCCACCATATCCCTCTCACTTCAATTGCTCTTAAATGCCTCAGTTTATTGCAATAGAGGGCCAGAAACATTTCATTGTTTTAAAATAGAAAAGCAATAAAGGCAGAGTCCATTTATGTTACTTCTAAAAAACAAAACAAAAAATTAATATCCAACACAAAACAGACATTGCAGTTTTGGGTGGAGATCACCTTCAATACAGCCATTGCTAAGGTCTTAAGGCTGGTTTCCACTAGGGTGCCATTTCTGGATCGGACGCAGGACCTGAGCTTTTGTGAGAGTCTGCAGCCGCACTGCTATAGCCATACCATGCATGCCTATAGGCATTTGGGTGCGTGCTGATCAATACTGCAGCACGCTGTCTGAATCGTACCGACATGCAATTTGGACGGCAAGTCTATTGACTGAACATACAGGGATATGATGGGAATTCAGAAGTAGTGGAAACAGGCTCTCAGGGATGGATCACATTTGTGCCTGTGGCAATCACAGACAAATCCCCACAAGTGTTTTGCCGTGTGTGTGTTTTTTTTATTTATAGAAGCCAGTGATTACAATGAAAAATCACAATGCTATTTAGAATCGCAGACGCCTTCTGAAAATGCAGCGGCCCCATAAAAAATGTATTACATGTCATTTTACTTTCTGGCAAAGCGCAGCTGCACAAGTGTGATCCCTGCCTTTCTGAGCTCCTATGAGATGTCAGAGCAAGGCATACCTATGAATCAGCCGCCACTATATGGCTTACGCTGCTCCTGCACAAGTCCCTGTGGCGGTAATTACTATTCCCCCTCCAGGTCCACGTGGATAGTGGGGAAAGATCTAATTCGGCTTCCAGCTTTTGCTGGCAGCCGAATTGCAGCATTTCTGTAGTAATTTGTGTGCCGTCTTTTGACAGCACCCAAATTACTTACTGAGCTCCGCTATAGCCGTAACTCCTATTATGGCCAATGCTGGCGCCGGTTGCAGAGCAAAACCTTGTTTTTTCACTGCTGCAAATTCCACTCTAAAAACTGGAGAAAGCAGGTTTGAGAATGCTTGTATAAAATCAGAAACTTATAATGACAAAAAAAGGCATTTATCACCTCTAAATCAATAAATAAAATCTTTTTCTTTCTAATCTGACATTACATTGTGTAAAGTCCCATCTTCGCTAAGAGGACTGAGTGTAAGTGCTGGGCAGACCCGAGAGCGCGATCTTCCCCTGAACTCAACAAGAAGGGGATCTTTACGTCATGTACAGACTGTCCCTCCATACGCCATATACCCCATTTTTTAAGTTAAAAAATACACACATCAAGGTACCCTATTTTTAACTGAAAGAACCAACTGTGATTATCAACAACTTGTCTAACACAAAAAATATCCATCTCTAATATTCACATAACAATTTGCTTAGACAAAATACTTATATACACAAATCCTTGTGTTGACCTTAATTAAAAGTCACAAAAATAGAAGTCATTTTTAGATTAAAACGTGAATTTTTTTAAAACACTGTGATGGCTGCTTCGTACCCTGAACCAATATTCTATCACCTCGCTAGTTAGCTCGCTAGAGAAGACACTTCCATTTGTCCACTGTTTATTGGAAAATTGGGTCAACTTCTAGCTAAAATATTTTTTCACGGAAAGAGAAATCATCAGGGAAAAAATAGAAGTAAAATGCAGCTGACCACTGTAGAGATCAACCCTCATTTGAGCTGGAACCTCTGACCCGCTGTTCCAACTCTCTATCTAGCCCCGCATATTAAAAAAAAAAATTGGAGTGTGGCAGGACTTAAGGTGCCCATATATGGCACAATTTTTCATTTTTTCTTTCGTTTTGATAATTTAGTTTGATTATTCCGTTAGATTGAATACAAAGATTTTTCCAGCATGTCCGATCAGATTTTTCTAGAAAAAAACGGGATAAACATTCGAACTTCTGGATCAAAAAATATTTTCAACTTTCATTTGATTATTTAGATCGAATATATTGGAAAATCGAAAGTTTTCATTGTATCGTGTATGGGCAACATTAGAAAATACTTTTTGCTTTTCACATGCACAGATACCATGTCTAAGAGTATATGCCTAGGCATATCCGTGCTACAAAGAAAGGGCAAGGTATGTTGGAAAGTGGGGGCGTAGCATTAAGTTAATTATGGGGGAGTGGTTAGCAAAAAAATAAAAACAATTGTAGAAATGGGCTTTGAATGTTAAACTTATAAAAACAAAATCTAAAAAAAAAAACCCCAAAAAACTGCACACATTTCCTTTAGGGTCCTTTTATATCTAACACAGTGAGTTGCGTTGCGGTACTCTCCCCCGTCACAGCTCGTCGCAGTGGCCACTGAAGTCAATGGAACACGACACACTGCGTGCGGTGCTATGCTATGGAAGGGCTCCGAATAACACACAAGCTGCAATGCGTTACTGTGTGACGCCCACAGTAGTCCCAGAAGTGCACCTGAAGTTCCATATTAATTTTTCTTCTTAGGTCGCACCCCAACTACAACACGCGGTGCATCTTTTTGGCTGCTGTGCGATTGCTTTAAATCGCTCTGCAACGCAATACATGCACCAAGTAAAAAAGGAACTTTAAAATCCTAGTTCAGGCTTGTGTTTTCTTAATGCATATTGCATACCTGAAATCCATAAAACGTTGTGCATTACACATGAACCACTTTTGCATATTCATTACTTCCTGGCTGACTGGGTTTCCAAAGTTTGGACAAATCATAGACTGCTTTTCAGTCTAGCCAAACTCCTCCCCCTTTCCTATCATCACCCGCAGGAAGAAGCAAGAGGGGAGCGGTTATGGTACTCCAGCCAGTCTTTTCTTATGAACAGCTGACCCCGCCCACAGAAAGGAGCAGAGATATTATGTGGGTGTGGTCACGTGACAGGAATGTGGGGTTATCCTGTGAAACTTTAGCTGCTCCCTATTAGTGACATTACATGGAGAACAATGTCAACAAGCTTATAGTGAATGGATCAGCTGCGTTATCACGACTTCCAACTGGTCCACTTCACAGTGTAGGAGGAACAAACCTTTAAAACTTTTCTTCTAAAACTAAAAGGAGTGGATATACAATAATTTCTCCATTCTCATAGATAACGCACCTCATGACATAAATATACAGTATCATTCCTTTTTTTTTTAGGAAATCCTCTAAGTATAAACAAAAATAAAACGCAAACTAGGTTTCAAGTAGGCGGGATGTGGAATGCCACCTAGTGTTCTACAATGACGGGCCCACAAGGGAGCGACGTGAGCTGATGACCTGCATCGCCTTCTAGTTCATTCTGGACACACTATTCGGGGAGTAGAAAATACTTTGTAAGTGCACTTCAGTGTTTGCGGATCAGCCGCGCTTTAGTTGGGAGTGGCGGAATGCACAGAGACGGAAACGTTCCTCCGGGAATTGGTAACGTGGCGCTGCTGGGCCAGGAATGATCGTCCTGAATCCTTCCCTCCTCGTCCTGCCAGGCGGGATTCCATCGCCAGCTTCTGGTGCTCGATGTTCTGCAGAGACAGAGTCATGTCAGTTGCACTGCATCTACCCTGCACCTTACAGCCGCCAACATATGGGCACACTGTTGCTTTATGATTAGGATTGTTCACCAAAAGCAAATTTGAATTACATTTTTTTGCAACTATGGCAACGGTACAGAGTTAGGGCCTGTTCTCTCTAGGGCGATCCCGCCCGCTATGGCAACGGTACAGAGTTAGGGCCTGTTCTCTCTAGGGCGATCCCGCCCGCTATGGCAACGGTACAGAGTTAGGGCCTGTTCTCTCTAGGGCGATCCCGCCCGCTATGGCAACGGTACAGAGTTAGGGCCCATTCTCTCTAGGGTGATTAGCAGGTGATTCCCGCTAGTCGTTTTTAAAGCGCTAGCGCAAATGCAACCTAATGGCAGTGATCTCACTGCCGCAAAATCCTGCCGATCACAGGCGTTTTGCGATTAACGGCAATTGCAAAACAGTGTTAGCAATCGCTGTACAGTGCTTTTACAAGCGCTAGAAAAGTACAGAGGCGCCAGTAGGATAAAACACACAAAAATGTTTAAAATTTTCGGGAAGCGGTGGTGGACCAGCAAACCCCAAAAACAGACAATGGTACTGTCGATTATGGTCAAAAACAAAGAGGTGCCAAGCTCCGTTCGGACTCCGTGCTGTTGTTTGCTCCGGTTATTTACTGCCTGATAAAGCAGGATTTTGCCTGCGAAACGCGTTGCAACTTGTACTAGTAGTATGTGAATAAATTGTTTTTGACCATAATCGCCAGTACCATTGTCTGTGTTTGGGGTTTGCTGGTCCACCACCGCTTCCCGAAAATTTTAAACATTTTAGTGTGTTTTATCCTACTGGCTCCTCTGTACTTTTCTACGCATCAAGAATCCACCCTTGGTGGAAGGGTGACATACCCTAATTTTTCCTTCTATCCACAGAGAGCGACGTTTTAATCCTGAGTGGGGACAGGCTTGTTCTCCCCACCTGCCTATACAGTGGTTACCTTGGCGGTAACCCTGGTTTGTGAGTATAACACTTACACTATTTTTTCAATTCACCAATTCCAGTGCATACACTATATTGGGCTCTCGGTTCTTTGTTTTACATGTTTACAAGCGCTGATTGCGATCGTCGAATCTCGGAAGTGTACAGTGATTTTACCGCGCTAAAACCACTTACGCTTTTTAAATGTGAATGGGCCCTTAGGTCTCCATTTCTTGTATCAGTTGCTGGCTTGAAAAGAGTGAGAGTTTTGTTGATATGATTGGATATTTGAATACATCAGCTGCAAATCGCAGAATATCAGCTCTAGTGAATAGGGATGATCAATAAGATGCAAATAATTCTGGGTTGATACAGCTTGAAAATGGACCAAATGACTCCCACCAAAGTTTAAACTGATTGGGTCCATTTTCAAGCCACATATATTTGCATCCAGAATTTGCATAATCCTGTATCAACTCAGAATGACTTGCATCTCATTGATCATCCCTACTAGTGAACTACCCATTAGACCGGACAGTAAAAATCTTATTTTCCAGCATACCTTGTTGTACCAGGCCGTTACGATGAGCTTCTCCTCAATTTCACGTAATTTTGCCTGCCGACAGTCGCCCTGTATAAGAGAATGTAGACGTTACCATGCAGGAAATGAAACAAATATTTGAAGTCCACCCAAAGCACGGAAGGTGTTCTTATTTAATTACTTTTCAAAATGCTACCAGCTTCGTCATTGTGCTCATCCCCTGCCTGTAATAATTTCCCATTCAGTGGGGCAGATTTATCAAGACGAGTGCCAGAAAAAGTGTAGCAAAACTGTTGCTAGATACGTGTAGTACTAGAGCAGTTGCTCAAAGCAACCAATCAGAATCCTCAATCTAGGCAGCTGTTCCATTTTTGCAGCATGTTTCTCCAAGCTTCCTTGCACTGTCTGATCCATGTGCCCTACTGACTCCGTATGAATATACACATCAGTCTGACTCCACTGGCTGTCTGTTTTATTGGCCGCAGTTATTGAATTACATCTGCAACAAATAGACAGCCAACATTTTTTATATATTTGTTTTACAGAAATGGCCCCACAATCCTGTAAGATCCCATCCACAACGTGCAGATCCCTCTAATGCTCCAATATATCCTCTTACCTCCAGCATTTCAATCCTGCGGTCCTTCTCCGTCAGCTGTTTCCTTAGTAACATGATCTCCGCCGATGCCGGGTTCAGCTTGGGGTCCAACGTCTTTATTACCTGCAGAGGAACCGGTGTGATATTGTTACAATGGAGAAGCTTCAGGGTAGGAACACACTAGGCAGAAACGCTAGCGTTGCAGAAAACGCATATAATGTAAGTCAATGGGCTGCATGGAAAAAATGCAGGTTTGTGTTCTGCAATGGACTTGTTGCATATTTTTCCAAAATGCATCTAAAACGCACATAATGAATGTCAATGGTAATGAAGAGGTATTGTGTTTTAGTGCATTTTTTTAACCACTTCCCTTCCCCCGGGACAAGTAACTACGTCCCTGCAAAATTCCATATCTCCTTGCAGGGACGTAGCTACTACGTCCCTCCCAGACGCGCGCTCCCGCTCCCCCCCGCCACGCTCGTTACTGCTGCCGATTGTTAGCCAGTAGATCAATGAATGGGAACACAGTTCCCATTCATTGTTCTAAGTCCCCGTGTGAATGACCGCTGCCAGGCCCGCCATCAGGGGGGGACATCCGTGACTCCCGTCACGGGCCCCGGACCTGCAGGGGGGCCCCGTCCCCGCCGCGGCCCTGGCGGGTGCCGCCCGGCCACCGCTAAACATCC
Source organism: Hyperolius riggenbachi (assembly GCF_040937935.1). Lineage (NCBI taxonomy): Eukaryota > Metazoa > Chordata > Amphibia > Anura > Hyperoliidae > Hyperolius > Hyperolius riggenbachi. The sequence continues at coordinate 60,442,668 of NC_090651.1, forward strand.
CCTGGCCGCTGCTCCCTCCCTCTAGCCGCCTCCGCCGCCCATCAGACCCCGATCAGGCGGCGACAATAGTGCGGGCGCTAGGACCCAGCGCCCGCACTGATATGCGGAAGTGACGTTACTTCCGCATATAGAGCGGGTGCGTCCAGCGCCCGCTCTTACTGGTCGGGTCGCCGCTGATCTTGAGGTCTGACACTGCTGGCAGCCTGGCAAGGTAGGGGAAGCAGCGGCGGCGGCTGGGGGGGGGGGGCCTCCCTGTCACTCACTCACTCACTAGCTAAAGGGCCTCCCTGTCACTCACTCACTAGCTAAAGGGCCTCCCTGTCACTCACTCACTCGCTAAAGGGCCTCCCTGTCACTCACTCACTAGCTAAAGGGCCTCCCTGTCACTCACTCACTAGCTAAAGGGGCTCCCTGTCACTCACTCACTCACTCCCTAAAGGGCCTCCCTGTCACTCACTCACTAGCTAAAGGGGCTCCCTGTCACTCACTCACTAGCTAAAGGGGCTCCCTGTCACTCACTACCTAAAGGGCCTCACTGTCACTCACTCACTCACTCCCTAAAGGGCCTCCCTGTCACTCACTCACTAGCTAAAGGGGCTCCCTGTCACTCACTTACTAGCTAAAGGGCCTCACTGTCACTCACTCACTCCCTAAAGGGCCTGTCACTCACTCACTCCCTAAAGGGCCTCCCTGTCACTCACTCACTCCCTAAAGGGCCTCCCTGTCACTCACTCACTAGCTAAAGGGGCTCCCTGTCACTCACTCACTAGCTAAAGGTGCTCCCTGTCACTCACTCACTAGTTAAAGGGGCTCCCTGGCACTCACTCACTAGCTAAAGGGGCTCCCTGGAACTCACTGCCTAAAGGGGCTCCCTGTCACTCACTCACTCCCTAAAGGGGCTCCCTGTCACTCACTCACTCCCTAAAGGGGCTCCCTGTCACTCACTCACTCCCTAAAGGGGCTCCCTGTCACTCACTCACTCACTCCCTAAAGGGGCTCCCTGTCACTCACTCACTCACTCCCTAAAGGGGCTCCCTGTCACTCACTCACTCACTCACTCCCTAAAGGGGCTCCCTGTCACTCACTCACTCCCTAAAGGGGCTCCCTGTCACTCACTCCCTAAAGGGGCTCCCTGTCACTCACTCACTACCTAACCTGGGGGTCCCTGTCAGAATCCAGGTGAGAGGTGTCTACCATAATAAGGGGGCATTCTGCCTATTTATGTGAAATGCTGTCTATTTATGTGCCTCATGACTGCTGAATTTGTCTTGTTTGGGGCCTAATGATTGAATTTTTACTTGTTGGGGGCCTCATGATTTGTTGGGAGCCTCAAGATTGCTGAATTTGTCTTGTTGGGGGCCTCATGATTTGTTGGGAGCCTCATGATTTGTTGGGGCCTCATGATTGCTGAATTTGTCTTGTTGGGGGCCTCATGGTTTGTTGGGGTCCTCATGTTTGCTGAATTTGTCTTGTTGGGGGTCACATGATTGCTAACTGCGAGACTATGGGAAAAGCTGAATCATTACCATATGAGACAATAGCATTAAACCTACTTTTTTAGCTTTTTTAAACAGAAAATAAAACTGGGAGGTTCTAAAAAAATGATGGAGCACTTCCTCCTTCCGGCTTGAAGGAGGAAGTGCTCGATATCGAGGCTTGCAAAGCGTCCATTCGGACACTTGCACCTCGTTGAAACGCTGGGCGGAGAGCGGCGTTCTGGGTAATTAACCCCGCCGCATCTAGCCGCTCAGCTGTGGCAATTAGAGCTAACTTGAATCACGAGTATCCACCGTGGTTATTCGTGATTAATTTGTGGACAGCAAGCCTCCAACTAGCTCTGCCAACATGTAATGGCTACGCACATTTCTCAGTTTGGGGGGGGGGGGGGGGGGGCAGACTGATAATTTGTGAGGGGCCCCAAAATTTCTGATGGCGGCCCTGACCGCTGCCATCCATGAGACGGCTCCGCCATTCACAAAAGCAAGCCAATACTACACATAGGGAAGTTATGTGTTAGGACATCTTGTGGCCTAATAGTAAAACTACATCTAAAACCTTTAAACAGACTTATTTTAACATTTAAAATTAACCCCTTACCTCCCATACTCCCCTATCGTTCTCCCTAAAATATATAATATATATGCACAATTAAAAAAAATACATAAATAGCCTTAGGGACTGAACTGTGTTTTGTTACCTTGACAAAGGGGACCCCACGGGGCCCCGAAACGAATCGTTGGTTTATGGAATGGCATGTGTCACTTTTTTGGAATTAAAACATTGAACTAGGTTCATCAAGAGTGTGCGGATTCTCTGGATCTTCTTTGTACGAATATGCTAATCCAGCACCTCTGAGGTGGTGTGCAATTCCCCAGTGGACTTTTGAACTTTAATATGTATGTCAAGATGTTATATTACTGTTATTTTATAAATTATGGGCTTGAAATTAGTGATGGACTCAAAACTGAAAAAACTGCACCTTTATTTCCAAATAAAATATTAGTACTAAGGAAAAATTTTAAACGTTGCAATGTACGGGACAAATGGGCAAATAAAATGTGTGGGTTTTAATTATGTGGGTTTTAATTACGGTGGCATTATTTTAAAATAATGATTTTTTTTTCCTGTTAAAACACATTTAGAATAAAATAATTCTTAGTAAAAAAAGTACCCCCCCAAAGAAAGCCTAATTGGTGGCGAAAAAAAACAAGATATAGAAATGTTTCATTGTGATAAGTAGTAATAAAGTTATAGGCGAATGAATGGAAGGAGCGCTGAGAGGTGAAAATTGCTCTGGTTTTTTAAGGGGAAAACCCTTGGTGGTAAAGTGGTTAGAAAACAAGTTTGATGATATATTTCCGCTTCCTGTTGACTTCCTAGTGATTAGCATAAAACACAACAACAATGCATACAAAACGCATATGCAATTTATATATATATATATATATATATATATATATATATATATATATATATATATATATATATATATATATATATATATATATACACACAAATTTGGCTGCCGCCGATTTACATGTACATTTCAGCACCACCCTGCACCAAAATTTTGCTGCACCGTTTTTAAATGTACGCATTGGTTATGCTGGGAATACACGTTTCGTTTTTGCCTTCGTTTTAGCCTTCGATTCGTTCGGTAAACGAATCGAGTGTTGAAAACGTATATGAAAATAGTCATAATCTCATTATAGTTTCGATTAATAGACCCCAAAAACGAACGACTAGTGATCGAACATGTTTGATATTATCTCTCTTTATCCATCTAATCGAGCCATAGGTAGGCTTGATGGCTGTTCAGATCGATTATATATTAGTTTATGCCGTCCGTCCCCGTACTACGTTTCGTTTCTTTGCAGCCTTCGATCATTGGAAAAACGAAACCATCAGAATCGAAAAAAAAAACGAAACCGTGGGTGGTGATATTAACCGTACGGTCGATTATTTCGGGATCGAAAAGGACAAAAGGCACAATCGAAACGAAGGTTTAAACGAAGGCAAAAACGAAACGTGTATTCCCAGCATTAAACCTTGTAACTGCATCTTAAATTAAATATCAAAAGTTCTGTCAGTGAGACATGGCTGTTTACACAGGATATTTACATTGTCTTTCTTCCTTGAGGCACGGATTGTTATGCTGAGAGGTATCTTATCAGTTGCCTGACCTTATTTCATTTATTTACAGCGGAAAACTGACTTTTTTTTGTCCGTCTCACTGGATCGGAAAACTGACAGTGAACAAATCCTATTTTATAAACAGTCTGTCACTCGTCTGTCGTTGGATTAGTTGTGGTAAGCACTTCTGTGCTATCCGCGATTTCTCTGGAAGAGCAGAAGCGTTTCCCATATTGCCTATGGTTGAAACACATCTGCGAGGCACCAACAGGACCACAAACTGACACCACACTGTCCACTCTCTCTGGGCCTTTGTGCTCCGGCTCAAGTGAAAACCTAACCTTAGACCTGGATGCTTGGTTGTATCTGGCACGTCACACACTAGATTGTCAGCTGAGATGATCTTGAACAGCCTCCTTACCCAAGTTCCAAAAGTAAAGAGAATTGAACATCCGGCACTACTGACAATATTATTTAAAGCGGTATAAAACCCTGACATAATATTCAATAAAAACATGTTTTCCTACTTTTTATATGCCATTTATATTAGCAGGATTTATTTATTATTTATTTATTTATAAAGCGCCAACATATTACGCAGCGCTGAACAATAATTTAGGTTACAGACAATATTTAGGGGTGACATACAGCAATATGACAATACAGGATACAAGAAAACCAGATCACACACCAAGATGGCGCCGTAAGGAGGTTGCCAGGGCACACAGGGCTCCGGCCTTTCTCCCTTTTCTCCCCGACAGCACTGCCACCTTCTGCGGGGATGGATCCCCGCTGCTTCCAGGGATCCAGGGATGTGGTGCTGTGCTTTTGGGACCCAGGGCACGCTGTGAGATCGGCTGTACGAGCCGGATCGGCGTGGCCAGAGGCCGCATGGCCACCCACGTGGAGGGACTAGCGGGCGCCCCCCAGGATCGCCGCTCACCAGCATCGGGGTCGGTTGTGATCTCCTCTCCCACTACAAAGGCCCACCGCCGGCATCCTTGCAGCTGGTCCCGGGCGGGAGCCGATCACTGCCGGCGGACAATAGCGGGGAGTCGAGTTGAAGATAAGGAAGCGCCCGCGGGGACGAGCGGGAATCGATCCGGACGGCGGTGGGGACACGGCGGGAGTCGATCCGGCGGCTAATCGAGCTGCTGGGTCGACCCGTGTATTCCTAGCATAAGAGGCGCCCCAGGGCCCCCAACCCTTTAATCTCTACTTATCTGGGTTGCAGTCACTTTTTTTATTTCTCTCTGCTTCAAACACAATATGGGAATGATAGCTGAGTGAGTTGTGCGCCCCCTTGTACACTGCGCCCTGAGGCTCTCTCGCCTCTGCCTCGGCCCTGCACACATCCTCTTTCCATTCTCATCTTAGCCAAGTTCTGTCTAGCAGGTTTTTGAGGCTTTACTGACAGTTCTGGACACTAGATCATGCTGGGAAGTGTTATAATTTAAGTAGGCCTCAGTTATCTGGACTAAGTTTTAGGTAAAAGGCTTGTTCGCAGAGTATACCTTTAAGTAGAGTTTCTCACAGAAGAGATGATTGCAAGCAGATACTGAGACGATGTTTCTAGTACAAGGTCTTAGGCCTACACTGCCCCAGACAGATAGACTACAGGAACAATCAACATAGGCCATATTTACCAAACATAACATTCTTTGTATGTAGGGTAAATAAGTACTTGGAATATTATTTGAGTAGGTGTGTGTCATTACCCTACGAGGGATCTGAACCAATTAGAGTTTTAGGGGGATGGTTCAGATGATGACACAGTTAACTCTTTCCTGGTCAGTATTAAGGTTCATGATGGGCCAACGGATCTCACTAAAGGTAGCTATACACTGGTCGATTTGCCATTAGATCGACCAGCTGACAGATCCCTATCTGATCGAATCTGATCAGAGAGGGATCGTATGGCTGCCTTTACTGCAAACAGATTGTGAATCGGTTTCAGCCTGAAACCGATCACAATCTGTTGAGCTGCTCCTGCCGCCTGTCCCCCCCCCCCCCCGTATACATTACCTAAAGCTGGCTCCGGGTCCTCTTCTCCGCGCTGCACCCCGCACCGCATCCCAGCGTACACTGTGTCACTCCGTGACCAGGAAGTTCAAATAGAGTGCCCTCTATTTGAACTTCCTGGTCACTGCAGTGACACAGGAAGTTAATGTACGCTGGGATGGAAGCAGGAACAGAGCGGTGCAGCGCGGAGAAGATGCCCGGGAGCCAGCGTCAGGTAATGTATACCTGATCGGATCGGCCGCCGCTAGCGACGCGCTCCCTACCCGTGGGCGATCGACGGTATTTTTCCGCACGGCGCGATTGACGGACCGATCCGATTTCGGGAGGAAATCGGATCGGCGGGTGCGTTTAGCGCGAACGATTGGCAGCAAATTCGATCCCAGTGATCGAATCTGCTGTCGAAAAGGGCCGCAAATCGGGCCAGTGTATGGCCAGCTTTACTTTCCAGCTCTCTATCTACTGACTGGAACCCTAATTACTTTCCTTTATTTATGTAATCTGATATAACGTATGCTGTATGTATTAGATGGGCCTCAGGGCTTGATAGTTAGCTGTAACGTAGCATAGACAGAAGATGACCTGATTACCACTCAACAGGAAGGTAATCAAGAAGCTGTAACAACAGACTAAAGGCAGCCATACACTGGTCGATGTGCCATCAGATCGACCAGCTGACAGATCCCTATCTGATCGAATCTGATCAGATAGGGATCGTATGGCTGCCTTTACTGCAAACAGATTGTGAATCGATTTCAGCCTGAAACCGATCACAATCTGTTCAGCTGCTCCTGCCCCCCCCCCGCGCATACATTACCTGATGCGGGCTCCCGGGCGTCTTCTTCGCATCTTCTCAGCGCTGCACCCGCTCCATCCCGGCGCTTCCTGTGTCACTCCGTGACCAGGAAGTTCAAATAGAGCGCCCTCTATTTGAACTTCCTGGGTCACTGCAGTGACCCAGGAAGCGCCGGGATGGAGCGGGTGCAGCGCTGAGAAGATGCGGAGAAGACGCCCGGGAGCCCGCATCAGGTAATGTATTTTTCATCGGATCGGCCGCTGCTAGCGACGCGCACTTTACCCGCGGGCGATCGAGGGTAATTTCCCGCACGGCGCGATCGACGGACCGATCCGATTTTGGGAGGAAATCGGATCGTCGGCGGCGTTTACCGCGAACGATTGGCAGCAGATTCGATCCCAGGATTGAATCTGCTGTCGAAACGGCCAGGAATCGGGCCAGTGTATGGCCACCTTTACTAAAGAAGAATCTGCTTTGCTAAGATGTAACGAACTGTATCTGTATATCTGTTTACTGAATAAACACTTTGGAACTTGGAAGATGCCTAAAGGAGTTCTATCTCCTATGCTGTTTTGCTGTGATGAGAGTCGTGTTTGTAGCTCTTACTAATGAGTTGCTGGTGCCGGAATAAAGGTGTGTTGTTGCTGATAGAAACATATAGTTTCTTACAGGAAGTAAAAATAATGGTCCCCCACCCCATCCAGCAACCTAAACTGGATGAGGTGAATTCCTAAGTTATGATTCTGCCTAGTAACAAGCCACACAAGGCTCTCCAGTAGCCAAACAACCCTGCGTGGCTCAGCACAGTTTCCCCACACTACACATATAGAGGCTGCACACAGTTACCTCCATACAGACTTACATTTCTGGCTTTTTCCAGATAGATCTTATAACGATCCTCCATGGCTTTCATGTCCTCGTCCTTCTTGTGCAGCGCCGCTTCCAGCTCCTCGATTCTTTTTACTTTAAATATAAAATCGTGTGTTATAGATCACCTTAAAGATTATTATATAGACAATTTATTTTTGTATTATTTATTTTTTATTTTTATTAAATTATTTAAAAGACAACTGAAGTAAGAGTTATATGGAGGCTGTCATCTTTATTTCCTTTTTAACAATACCAGTTGCCCTGCAGCCCTGCTGATCTATTTGGCTGCAGTAGTGTCTGATCACACCAGATACAACCATGCACCTAGTCGGAAACATCTAATGTCAGAAACACCTGATCTGCTGGATGCTTGTTCAGGGGCTATGGCTAAAAGTATTAGAAGCAGAGGATCGGCAGGGCTGTCAGGCAACTGGTATTGTTTAAAAGGAAATACATATGGCAGCCTCCATATCCCTCTTGCTACAATTGTCCTCTAAAAGGCCTATTTATAAAGCCTGACTATATGAAAAGTCATCACTCCTTTAAGCCACAAACTGTGAACAAGCATGCAGATCAGATGTCTGAGAAAAATCTGCATGTTGTTTCAGGTGTGTGATTTAGAAACTACTGACCACAAACACCAGCAGGAGAGGCAGGGAAACGGTATTGATTAAAATGTAATAAATATGGCAGCCTCCATAGGTCTGCCACTTCGGGTTTTAAGCTAATCGGCACTTTTATAAATCCGGCGATACCAAAATCTTTTTGAAGAAATAATGGCAAATATTTCGGGGAACAGCCTGACACTTTTTTTTTTATAAAATATGACCCCAAAACTTGCCTGTGTGCACAAAAAACTATTTCAGTGGAAACATACCCAGTTATGCATCTGTGAGCTGAGAAAAAGGCAAGTCACAGGGTAAGTGGATTGTGCATTGCAGCTTATCCAGCCGACCCCCTAACTCTACACACAGATTACACTGAACATAATCTCATATTCTACTTATGCATCTAAATCCCTGTTGTAACTATGAACTAGTTAATAATATTTCTCTGAGCATATTCAGCTTCCTGCTTAAGCCGCCTCCATCAGCCTAATCTCAGCATTCTCCTGTCCTGGATCCGGTGTAAAATCCTGAGCTGCTTCCGTGAGGATTATTACAGAAATTATCCAGTTTCTTCTGTCGCAGCTGGATGAGGCTTCCTGCAGCCGTACCTCATGTAAGCCTCTTAAGTTGGCCATATATTATTTAAAGTATTTATATATACTGTGCCATCTAGCAATCTGGGGGCCAATCAACCATCTTCTTCAATAAAAATCGAATTGAATGGAAATCGGTGCCACCACAAGCATGACTGATAAACTATTCAACCAATTCAAGGCCGAAATTGGTCAAAATTATCAACCAGGAATGCTGGGAATCCTCGGACTGACATAGTCAATCGGGTGCATGGTGGAACAATGTGTGATATCAGGAGTGAGGAAACCACCGGCTGCTGTCCCTCCCAAATGTTAGATGTAACCCCTGGTGCCCTGTGCATTAAAATGATTTACCCGTGATGCGCGTGATGTCACACACACTACCTTCTACAACGCCGGCAGCCACATGGGGCGCCAATGCGGATGTACGACAGATGGCCAAACTAATCCAACATGCAGACAGCTGACATCATTGCATTCCAGCGGTTCTGGAGGTGTTCTTAGTTTTTTTTAGCAGTGATGCATTCTGGGACACCTCAGAGCTCACTCCAACCTGAATAATCACAAATACCTTCTGTTTTAAGAAGGCCACTTTCTGTTTTGCACTTTATTACTATGATCCTTGTTCATATTAATACACCTGTCACTGTGGAAGACATATTTCTTGATGTGATATTTATGGGTATTGTGTATTATATACGTACCCCACAAGATGGTTGTTTATCATTAATTTTATTGTTGCTTATTTTGTATAAATAAAGGCATTGTTTGGACCAGTATGTATCCTCACTAACTGGGCTTATGTCTACTTTACCCCTAAACTAAGAGAGAAATATGGAGACTGCCATATCTACCAGTATTTCCTTTTATACAGTATCAGTTCTCCGACAGTCCCGCTGATCATTCTGGCAAAATAAGTGTCTGAATCACACACCTGAAACAAGCAGGTAACACCTGTAAATTTGACCGGCTGTAATGCACAATTTGCCTGGGGGCAGAAAGTATAAATCCGGCCTTGCGTAGGACCAGCACTCACCACTCTCATCAGCTTTGGGCTGGAGATCATCCAGTTGCTCTTTCTTGGTCTCTATTGCATCGTGGACTTCCTTCAGCTCTTCCCTGCAGAGAATGTGAAAGGTCACAACACAGAGATTTGTGCTCTTGTGTCACTAGTGATGGGGTGGAAAGTCATTTATAACAATGTAACATTCTGTGCCTAGCACAGGGGTGTCCAACTCAGATACAAAGTGGGCCGAAACTGAACACGGAGATCTAGCCCTGGGCCAACCTCAAAGTCTAATGGTCAGCTTATAATGTTCCCTGGTGTCTAATTGCCCCCCTCCAACTCCTATACAGTTCCTTGGTGTCTAATGGTGGTCCTCCCTTCCTTGTACAGCTCCATGGTGTCTAGTGGTCCCCACCCAGTTCCCTAGTGTTTAGTGCTTTCCCCCTTCCTCCCCCATATGGCTTTCCTGGTGTTCTAGGGCTTCACCTCCAGTATATCTTCCCTGATGGTCTTGAGTAGGCCAAACATAATGCAAAGTGGGGAAACCCCTTGAGGGCCAAATTGAATGGCTCTGAGGGCCAGATTTGGCCCACAGGCCAGAGTTTGACATGTATGGCCTAGCAGGATACTCTAGCACTCTGCTGCTAGCTCGTCGTTCACTCATATACCGACATGTAGGGTTCACACTTAGATGTGCGGCTAATACATTTTTGCACACAAATTTTAATGAAAGCCAATGGAGAATCACACTTCTGCTCTAAAATTGGCCAGTCATTTGCAGATATAAATTGGATGTATGTACGGACCTTTAAACAGCCTGAACGTGTCTGCAGCATAAGAAAGGAGTAGCCTGCAAAAGACGGCCAGCAGAATAAGGATCCTGGGGGTCTGCTAAGCCTAGTGGATGCTATCACAATGACCGTTGCCTGGGGTAATCAAGCAGCAGTTTCAATAATCTGCTGTACACATCACGGCCCCCTTGATGCGAGTTCTAGCGAACGATATTTTCGATCAGATCATTATAATATAAATTGTATGGAAACTGAAAATCTGTTGAGCCCAATCTTTCCTGAATGATTGTATTATTGACAATTTCATTAACCTTTTGAGGACCGCCCATAATCCATGCCATGCTTTTGTGTCTGTTCAGGTCTGAAACGGTGCCAATTTAACTACACCGGCTCCCACTGACGCTTAATTCAGCTGTCTAAGGCCAGCAGAGTTCTGTGCACCATTAAGGTGAAAATTTCATTGGCTCCTGAATGGTGATCACTGTAAGCCAATCACAGTGATCAAGGAGTGAAAATGTACAAGAAAAAAAGGCCCCATAAGGGGCCAGAGGCATGCGGTCCCCAGGAGGATAAAGAACTGGTTGCTTTTTTTGTATGTGATCGCAACTGGTTTAAATTTGTGAATAGCCTGGACCTGTTAAAGAGAACCCGAGGCGGGGTTCTGAGAATAAATTCCCCATACAGAGGCTGGGTCTGTCTGCTGTACAGGAGCTCAATTGAGTAGTGCACACGACCAGGACCACATATGCAAAGTAGCTTGAGATCCAGTTGGATCGCGGATTCACAGGAGCACAACGGAGGGCTTTAATTTTCATTTGATATGAATGATCTGGTCAAAAATACGATAGTTCACTAAAAATGGCACAGTTATTGGGCACCTTTAGAATTTCTTAAGGACCCTTTCACACTGGGGAGGTGGGTGCGTCAAATTGCCGCACTGCTACTGCAGTCTAATGTATCCTTATGGGAAAGTTCATACTTCCCACGTTGCGGTACGCTGCGCCGGAAGTCCCTAATCTAAAGATGGCACAGAACTACGTAACCGTGCGGGATCCGCAGTGAGCCTAGAAGTCATGTTAGTCCATGGTGACGCAGGGTTTTCTTTGTTGTTCTTTTTTTTTAAAGTTGACGTCGCGACATGCAAGCGTATTTTTACAATACGCTTCCGTGCACTTCCGCATACCCAAAGCAGGAAGGGACAGCAAGCGTGCGTAACTTCCTGCGTGGCTGGTGGCCAGACAGTGAAGACTATGCACTAACCCGATGTTTCCTGAAGGCCTTTTTTCTGCTGATGTGATGCAGTGAGGCGGGCACGATGCACCGCATTGCTGCTGCCAGTTTGCAGTGTGAAACCCACCTAAAGGATAGATGAGGGTAAAAAAATGACTCCACTCTTAGCCAATCTTCTGAGGTCCCCTCTGTAGCGCTTCTGCCCATGTGCACTCTCTGTTTCACTTCTGTGGCATTTGCAAAAACCACCAGGTCTGCTCCCGCTACGCAGGGGACTACGGAAGAATGGTTGATAGTGGAACTGTGGCGAGGGACAGAGATACTTCTAGGGGCTTTAGGAAGCCCTAGGTAAGTAAATCTGCAGTCATTTTTTAGTCTCAAGTATCCTTTAATAAGCACAACAATGGATTTTTTTTTCTAATTAGACCCATGAGCTTAACCCTAGTCTGACCATGAAAAAATTAGGTACAGGCTATAGTACACACTGGTGTGTCTCCTATAGCTGTCTGTAGTGCTAGTGTAACTTGTAAGACCACCAGAAATCATACTAAGGCCAGAAGAGCTGTATATGCTGGAGAAGAGGGGCTTCTGACACAGGGGTTACACATAGACCACACTGTATACTGGTCGAAGAAGGGCTTCTGACACAGGGGTACACATAGTCCACACTGTATACTAGAGAAGAAGGGCTTCTGACACAGGGGTTACACATAGACCACACTGTATACTGGTCGAAGAAGGGCTTCTGACACAGGGGTTACACATAGACCATACTGTATACTAGAGAAGAAGGGCTTCTGACACAGGGTTTACACAGAGACCACACTGTATACTGGAGAAGAAAGGTTTCTGACACAGGGGTTACACATACACCACACTGTATACTGGAGAAGAGGGGCTTCTGACACAGGGGTTACACAGAGACCACACTGTATACTGGTCGAAGAAGGGCTTCTGACACAGGGGTTACACATAGACCACACTGTATACTGGAGAAGAGGGGCTTCTGACACAGGGGTTACACATAGACCACACTGTATACTAGAGAAGAAGGGCTTCTGACACAGGGGTTACACAGAGACCACACTGTATACTACAGAAGAAGGGCTTCTGACACAGGGGTTACACAGAGACCACACTGTATACTGGTCGAAGAAGGGCTTCTGACACAGGGGTTACACATAGACCATACTGTATACTAGAGAAGAAGGGCTTCTGACACAGGGTTTACACAGAGACCACACTGTATACTAGAGAAGAAAGGTTTCTGACACAGTGGTTACACATACACCACACTGTATACTGGAGAAGAGGGGCTTCTGACACAGGGGTTACACATAGACCACACTGTATACTAGAGAAGAAGGGCTTCTGACACAGGGGTTACACAGAGACCACACTGTATACTACAGAAGAAGGGCTTCTGACACAGGGGTTACTCAGAGACCACACTGTATACTTACATCCGTGCTTCTATCTTCCTCTTCAGAGTGTCAGACTGCAACACAAACACACAGAGTTAATGCCGTTTATCTCTATAAATAAAGCAAAATTCAAATTCTACATGGCTAAGCAGAATCTAGTTAGGAGTACGGGTATCGTCTCATTCAGGTAAATTAGATCTCCAATCAAAGACTTTTTTTAGTTTGTTGTAAGAAGACTAATGGGTTATATACTTCTGTCAGGTTGTTACTGCTGTCTGTGCTCTTGGTGAAAAGCTTCCTTCCCTTTCTGTACCGGTAACAAGATGTTACACAGAGAAAAGCAAAAAAGTGGCAGATCTTTCTCAGGGGGCAGTGTTACAACGGAGAGGACGCTGAGGTACACTACGGGAGTCTGGAAGAAGCCCCAGATGAGTAAAAATCCAATTTTTTTGGCAAGTTCAGGTGTGCTTTTCCTCCACCCGCAGCTCTGAACTTCCGATATGTCTTCTGGATCCTGATCGCATGATATGATGTAATCTGGATCCAGGAGACCATGTTCGCTTACAGGGCCACCCAGTGGTAGAAGAGGGGTGATTGATGAGATGGAAGAGATTCTTCTGTCACCCCTCTTCCCCACAGGGTGGCGCTGTAACACTGACACGGTCTCCCGACTCCCAATCACGTCATATCATGTGATCGTAACCGAGAAGACATATCGGGGTTACATCGCCACCACTGTGGAGGAAGAAGAAGCCGATCCAGCTGTCCAGACAGGTAACCATAAAAAGTTCCCTGCCACCCACTCTGTATACCCTGCCGAGCCTGCCAGGCTGGGGAAGGCACACTTTCCCAGCAGCGGGAAAAATTCAGCACTGCAGCCAAATAAACTTTTACTTCTGTGAAAAAAAAAAAACCTCAGAGGAAACATGGACTAATTCGGAGCCTATATGCTATGTTATGGGTGACGTACCCCAGCTCCTTCTGCTTCTGCTCCCTGGTTCTGTAACATCTTCTGCAGCTCGGTCACTTGCAGCTGTAACTCGTCCACCCGGCCCAGGTTTAGTCTGACATAAAGAAGACATGCTTGTTATAGAGAATGCAGAAAGAAGAAGAAGGGTGGAAGAAAAGTTCTCATTAGTATTGTCTGAGGTTACACTCGTCAAATAGCATCAATTCACTGCAATAACAAACAGCCATTTATTCGGAAACCAGACACTGAGGCACCCATAGCTTTAACAGTCATCCATATGTTAAAAATTCCAAAGCTAGTAGGGATGATCAATGAGATGCAAATACTTCTGAAATTATGCAAATTTTTATGCTAATAAATGCAGCTTGAAAAAGGACCAATCAATTTAAACCTAGGTCCATTTTCAAACTACATACATTTGTATAAATTTGCATTAACTCGGAAGAATTTGCATATCTTTGATCATCCCTAAAAGCTAGTAGTGCCCCGGTTTACTCCTCATGTTGAACACGGCATAAGATTCAAGATGTCCATTAACAGTACAGTCTCCTGAACAATCGTCCGTACGATTGATCAGACACTGTTAATGGTGCCAATGACAATCGTTTCATCGATCTAAATTTCCAAACAAATCAGTCAGTCTGATCAAATTGCTAATAGTTTTCATCTCTTCTAGTGCGCCCTTATGATTGATTGTTTCCCGGGGGCTGGCTGTTCCCTTAGAGTACCGGTATGAATGGACATTGGATTGGTTGGAATACCTGATGAAGAAGGGTGGTTGCAGCGGATCAGCTCATTTGAGCGCTAGGATCGGCAGGCCCCTTGGTTAGTGGGCACTCTAGTGGTGAGTTGGGACGCCTGATGTGGACAGTAGTCAATCGGTTACTACATAGGACATAATGGTTACAGACGATCGTAGACAATAGGCTACAACTAGTGGTCATTTGGGCATCGGGATTAGTGTTAGGAATTAGGAAGGGAAGGTTAGTTTTAGGCGCTAAGACCGGTTTGTGTGAGAATGGAAGTTGGGTTCATGAATAGTAAAATATCAGTAATATAAATTGCAGATAATTTTACTAGCGGCACAACCCAGTGCTCAACTCATGAATTGATTCAAAAGACAAATAGCATGCCTTAAGTTAAAGAAAATCTGTAACGAAAAAAGTTCCCCTGGGGGGTACTCACCTCGGGTGGGGGAAGCCTCTGGATCCTATCGAGGCTTCCCCCGTCCTCCTGTGTCCCACGACGGCAGCGATAAAGCTCCCCGAATGGCGGGCATGTAAATATTTGCCTTTCCGGCTCCAGCGCAGGCGCAGTAAACAGCTTACCGCTCAGAGATGGGCGGAAATAGCCGATTGCTGTCGGTCCACTCTACTGCACAGGCGCAAGTCTCCTGCATCTACGTAGTAGAGCGGACCCAACAGAGATAAGCTATTTCCGCCCATTTCCAAGTGGAGAGCCGTAACAGCGCCCCCACTGGAGCCAGAAAAGGTAAATATTGCACAGCCTTACAAATTGTCGGCTGTGCATTCCGTGGACTGCAGCGAGACCGCCGTGGGACACAGGAGGATGGGGGAAGCCTATACAGGATCCAGAGGCTTCCCCCTACCAAGGTGAGTACCCCCCAGGGGAACCTTTTTTCGTTACAGAGTCTCTAACACGCCTTATCAGTGATAACACGCCTTATCAAAGTTAACATGCCTAGAGTAGCATAGTGAGCGCTATGAACCGGCAGGGGCTCAGGGCAGGACGAGTGGAGCTCTCGTCATTGCCAATTAGCAGGCATAAGTTCGTAGCGCTCGCTATGCTACTCTAATAAGGCATGCTAACTTTGGTAAGGCGTGTTATCTCTGATAAGGCGTGTTAACTCAGATAAGGCGTGCTGTTTGTCTTAGTGAATCAAGCCCTTACTTTGTTGCAGTTCTACCCCTTTTTGATCTTTTAATTACATTGCTTCTTTAAATTGTAAGCTTATATCATTTGATTCAGGAAGTTTAACTATTGCAAAACCAACCATGAAAAACCTTTAAATGTTCATTTTCATTGCAATCAGACACACAAACAATCTCCAATAACTACACGGCCGATATTGAGTTTTTAGGAAAAGATTGAAAATATCACCTTTCTTTATGGTAGCACTTTCGAGAATGTGCCCTAGGTGGTGCTGTGCTGCTGCTGTAATTATTGTTACCTGTCACCATAGATATTATTCTGTGTGATCAGCTCTTACCTTGTCTCTGTCTCCATCTCACTCATTTTCCGCTGCCTCTCCTCCAGTTGTCCCTGCAGCTCACAGATCCGCTCGTTCTCAGAGCCCTCCTGTTGCACGCGCAGCATTTTATTCTCATGCTGAAGCCTAATGAACATCTCCCTGCAATCAAAAATGTATTAGTAACTATGCGTGTATAGCGGAAAATTAAGCCCTTAAAGAGAAACTGTAGTGAAAATAACACAATGAATACTTTTTTCCTTTTTTACAATATTAATTTATAAATTATTTTGTGCCCATTGTAAAACCTTTCCTCACTCTGATTTACATTCTGAAATTTATCGCAGGTGGCAACTTCTGTAATCCTGTCAGAAGCAGCTCTTAGGAATTTTTTGTGTCTGAGAATTCTAAAGCCAGCTAAAATAATGCCTGGTCTCCCAGAATGCTCTGGGAAGAGATTTCACATAGCTAAACAGTCTAAGCTAATCATCAGTGGGAGGGTGAGGCTTAATATCAATATACAGCAATATAAGCATAAGCGTTCTTACCGGTTGCGAATTGGACAACCAGTGTGAGAATTTGTCTTATATTTTGCATCTTTTGGTACATCTAATACACAGGTGTCAAACTCCAGGCCTGGGGGGCCAGATCCATGCCAGTGTTTGGGATGGACTGAGAAAGGGAGGAATGTGTTCTACCTTTCCTGATTCAGACCCATCAATTCATTTGAGCTGTGTCAAAAATGTGTGAGGACCTCGGCCCTCGAAGGAATGGTTTGACATCCCTGATCTAAAACTACACTAGATTGGGCACCTGGGATCCTTGTGCGTTTTTCCTTTTGCCACATATCCCAATAAAGTGTTTGGGTAGTGTTTGAATTGGTCATCTCATTTCTGAACACAGCCTGCACTGTGTATTTGGTTCATGTCCATGGAGCCTCAGAGAATTTCCAGTCATCCCCAAACACCACCGGTGTCAATTACAACTGTCTGGATAGCCAGACAGCCCCAGATCAAGCATGGGTGATGATGGCAAATATGTCTAGTAAGCCAAACTATGTACAGGACATTTCTCCTATCCCTCACCGATACTCCACCGGCAGCAGCTCCGCAGCAAGGTTGTCTGTGTTTTTCAATCCAGATTCACCTAAAACACGTGACAGAGAGTAAAGATTAGTGTCACACAAGCTAAACAAAATGTAAAGGATTACTGAAATTATTAAAGGGAATCTGAAGTGAAAATAAACTTATGATTAATGAACTGTATGTGTAGTTCAGCTAAGAAATAGAACAGTAGTAGCCCAGATATGAGTCTCATATTGAGTTAAGGGGATTTCGAGGAGTGCCCAAATTTAAAAGAATACACTTACCTGGGGCTTCTTCCAGCTCAGGGTAGGCGGGGCAGATCCCGCAGCGTCCTTCTGGCTCGTCTCCTTCAGCCTCCGCCGGGCCCGGTTTTCAGCGTCACTCGGCGACACCCAAGCCTGGTGTCGGCCGGCTCTTCCTGATTAAAGACGCAATGCGCCATCACGCCAACCGCTTTGCATCATCACGGCCACCGGCGTGACAGGTCTGCGCATGCGCGGGTTTTCCGCGCATGCGCAGACCTGTCACGCCGGGCGTCATGATGACACATTGCGTCATTAATCACTGGAGGCTGAAGGAGACGAGCCAGAAGGACGCCACCAGACCTCACCGCCTACCCTGAGCTGGAAGAAGCCTCAGGTAAGTGTATTCTTTTAAATTTGGGCACTCCTCGGAGTCCCTTTAAGAAACTTCAGTTATCTATACAAAAAAGAGCTTCGCTGGGTTCTCTGAACAAACTTGGTCGACTACATTGCTGTTTTCTGAAGCTCTTATACATCAAAGAAACAGTGAAAGGCAACTTCAGATATTTTTACAGCAGGGAAGTTCGAAGGGTCATTAGCTCTGCGCTGTTTAATAGTTTCAAATGCAGCGTGTAGTGTGTAAACTCTAAATATTAGAGAATGATGCAATGTTATAACTGGAAATAAAAATGAGACTTTTCTTTGCTGCTAATGTTCTATTACTTAACAGTACTACACATACAATACACGTACTACACATACATACAAAAAAGGTTTTTTTTTTTCGAAACAGTGTCACTTTAACTAAAAACAGCACAGATAAGTTACTGATTACAGGGATAACCATTCTCTGCCTATGGGCGATGCCTCACCAGACTGGTTGAGGTGATCTTGCTGCACTAGAGAACATCTCAACTCTTCATTTGTTTCCTTCAGAGCATCGCGCTGGACAATCAGCCTCTGCAAGAAGCAAGAGAGACATTTTATCAATAATGAGCAAATAACAAGGTATTATTTCACAACTTACAGCTGACTGACTTCCACATTACAATCAGCTAACTCTCTCATCCTGTACTCAGTGATACTGGGGGACTCCTGTATCTAACTCTCCTCTTCTGATACACTCTGTGCTGGTGGAGGACTCGGTTCCTTTCACTGTCTAATTATTCTCTCCTGTGCTGGATGTGCACTCTGTGCTGCAGAGACTACAGTGTCTAAATTGCAGAGCGTCATTTCCAAAGTAGGCATGCTCAGGATGCTCTGGGCTTCACTGCACAGCCATGTAAGAGCACGGGAAAACAGGAAGTGCAGAGAAGGACAGAGCATGTGGCAAAGGAGGAGATCTCTTCTGGCTTCTGTTCAACTAGCTTCAGTTAGACCCATGAATGGGGGGAAATCGGAGGAACAGAGGGGAGGCCGAGCACCTGTGAATATCAGGACCCCATAACTGACACATTGACCTGTATATTTTAGTACACCTATGTCATTTTAGGTACCCTTTAATACAATAGAGAGCCATTATAGTACACTAGGCCTAGATGTCCTCACCTCTTTTTCCTTTATCAGTGCATCCTGTTTCTCTCGCAGTTTAGTCATCTCAAATGCCAGAGTATCCGCTCTCTTCACCTCCATGGAAAGTTTGCTGTTCAGATCCTGGACCTGTAGAGAGAAGGGAGGTGTGAACAAGAGGCAAGATGGGCAGTGGTAGCACACAGATTTCTTCTGAAATGTTAATTCCCAAACAAGCCAATAAATGAAAAATGATTTACAAGAAAGTACACTTTATACTTTATCTCAATTTACCATATTTATAAACCAACGTTTGCCACTTTTTTTCAAGTAAGGATTACTGCATTTAGTCATGTGTAGGGTTGATCAATGATAAATACTTCCGAGTTCATGCAAATTTATATGCAAATATATGCAGCCTCAAAATGGACCAATCAATTTAAACCTAGGTTTAAATTGATTGGTTCATTTTCAAGCTGCATATATTTGCATAAAAATGTGCATAAACTTGGAAGTATTTGCATCTCATTGATCACCTCTAGTCATGTGGTTCTGTGAGGACCAGGAAACTCCCTTATTTGTATAGTCATAGGTCCAGATTCAGGACAAAAACTGATATATGTGTATGAGAACCTGAACTTGATGGACAAGGTCGAAGCAATACTGAAGCAAGCTGCACATAAGTTAGATACACACCTATGTCGAGGGAAGACCCTGGATCCAGTAGGGACTTCCTGGTCTGCCAGGCCTGGTTCTTCAATCAGCTTGGTGGAATACCTCTTTGGCCCTCTTCAGGCAGCCTTCGGAAGTACTTGGGTCCCGAGTACACTTCTGAAGGTGAGCGGATCTATACTGCGCACGGCACTCGGGGATGCAAGCCTGGTCGATGAGTCCCAGAGGTGCAGATATTCAACGAGGGAAAGCAATAGACGAGGGAACAGAGAAAGGACTGGGGTGGCTCTACGGGATCCAGAGCCTTCCCTCTCCAGCCCCGTTTCTAGGGGCAAGCGAGGGGGGTGTCTTCCCAAAGCGCAGTGATGGAAGGGAGGGCAGCGGACACACTTTGACACAGCTGCGGGGAGGAGGGCCTGAATCCTCCCTTTCCTCGGGCTCCCCCACCCTCCTCCATTGCAGAATGTAATCAGCGGGGAGAGGTCCTAGTGCTAACTCACCTCCTTTCAGGCTCCGAGCGTTTCTTTACACCCTCGCCCTGGGAGCATTTAGCCTAGAAACTGCCCTGTCCCTCTCTGTAGGTGAGCATGTAACTCATTTTTCACATCTCACTTCAGTATTGCTTTCAGGTTTTTGTGACCTTGATGTCACACATCACTTCTGACAGCAGGTTAGGATGCGTCAGCCCTAACACAGAGACAGTTACACTACCTGTCGCTTGTAAGTCTCCAGTTGGGTGCGAGTAGCATTGGCCTTCTTCAGATCCTCCTCCAGGCTGACTGTGTTGTGCATGTACATTAAATTAGTGTCCTCCAGGGATTTCACCTGCTTCCTCAGATCATTGAGATCCTCCAGTTTCTTCCGGTAGGACTCCATTGTGGTTTCTAGCTTGGCTGCTTTATCTGCAGTTAATCTGTAAGAAACATTTCATTACTTTCCTATGACCTATAAGAAGAATCCCCAAAAGTGTCAGAGAAAATATGTCCTGACTTATAGTGAACCGGAAGTGAATGTTAAACTGACAAAACAAACAATTGTATCTGTACACCTAATCCTAAGGATTTTCCTGGAGTCTCATTCTTATTTTGAATTTATAGGCTTAAAATCTAAGAATGAAGGTTTATCTATCTCACTGACGCAAGCAAGCGGAACAACGGACTGCAAGGTATGTCTGCATTAAAAACAAGCACGTTCAAATGAAGTTTTACACAAGTGACCAACTGAACGATATCAGCCCATCAGTGGTATAAGTCAATCCGCCTGTTGGATCAGGCAAACCGCCTGCTAGCAGTCACTTGTCTAGTCATTTGTGGAACGTTCACATGCCCAACTATTGTCCACCAGACTAAGGTTGGACGATAGTTGGGCAGAAAATGTGCACGTGTGTACGAGCCTTTTGCTGAAATTCTTATCCGTTTCTTGTTATCAGTAATGTTTGTCACATCCACGCACAGATTTTATGACCACGGATTAGCTATCATGGAGAGTTACAGTGCAGTCCCATCCTACTTCTAAAAACTGCAGAGAAAATGTGATTTATAGCCCTAATATGTCATCAGTGTGGATTTATGCATCTTGCGGACCGGTATGTAAACAGTATCTCCTTACAAAAAGTAGAGACCGCAGATAGCAGTAACAGCCACTGATTAGCAGCTGTCACTGTGCGATTAGCAGTAACAACCACTGATTAGCAGCTGTCATTGCACCAGCAGCAATAACAGCCACTGATTAGCAGCTGCCACTGCCAGCTGCAGTAACGACCATTGACTAGCAGAGAACCCCTTTAAGAATAGTGATATGGCCCTTGGCCTAAAAAGTTTGGACACCCCTGCTATTGAGGCTTCGTGGATCCTCCTTGTACCTTCACCGCTCAGTGGGACCCCCCAGAACATCTGCGCCTTGCTCCTATTCATGCGCGAGTGTGGCCGTGCACGAGTGGCTCCGGCTTACTGCACAGGCGTGTGCTTAAAGAGGAGCGTGGTCCCGATCATATTTCTGACAGGCCCTTGTCAGAAATCTTTAGCAAGTCTGCTAGTAGCAACAGGGGACCAGAGGATGCTATAGGAAACCTCTACAGGATCCAGAGGCTTCCCTCTTTTTAGGAAAGTTTTTCGATTTTGACCCAAGCTTCGGCTTAGGTACACTTTAATTGTCAATATGCACACAAAATAGCACACAAAATAACAAGCACCTGAGAACATCGATCTCGTCTTTCAAGGCTCTGGATTCTTCAGCCAGGCTGGCCAGCTCCACATTGCGGTTCTGAGTCTCGATCAGCTGCTTCTCCAGCTCCTCACAGTGAATCCGGTAATCATCTTTCGCTGCTTCTAACCTGCCAGTAAAAACACACAAACACAAGACGCTTCAAGTCAAGGGGAGCACGTGCACGTGGTGATGGAGGAGAAAGTCAGATGATATACTTTACAGATAGGCATCTGAGATGGGCCCAGGAAAGCCTCAGAGACATGCTATGACTACAACACAGATACTTCTATACATTTGCCTGAGGAAGCAAGGGATACCTGCGAAACGCGTCGCATTGGAGTTTTGTCCTAATAAAGCTGTTTTAAAAAAATAAAACTCAAAGAGGTGGACTCAAAGCGCTTGAGCTGCAGCCACTAGGGCGCGCTCTATAGGAGGTAGCAGTGTTGCCCAAGGTCTCCTCATCGAATATGTGCTGGCTTTCCCGAACAGAAAGAGCAGAGATTTGAACCCTGGTCTCCTGTGTCAGTGGCAGAGCCCTCAACCAGTATACTATCTACATTATCCAGCCACACCAATAAGACCACTTGTGTGTGCAGGTGGGAAGTAAGTGCACATTTACTTCCCCCTTTAAACTGTTTATAATATATTTTAATATTCCTGCCACCTCTGTTTTGCCTATTATTGCCTAACTTTCCTCCACCCTTGGTAGAGGGGTGTCACTCACCCGGATTCCTACTACTACAAAGAGAGAGTTCTTAACGCCAGTGGTATCGGGTTTGTTCTCCTCACCTGCCATTACAGTGGTTATGTTAGTGGTAACCCTGATTTGTGAGCATTACTTTACCTTGAACTTACTTACTAATTGTGTTCAGTGCATACTTAACAATATCGGGCTCTCGGTTTCCCCTTTTATATTTCCGAAAGCCATGGTTCCTCTGACTATTGGATCCCTGCCATTCAAGCACATGGCACCACCACCATGAAGACCTTGGTAGGGATTCTTTAACAAGGAGTATCCAAAAACTATATGGTGGAAGAATATTCACGCCACATACACACTGCTTGGCCATGTGTCAGGGAATGTGTTCTGGTCTATAGAGAGGGGAGGAGGGACATGTGGTAGGCTCCCTGATGCAGGCAACACATCAGAATTGCCAAGGATCATCAGGCTTGGGTGATGACAGGAGAGAAAGTCACCAACATCACGTCACACCTGTACTGATGCTAGATTTTCACTATAACAATAGTTTGGAGGTGAGAAAAATGTAAGCTGTGTAGGGATCTTTAATCTTTGCCCTTGCAATCTCTCGGTACCTGTAATTTTCCTCCTGCAGCTGCTCCAGCTGGATTTGGAAGTATTTCTTTGCTGCCATGTTGGTCGGTTCATCAAAGGAGTCCAGCTGATTTATCCGCTCGTTCTGCACCTCATTTTCAGCCAATAAGCTGTTGCGTTCCTCCTGGAGACCGGCCACCTAGGACAAAAAAGGAGCACAGTGTCAAACTTTTGTACTGTGATATGATAAAAGTTCAATTCAGTTTATTTTCAGACTACCCATCATATATAGTTACAGATGCAGGTCTTCTGATTTACTTTACAAAACAAGTATACTTATCCCCCAACCCCGAAAATACTCCCAGAACCTTCTCCAGCTCAACCGCACCCTCAGGTACCAGGGCCTACTTATCACAGCATGCAGTGCAACTTTTGTTTACATATTGTGCTGCTGCTCCTTCTGGCCACCAGATGGCCTCTCCATTCTTTTCTGCTATCTACAGTGTAGATCAGGGATGTCAAATTCAAATACACAGTGGTCCGACACTGAATACTGGGACCAAACTGCGGCCAACCTTGAATGTCTAGTGGCCACTTACCTCCCTTACACAGCTCCTTGGTGTCTAGGGGACCCCTCCTTTCCCTATACAGTTCCCTGGCGATTAGTGGACCTCCCTCCCCTCAGTTTCTTTATGTCTAGTGGCTTTCCTCCTTCCCCTATAAAACTCCCTGGTGGTCTAGTGGCCCCTAATCCTCTATACAGTTCCCTTGTGTCTAGTGGCCCCTGTCCCTCCACCATGTGGCTTCCCTGGTGGCCTAGTGACCTCACATAAATCATCAAAGCATACAAACAGAGGTCCAAAATTCAAGTATAGTGAAAAATACAAAGTCCTCATCCTTGACACAAACTGGCACAGTGTCCTGAATGAATCCACTCCCTCCCCTGTAAACCTAACAAGTTCTGTGGTACCTCAATCACTGCTTCTCTCAGAGGTAATTAATGGTGGTGGTGGCATCCCTTTAATGAGAAATTAAGTCCTAGACTTAAGAAGAAATACGGTCCAGCAATAGTATCAAGGTTACTGTGCATGGACTGTTACACTGCATGCTAGCCTCCACTCCCCCCTCCCTTGTAACTACGATCTTGGAGTACCTAGGAACTGTCAAGTTTATCAGAGCAAGTGGATGGCTTATTTTGGAGTTTAGTGCTGAGACAATCCAACTTGAAATACGTGGTATACTGCCCACGCAATGGGAACTATTGCCATAGCTCACACATTGAGGAAAGTGTTGCTACTGGAAATTACTCCCGGGAGTGCAATATACTTGAATGTGTGGACATTGTATGTAAGCGCAGGGTGAATGACATGGCCGGCTGTGTATGGTTAGGCTGTATCACACTTCAAGCTCGCATTTTATGGGGGTATTGGGGGTATTTTGTTACGCAGATATTAATAAATAAATTAGTGTTTTTATGCAGACCCAGTGACACTGAGCATTTTTCTAGAGTAATTAATATCACTATGGGGCTCCCCTGAATTTTGGGTTGACACTTACCAATTGAATGAAACTGAGCGCTGGATACTATTGTGCAATTTTAATGTCTATCTAAGATTTTCTGTGCAGAGGTAAGCGTTTGGAAGAACAGAGTGGCACGTTCTGTACAATGGACAGGGGCGGTAGACAATAGCAGCAAATCATGTGCTGTGATGAAATACTACAGCAATTAAAAAAAAAAAAAAAAAAAATAAGACCAGACCCAGCCAATCGCTGTTAGGTCATACTGGACTCTCAGGCAGAGTCCAATACGACCTATGGATACATAATTTGTTGAACAACAGGAGGCGCCAGTAAGTGTAAAATAAATTGGTTTAAAACCATTCAAAATGGGGGGTAATGGTGGACTTACCTCCCCACAGATGACTCGACAGATATCAATAAAACAATAATCATTTCCTTACTCCCCAAAGAATGATAGGGGGAGTTTTTGGTGCAAAAACAGCAGCAAACCCCCCCCCACGATTTTTTGGCGAAGCATTAAAACAATTATTGTTGTATTGATATCTGTCGAGTCATCTGTGGAGAGGGAAGTCCACCACTACCCCCCATTTTTAATGTTTTTAAACCAATTTATTTTACACTCATCAAATACTGTTATCCACCATGGTGGAAGGGATATATTGCCCTATTTCCCATCTACGGAGAGTGACTGAGTGGGGACAGGAAAAATTCCCCACCTGCCTACACAATGGTTGCTTTGGAGGTAACCCACCCTTTTTGAGTATTTAAAGCAAACAAGGGTTCTGATTGGTTGCTTTAGGTAGATGCTCCAATTTTGCTCTAGTATTCGTTGTACTTGATAACCCCGTTTGTTTGCAACAGCATAATGTTTCAGCAGGATAGCTTAAAAGTCAACAAGCGTGAAAGATTGTAAAATTTAAAATACATACATACAAAATGTTCATTTCTCCCAGAGTAAAATGCACTATATAGACTTATTTTTTCCTATGTTCCTGTCACTTACATTAGGTTGTGATAATCTGACAACTGTTTTGGACTAGTTCATTTCCACATGGGGATTCTCAGATATTTCTCTATTTACAAAAGTGCTTACTGAACAGCAGTTGCTCAATCCAACTGCCAAAATAGTGTGCAAATGAGTAGAGACACTGGCCAGTATCTTTGTATAAATCCTTTCTAGTTGGTGCTTGTGTGAAGCATAAAGGTAATACTGAAAACTCTCTCTGAGGAGATGGACTAATCTAAAATTTGTCAGAACGGTCATCTTTTTACAACTAACTGTGAGTGACAGGGACATAGGAAAAAATACATTTATAGTGCATTTTACTCTAGGAGAATGGACATTTTATATGTATATATTTTAAATCTTACAATTTTTCAGGAAAGTGGTCCTTTAAAACGCACAAATCTTACCATAGTACAGCAAATAAATATGGACATTTTCCAGGCTTGTGAGCCGTGGCAGTCGGTATTCGGGGTGCCCTTATCTGGGCAGAATCACAAGGTAAGCATGCTAAGCTATTGGTCTGCCTGTCCCTGACCCAGTGACTGAGCACAGAGAATCGGAAGCGGTCTGACACTTGCTAAATGGGACGTGACCACACACAGATAATGCACAAATTTCACCTCTCTGCTGTTTGCTTAAGAGGAACTAAGAAGGCTATAAATATAGCATCAAAGCTGAGGCCAAGTCAAAGTGCACATGGACGGTTTGCAGAACAAGCAGTTATAAAGATAATTCTGAATGTGACATGGCAGGTCTAACACGCCAAGTCCTGTTCTGGACCAACATAAAGCTGATGGCACCAGCCTGCTCCAGTTATGTGAAAAGATCTCTGGCTCTCATGTATCAACAGCATAAATCTTAATACTATAAGGCAGAGTTCCCCAACCCTGTCCTCATGGTCTATTAACAGAATAGGTTTTGCAAAAAAAGAAAACAGAAACATTCACAGGTGGGCTAATCAGTGTCTCAAGACTCGTACACAAACACCTGACGTGAGGCGGCTGATAACGGGCGCCTCAGCAGACAGTCAGATGTGTGTACAGCATCCGGCGACCCCCAACCCGCAAGTGATCCGCCAGACTCAAACCCATCGATGCCGATCCCCCCCATGACCCCATTGTTTGGGACACTCCCCTTTCGGCCATGTGACGCCACACATGTACCGCTTATCGTCCCTCTGTCGCCCCCCTCGCATGCCAACACAGCAAGTCGTCAGCTACACAGCGGACACACATGTTCGGCCCTGCCCAGCAATAAGCTAAGCAGGTAATATGGGCATGGGGACAGTGTGGAAAATGGGCGTGGCAATGGGTGACATTGTAATCTCTGAGGGTCAGGCATGAGGGGGGGGGGCAGTTAGGCATCATTTGGGGGGGGGGGGTAAGAGTCGATCAGCGTAGCACTGATAGAGGGAGGGCTTGTGTGAGAATAGGGCCAGGTCTAGTGTAAACTATAGGCGTTTTTCTTTGCAATGTGGATCGGTTAGGTTAGGGTTAGTTATTGGTTGGGGGCGGGGGGATTGAGTGAGATTGTGTGAGAATAGGGTTGAGTTTTGTGTTTAAATATCTGCGTTGTGGTGGGGGATCAGTTAGGGCTAGGCATCAGTTAGGTGGTCGGCGATGGTTAGGCATCGGATTGGAGAGGGGGGGGTCGTTTTTGGTTAGGCATCGTGTGGGGTTAAGTTAGGGTTAGGAATTGGTAGAGGAAACGCTCGTGTGAGAATACAGTTACGTTTAGTGATAGTAAAATATTGGGAAAATAGTCTGTTTTACTATTGGAATTCCCACAGCCAAATAGTGGAACATCAATAATTTTATTTCTACTAGAAATCAGATTGGGCCTGTCGGAAATTAGACATTCGACCTGGGAAATTGTATGGTGTGTGCCAGACATTAGGCGTAATCTATAGAGGTATCGAGCACTGTATGCCTGGCGTTGGTGGAAGCCGATATGTGTCAGGCGGTTGTATAACTTCAGATGTCCTTATGTAAGGGGTAACTTCTGAGAGAGCCCCAGCCTGTTTCAAGGGCAGCAAATACAAGGTAATAGATCTGGCATGAGTGACGGGAGCAAGGCCAGCGCTATTGGCCAATCTGACGGCTGATATCCACGCTACTCATTAACCAGTCACTCCATTCAAACTCTGCATAAGGTCAGAATCTGAACAGAGTTTAAAACCATAAATAACGTGAAATGATGGGCAGCACGGTGGCGTAGAGGTTAGCACCTTCGCCTTGCAGCGCTGGGTCCCTACTTCAAATCCCAGCAAGGGCACTATCTGCATGGAATTTGTATGTCCTTCTCGTGTCTATGTGGGTTTCCTCCAGACACTCCAGTTTCTTCGATAACAAAAACATACAGATAAGTCAATTGGCTTCCTCCTAAAGTGGCCTAGCCTGTAATACATACACTACACGATACATACAGAGACATATGACTATGGTAAGGATTAGATTGTGAGCCTCTCTGAGGGACAGTTAAATGATAAGACGATATACTCTATACAGTGCCGCTGTATACAGTGCCGATGTTGACGCTATATAAATACTAAATAATAATATTGGTCACTGTCAAAGCAGTACAGGTTTCCCCAATCAGCAATGAGCAGCACTTCTGCAGAAATAGGGACTCGTGTGAAGCTAGACACACTTTCACTGATACTGATCTGGGAACAATCACTGTGCATTGTTCTGTTCTATGTGGAGGGGGGCTGAGAGGGGCCAAACTGCAGAGACTACAATGCAAGAACTATATTATGTGCAAGCTATGACACAAGAGGATCCTGCCAATCCAGCTTACATTCTCGGGGGCTTATTTATAAATTAAAGATCAGCGTATTCTTACCAACTTTATAAAAGAGCTATCTGATTTATTACAGTTGATTTATTACAGCAGCGATCAGTGCATTGATTGCCATACTGTAACTACCTACATTGGCATTCTGCAGCTCTAGTGAAATGGAAAGTGACTGGTTGCCATCCCATCTCTGCTCACTCAAAAAAAAAAAAAAAGTCCTTTCCTGATCAACAGTCAATTATGTGGTTAAAATCAACAATTGTAAATAAACTTTTGTTTGTTTCAATGTTTTTATTGGATTGAACGTCTAATCTATGAAAGCTCTGTGTTTATTATGTAGTCTTTATGCAGTTTGCATTGCAAGAATTCCATTATAATCATAAATGTTTCTGTGAATCTTAGCTCAGTCAACCTGGCTCTATTCTGGTACATTGCCGAGGAGAGGGAAGCTTGTTATCTCCCCTCCCACATTCTTGCTCCTCACTGATTGGCTGAGGGCAGTTCCGTGCGACAGGAGGCTGAGAAGGGAAATACATCTCACACCACTGCAGAAGCTGCTGAAATACGATCTATGCTGTGCTCACGTGTTTACAAAGCAAGCTACATATGACAGTATAGGAGAAAAAAAGGTGTAAGTGAGGAAATGACATCAGTATTAGCTTCAGTCAGAGGCAGTAAATTCACTGTAATGTATGTAAGTATTTATCCACTTATGTAGGTGTTTTTTTCTTGAAATAGTATGGCTGTCCCTGCTGCTTTAAAGCAAGTGTGAAACAAGCTAAAAAATTAAATTGCTCACCTACGAAAAGTGAAGGCTCTGCATCTCATAAAGCCTTCCTCTCTCGGTTCCCTCATTCCCCCACTGTCCTGCTTTCAAATTTGTCACCTCCGGAAGTTCTCAAAAGCACTCTTGTCCCCAAGTGCTTCCAAAGATGGAGGACTCTGTACTGAACATGCACAGTATACAACTGCCTATCTTCAGAAGTACTCGGGGTTTCAAGTGCTTTTGAAGCCTTCTGAGGACCCCCATAAGCTTATTTGACCAGTTGGTCGAAAAACTGTTTAAGGGGTGACAGCGCTGGATCAAGCACACAGAGAGGGATGGGCAGGTTCTCTAGGATCCAGACCCTTCCCTTTCCATAAGTGACTGACTTTTTTTTTTAGCTGGCTTTACATTAAATACACTGCAAAAGGTATGCCTATTAGAATTTCCGTTCCCATATTTGGGCACTTCAGTTTCCTCTCAAACCCCAAAAACTGAGAAGGTAGTTTGGTCCCTTATAGAAAAACCAAAATGGCCTCAAGTCTCATACGAGGTCTGTCGCCTAGGAGGGATCAAGTCCAGGCAACAGTGCAGGGCCAAGGCTGTTTGTTCTATTGCAATGCAGGGCGGTCCAACGGAAGAGCGCCCCAATACGTGGCCATACCAAACTGTCTTTGTCCCCGAGCGCTGAAAATCCTAGCTACGCCTCTGGAGACAGCGATCCCGTAGAATGTGTTCAGACTACAGACGGGATCGCACAGTAGGAGGGGCACTCGAGGAGCAAAGTTCAGCAGTTGTGGACGAGGAGATTAGCTGAATCCCTCACCTGCAGGTCCAGCTCCTGGCATCTCTGTTTCAGCTCTTCTTTCTCTGCCTCAGCTTCCTGTAGTAATTCCAGGCTTCTCTTCAGCTACAACAGAGAGTAATTATTAGACCTGTATACAATACAATAGATGTTTGTTAGTTTACATTTAAAGTTTTTATCAAATGTAAAGCCTATTAAAATATTGTATAGCACATGGACAGCCAGGTATGGGTAGTAATTGTCCAGATATTTGCATATGAATTTATACATGGTTAAATTTCCAAAAATTACCTATTCCAACACATTTTGATTTCTGAGATAAAGGTTCTATCTTTTCCCCCTCTCTTGATCCAATTACCTCACAACTTTCTACAAGCATCTTTCAGACAGGCAGCTGAAGGTGGTGAATACACCGCCTGTCAGTTGCTCTTCTGTGCATTCCCCGCCCCAGCCATGCTCAGGCGTGACACTTTGTGGTTTTCTGTCATGGACCAACACCACCGTGTGTCCAGCGATGACATGCATGGTTTTACGACTGCCATTTGACTGCATTTAGTTTGCACGCGATCGCCGCTCATAGTCAGCAGAAGGGACGCTGAATGGCTCTACAAGCGTGCAGTTCAGCTGTCCTTCTGAAAGAGGCCTCAGAGCTTCAGCTATCAGACGGCTTTAATCACAGCAGCATCTGCTGACAAGTTTGCTTTATAATAGAGTGAACAGGAGAATAGGCAGCCATTACTCAGTGAGCGCCATTAAGGCCCCATTTCCACAATGTCTGAATTTCGGACACTATACGCAGGCAAAAACTGCATTAAAACTGAAAGCCCATTGAAAAAGCCCAAGGTTGGGACCTCATTCCAATCTATAGCCGATACACCATTTACCACAAGAATTCTTTAACTTTTCTCAAATAGATCATCAGGGATGTCCATATGGCTAATTTTGTATTGAAACCCCTCCCACAGTGTGATGTCATGATATTGACAGTTTGCGGTCTGTGAACCTCGTTGCATTGTGGGAAATAACAGCTGTTTCCAACTGCCAACCAAGCAATATCTCCCTCTGCATAGAACGCTCAGTGAAGCGAAGCGAACATTCCATACAGATCACCTGGCAGAACTAAAGGTGTTGGTACATTTGATACATTTCAGAATGTAAATCAAGGAAGATTTTACAATGTGCAAACACTGACTAAATAGTCTCCACATAAATATTGTAAAAAATAAGCAATTATATTCATTATGTCATTTTCACTACAGATATTCTTTAAAGGAAATCAGAGACCAATGATACTTACCTTTTTATACATACCTGGGGCTTCCTCCAGCCCCAGGGGCATGAATCGCTCCCACGCCGCCGTCTGCGCAAGTGAAGTGCGCTCTCTACGTATCTCTCCAGCGGCCACTGGAGAGATGAGATACGTAAAGAGTGGACTTCTGCTTGCGCAGACTCGCCACAACTGTCTGAAGTAACGGGACCCAATACCGGAGCTGCAGGCCGCAGAGGACGGCGGCATGGGAGCGATCCGTGCCCATGGGGCCGGAGAAAGCCCCAGGTATAAAAAGTATTGTTGGTCTCTGGTACACTTTAAGACAATGCTGAACCTTACAGTAAATTTTATGTAGCAGTTTGTTTTGTTCTTTTGGGGAAATCACACCAAAACCTGGCGATGCCTTACCTGCCTGGTTACTATGGCGATCTATACTCGGCAATGACTCGTGAGCTAGCGCAAGGGCTTACTTTACTAATGGCTTCATCAAACATAATAAAAGTTTAATAGGACACACAAAGAAATGACAGCAGCCGACAGACGAGTACAAAGTGCTGGGTCTGCCCAGGGTGACTCAGTGTATAATATCCTGTGCAGGCGGCGTATACAGCACCACAGACGGGTTCATATGCAGAGTGGCTAGGGATTAGGCATAGGTGTGGTTTCGGGAGGTGGAATGGTGTGACATTATTAACAGAACTAGTTTTAGCTAAATTATTTGCTGACAATAACGCCAACCTAACACTTATATCTGAATGTGCTTCAAATGGGGTCCAATAATACAATTACCCTATTTTTAGATATTAGCATGCTACCCACAATTTGTACTGCAAAAGCTTTAGAAAACTAATGGTAAACTAATGTATGCTGATCAGAACTACGCTTCTATATGTTCCCAATACTACCAAAGCTCTCCCCCTCCCCCAGTTGTAAATGGCCCATTTCCACATCTTGTCTCGGCATTTTAGGAAACACAATACAGGCTAGCCACATGTCATTTTTGTACTGTAAACAAAGAAAGTGACAGTCATATTTTAAAACAGGGTTAATATCAATAATGTAAGTGCCGGTATATTGTATAATTGATCATAGCCTCATTTGCGACATTGGCCTCAATTCACTAAGATCATGCTGGAGATAATAAGGCAAGAAGAAACTTACCTCCACACAGTGAGAGTTATCTTATCTCTTCATTCCTTAAGTTACCTCCTCTGTAGTTATTTTCACACGCAGTTAATTAACAGCCTGTCTTTAACTCAGGAGCAATTTTAAGGATTGAAGAGTTAACTTAACGACAGAAGAGTTAACTTTAGGTTTGCCTGAGGTAAAATGTTTCCTGAATTGCCTTATCACCATGGTGATCACTCTAGAAACTTTATTAAAGACAGGAGATAAGCTTAGTGAATTGAGGCCATTATCTGTATCTTGACGTAACAGACGTTTATTAGACTATATGTGCAATGTTACTCCTTGCCCATTGTTGATTTCTGATACAATTTTATTCCTATTTTGGCTTGCACGGTAGCTGGCATTTTACTGATGATGTCAATACTATGCACTAAACAGAGAGAATTCACAGCAGTTTTATAGACTTTAGTGCCATATCTGAAATGGTTAAAGAGGCACAAGATTGAAAAATCGTATGTGTGAAATAGCCTCTAACGCAAACCTCCTCCTTAGTCCTGCAAGGATCGGCAGGTGTTAGGATTAATAACTCACCCACTTGCCAGGTAAATCATTAGCCATCTGAAGCCCAGCCACAACCCCAGCCCCCGCCCCCCTTGGCAAAACCACCATATTTTATTTTTTTTGTGTTGCAGACCCTAGGGTGGCTACCCCCACCTGCATTGTTTTGGCACACCCCCAGCATGGCAGCCGTGGCTTAATAGGTGTCCGTCGAGCTGGGAGGCGGGCCGCAGCAGCACAGAGGGGGGTGGCCACAGTACTTCGGAAACACTACGGTCAGCTGGGAGGGGGAGGCGGAGTTATGAAGTCTAATTATTTACGGGCGAGCATGTCAGTTATTAACCTTAACACTTGCCGATCTTTGCAGCACTAAGGAATAGGTTTGCATTACAGGCTTTTTAATGTGGAAGCTTGGTACTCTGTCAGACTGCAGTTACTAACGACTTTTAAAGGAAGCTTGACACTGTCCTGACCTGTGTAAAGAAAAGTAACAGGAAGTGGCCATTAAAAACAGATTAGTTACTCATTTCTGCACATGACCTAGGTCAATGTTAATTTGGAATCTTGTGAATTTAGTCTGTGTTTTATTATTTGTTTGTATACTTAGGCTGGGAGGCATTCTATGCATGGTATTGTCCTCGGATTGGGAGGACATTGAGGGACCTTGTAAGGCTACGGGAGGCTGGAAGAAGCCCAAGGTAAGTCAAATGGAACCTATTCCCCCATCTCAGGTAAACATTAATGAACTGTAAGGGTGCCATCTTTTCCCCCATGTTTATATCTGGGCACTGGAAACCAATCTAAAAATGAGAGTCCACATGTAGTATGCAGACCTTCCTTTATTTTGTTAGGATTTAGTTTAGCTGTGCATCCTCAGAGTATCCTCACAGCCTTTATGTGGTGTCCCAGAGACTTACCTGCTGCTCCAGATCTCCCGATAGCTCTATAGCTGGAGAGTCCACACTGTCTTTGCTCATAAGCTGCAAGACAAAATACAATACATTACATTAAAAGCAGATTACTAGGAAACCGACATCAATAAAAATCTGGTAGATGCACTATTTATGTGTCTCCTTTGAAAAGATTCCCTTGTTTCTTTTGGCAGTGATACGGACAGCAATAAAAATAGGACATTTCCAAGGAAACTTTGTAATAAAACATTACAATTTCAGGGATTTTCTCAGTAATTTATATTTTACTTTTTTTTTTCCAATTCAAATCACAACTGATTTCTCCAACTGATAGTAACTTTGGAGGATAGGAACACACTAGGCAGAATAGCATATGCGTTTCCACTATGTGCTATGGGGAAAAAAACTCATGCGATTCTGCCTAGTGTGTTCCTACCCAGAAAGATCTAACCAATGTGTCACCCATATGTATTTCATTATCTCTACTTATGAAAACAATGTTTGAAAACTCAGAAGAAATAGCTTGGGACTATGAATCAATTTCTTTTCTGAAAAATTAATTAGAATTTCCACCACGGACAATAGACAGATGTTGAAAAAAAAGAAAAAAAGAAAATGTAATCACATTTCCTGATCAAAAAAAAAAAATAATAATAATTTTTCTATACAACCAATTGTTATCAGAAAAATAGAAAAATCAAATCGCTTTATTGGAGCAGATCCAATCATTTTGATCATATCTGCTCAGAAGCATCTTCTGAACTCAGAATGGATTAATACCTTCCTACCTCATTTAACAGTCAATGTTTATATAAACACACAGCAAGCCCTCAAGCTGAAGTTTCATTCCTTAACTTACCTCCTCAGAAGTTAAGTTACCTCCTCTGTAGTTAAGTTACCTCCCCTGTAGTTAAGTTACCTCCCCTGTAGTTAATTTCACACTCAGTTAATTAACAGCCTGTCTTTAACTGCTGGAGTTATTTTAAGTATTGAAGAGTTAACTTAAAGACAGAAGAGTTAACTTTAGGTTTGCCTGAGGTAAAATATTTCCTGAATACTACATGCCTTATCACCATGGTGATAACTCTAGAAACGTGCTACATCTGAGAGACAGAGGGAGCTTAGGGAGTTAAATAAGTGGCTGAGAAATTGGTGTAGGAAGGAAGGGTTTGGGTTCCTGGAGAACTGGGCAGACTTTGCAGTCGGCTACAGGTTCTACAGCAGGGATGGGCTGCACCTTAATGGGGAGGGTGCAGCTGCATTGGGGGAGAAGATGGCTAAACGGTTGGAGGAGATTTTAAACTAGGATCTGGGGGGAGGCGGGAAGATAAAGTCTTAATATGTAGACAAGATAAGGTAAAAAGACAGTGGGAGCCTAACATTATGGGGGGTGGAGAGGGGGGTGGGGACAGTGTAAAGATTAAGGAGGTTAGTAAAACTTCAAGTAGCCCATTTCGTGTAAACAAAATTGGTAAATGTGGTGGTAAAAATATAAAGTGCATGGTAACCAATGCTCGGAGCCTTGCAAATAAAATAGACGAACTAGAGTTCATTCTGAATGACAAAGGCTATGACATTGTGGGAATAACCGAGACATGGATGGATGAAAGCCATGACTGGATAGCTAATTTAAAAGGATACAATGTGTTTAGGAGGGATAGAACAGGGAAAAAAGGTGGAGGGGTTTGTCTCTTTGTTAAGAATTCTTTTACAGCTGTCCTCAACGATGAGATGGAGGAAGATTGCGAAGATGTGGAGTCCGTTTGGGTAAATATTCATGGTGGAAATATAAGTTGCCAATTGCTTATTGGGGTATGCTACAGGCCACCTCATATTAGTGAAGCTGCAGAACTGCGATTACTACAGCAGATTGAAAAAGCTGCAAGTAAAAATGAGGTCATAGTTATGGGCGACTTCAACTTTCCAGACATTGACTGGAGTATTGAGGCTACCCATTCTGGTAAAAGCAGCAGATTTCTGGCAGCACTACAGGACAATTACTTGACTCAAATGGCAACGGAACCAACTAGGGGGAATGCGTTACTGGATCTGATCATCTCTAATAGACCAGATAATGTATCAAATGTGCAGGTTCAAGAACATTTGGGAAATGGTGATCACAACATGATAACGTTTGATCTGGTGACTGATAGGCCACGGGGCAGCGGGACCACTAAAACTATGAATTTTAGAAAAGCAAAGTTCAATCAAATTAGGCAGGCACTAAGTTTGGTGAACTGGGATAATGTACTACAAGGGGAGGACACTGAAGTGAAATGGCAAGCT
Organism: Hyperolius riggenbachi; assembly: GCF_040937935.1. Classification (NCBI taxonomy): domain Eukaryota; kingdom Metazoa; phylum Chordata; class Amphibia; order Anura; family Hyperoliidae; genus Hyperolius; species Hyperolius riggenbachi. Next base: position 60,478,847 of record NC_090651.1, read on the forward strand.
TTCAAACTTATTCTCAATCAATATTGTAGTATGTATATCCCATATGGAAACAAAATGTCTAGGAATAAAAAAGGCCTCTATGGATGAATAGAAAGGTTATGGATAAAATGAAGAGGAAAAGGAATGCCTATAAGGTCCTAAAACAGGAGGGGACCGAGGCTGCACTAAGCAATTATAAGGAGTGCAATAAAAATTGTAAAAAAGAAATTAGGCTGGCAAAGATCGAAGCTGAAAATCAAATCGCTAGGGATATCAAATCTAACCCAAAAAAGTTTTACAAGTACTTCAACTCTAAAAAAAGAACGGTTGACTGTATAGGACTCCTAAAGGATGAGGGTGGGAACTCAATGGTGGATGACCAAGGTAAGGCAGAGTTATTAAATGCTTTCTTTGCTTCTGTCTTCACAAAGGAAACAGCACTGTTGCAAATTACAGAGGCAGAAAAGTCTCAATCTTCTAACCGTAATATTAAATACTTAACGCAGGAAGAAGTAAAGGCAAGACTAAATAAATTAAAAATAGACAAGGCACCTGGCCCGGATGGCATGCATCCTCAGGTCCTAAGGGAATTAAGTTCAGTTATAGCTAAGCCCCTTTATCTTATCTTTTGTGACTCTCTTGCAACTGGCAGAGTCCCAGTGGATTGGCGTACAGCCCACGTTTCCCCATTATTTAAGAAGGGCAAAAAATCTGATCCAGGAAATTATAGACCTGTAAGCTTAACAGCAGTTGTATGCAAACTATTTGAGGGGTTACTAAGAGATACTATACAGGACTTCATAGTAGAAAATAATCTCATTTCTCAGCATCAACATGAGTTTACTAAAGACAGGTCCTGTTTGACTAACATGCTCAGCTTTTATGAGGTAGTGAATGCTAATATGGATATTGGGAATGCTGTAGATGTGATATACTTGGACTTTGCAAAGGCCTTCGACACTGTTCCCCACAGAAGTCTGGTGCAAAAGTTGAGGATGCAAAGACTGGGGAAGAGTTTGTGTGCATGCATAGGAAACTGGCTAATGGACAGAAAACAAAGAGTTGTGGTCAATGGATCGTACTCTAAATGGTAGACTGTTAGCAGTGGGGTCCCACAGGGATCTGTACTGGGTCCAGTGCTCTTCAATTTATTTATTAATGACCTAGTAGATGCAGTAGTGAGCAATGTTGCTATTTTTGCAGATGATACAAAATTGTGCAGAATCATCAACTCTCAGGAAGATAGTGTCATATTGCAACAGGATCTGGATAGGATGGCTATATGGGCACATACATGGCAGATGAAGTTCAATGTTGACAAATGTAAAGTCATGCATTTTGGTCGTACCAATGGTCTAGCACCGTACAAAATAAATGGGATACAGTTGGAGACATCAAACTTGGAGAAGGACTTAGGAGTACTCATCGACAACAAGTTAAATAATCGTACTCAATGCCAAGCCGCATCAGCTAAAGCGAACAAAATTTTGGGATGCATTAAAAGGGAAATAAAAACTCGAGATGCTAGCATAATATTGCCCCTGTTTAACTCTCTAGTAAGGCCACATCTGGAATATGGAATTCAGTTCTGGGCACCACATTACAAAAAAGATATTGCAGTTTTAGAGCAGGTGCAGAGACGAGCAACAAAATTGATACGTGGGATGAAAGGTCTCGCTTACCAAGAAAGGTTAGATAAACTGGGTTTATTTAGTCTAGAGAAAAGACGCCTTAGAGGGGATCTAATTAACATGTATAAATACATCAGAGGGCAATATAATAGCTTGGCGGATGAGCTTTTTGTCCCTAGGCCTTCTCAAAGGACTAGAGGACATGATCTGCGCATGGAGGAAAAACGTTTTAGCCATTTATTTAGGAAAGGGTTCTTTACAGTAAAAGTGATTAAGATGTGGAATGCACTGCCACAGGAAGTCGTTATGGCAAACTCTATACCTGCATTTAAAGGGGGCTTAGATGCTTTCCTTGCGTTGAAAGACATCCATGGCTACAATTACTAGGCAATGCCTAATGATGTTGATCCAGGGATTTTATCTGATTGCCATCTGGAGTCAGGAAGGAATTTTTCCCTTTTGTGGCTAATTGGACCATGCCTTGTGACAATTTTTTCGCCTTCCTCTGGATCAACAGGGGTATGTGGGGGACGGGCTGGAGTTGTACTTTGTACTGGTTGAACTCGATGGACGTAAACAACAAACAAACAACAAACAAACAAACACAGAACATTTATATCGCGCTTTTCTCCTGGCGGACTCAAAGCGCCAGAGCTGCAGCCACTAGGACGCGCTCTATAGGCAGTAGCAGTGTTAGGGAGACTTGCCAAAGCTCTCCTACTGAAAAGGTGCTGGCTTACTGAACAGGCAGAGCAGAGATTCGAACCCAGGTCTCCTGTGTCAGAGGCAGAGCCCTTAACCATTACTCCATTCAGCCACTGTTTGTCTTTTTTCAACCAAAATAACTATGTAACTATGTTATTAAAGACAGGAGATAAGCTAAAGGTGCATACACACATCAGACTATAGTCTTTGGAAAATGAAAGATCACAGACCAATCTTACCACCCTTCATGTAGTATGAGAGCCATACCCTACACAGTCTTTTCTATGGAGCTGAACTCCCCATCAGAAAAAAATCTTTGCAAGATGCTGCACACACAGATGCTGTACAGACACAAAAGATCAGTATCTGGAAAAGATCTGTTCCTGCCAAAAATCCATTCCTGCAAATTGCAATGATAGTCTATGAGATCTGCAGATCATCATACACACATGATTTAACTGACATTCATCTGCAGATCAGATCCACCAGGATGGATTTTCAGATCTGCAGATGATTGCTTGATCTGCAGATGAATGTCAGTTAAATCATGTGTGTATGAGGATCTGCAGATATCATAGACTATCATTGCAATTTGCAGGAACGGATTTTTGGCAGGAACGGATTTTTGGCAGGAACAGATCTTTTGCAGATACTGATCTTTTGTGTCTGTACAGCATCTGTGTGTGCAGCATCTTGCAAAGATTTTTTTCTGATGTGGAGTTCAGCTCCATAGAAAAGACTGTGTAGAGTATGGCTCTCATACTACATGAAGGGTGGTAAGATTGGTCTGTGATCTTTCATTTTCCAAAGACTATAGTCTGATGTGTGTATGAGCCCTTAGTGAATTAAGGCCACTGTAAAATTATGTCTCCGGCAGACCTTTTTTGTAGTCCTATAGTAAATACAGGACTACAGAGAGTGGAGGGGGGAGGCAGGGCAAGGACTCTAGCCTGGGTGAGGGAGAGTGGAGACTTCCTGTAAAGCAAGTCATGTGTGGTCTTGCACCTGCACAGTAGAGCGGACCCGATCGGCTTGGCCATTTCTGCCAGAGCCCGAGGGGGTAGAGGGTACTGTGCTTGCACTGGATCACAAAGATAAATATCACTGTGTGCTGCAGCTGCTTCTGCACCTACATGCATCCCCCAACACACTTGTCGGTGGATTTTCATGGGGGGAGGGGACATCTGGATTGGGGCTACACAGGAGGAAGGGTGAAGCCTCATTAGGGCCCAGAGGCTTCCCCCTCTGGAGGTTAGTACCCCATAGGGGCACTTTTTCCCTTACAGATTATCTTTAGGTCCACTGAGGTCCATCAGGCACAAGGCTCTGCCCAGCTATGACACACAGCACAAGTGTAGGAATAAGAGGATGCAGTAAGTTAGGGAAAATAATAGATCTGTCTTGCTCAGGCTTCCAGGTTTGAAATACAGCTAGACATTTACAAGTGTGTTTCACGGAACAGCTATTTTTTATTGACATTAACAAGTGATAGAATCAGAATAAAACTATTTATGTCGGTTCATTACCTACACATGTACATTAGTCAGTAATGAAAAGCCACACCCAGGCATAAGAAAGTTTATACAATCAAGTCTTTGTTACAAGGATTGTCATTTTTTTCATTGGCGTCAGCAATCGAGTAGACTTGTCTGGATATCAGCCTTTTTCCCCTATGGATGTTAAAGTGCAGCATTTGCTGGCAACCAATTGTGTTTTGAGGAGCCAGATGTGTGAACCCAATCATATTCCTTTTTACTGAGGACAGGATCTGATTGGATGCTAGAATGGACAGAGCATTGCAATTTTTCCCTACTGAACTTTGCTGCCCACCTCGTCCATCTCTCCACCTAGGGCCAGACTTGCCATAAGGCACGCGCCTAAAGGCGCCTGATGATGGAAAGGTGGCCCACTCCCCTCACAGAATGCCTTCCTCCCTCCTTCCCTATGCAGAGTACTGATGACATAGTAAATAAGAGATTACTCAACCTGCACTCGACATTCAACTGACAAGATCTCCCTTCAGTCAGGTGCACCGCTAGATACCCGATACTTGGGGACATCTCTAGCTACTTAATATTGAGGTTAGTTTAGCTGCATAATACTTGGGGGCAACTCTAGCTACTTAATGTTGAGGGTACATCTGTCTACCCAATACTAAGGGGCACTTGTAGCTACCTACGATGGGCTAGGGAAGTAAGGGAGAAGTGACAGCTGGGACAGCCAGCACGCTGGAGGTACGGTTCAACGAGGGTTTGTAGATTCCTAGAGGGCAAAATCTAAGGTGCCAGGACATCTGTGCCTATAGGCTCCTCTTGAGGTAAATCCAAGCCTGTCTCCATCTGCTCCTTTGACACAGCCCAAAGCCACTCTCAGCCAATCTCTCCATTGTCTACTTATTAGCATACATATTAGTACGCCGCTGGCAAGTTGGACGCAGAGTGAGCCGAATGACAGTCCAGGGAAATAGAGTGATCCAAATGCTCAAACAACTATTCACAAATTTGACCAGGGAGTCGACCAGTCAGCACCACAGATGCAAACAAGCCCATCAGAAAAGGAACAGGGACTGGGTCGAAACGTTATGCGGTTTTTCATATGGATACCCTTATAAATCAAGCTACAATTGCTAAACCCAGGTGGAGACCTGGGTTTAGCAATTTTAGCTTGGTTTATATGGGTATCAATATGAAAAAACGCATAATGTTTCGGCGTGGTTTCTGATTAGAGGAATGACAACTCACCCTGCTGCCAGTGAAATTCCTATCGGCGTTAAATACCCCTCCAAGTCATAGCAACTCAGAGGGAGAAGTAATTCAGGGTTTGGCGACGGCCAGAACCCCAAATTACCTGTGCGCAGGCCGCAAACTATAGCATTGCTGCTATAGCTGGGCCCAACACAGGCACATGACCTAATTTGACCTATTACTCAAAGGATCCAGTTTAAACTACTCACCCTTACATACAAATCTTGACATAAGTTGTCACCTTCTTAAACTTCCTCATTAATCTCCAGATACCATATCACCTCAGGAACTTTCACTCCTCCCAGGAGACCCTCTTGTCCTCTATCTTGGTTAACTCATCTCACTCTCGCATCTAGTAATTCTCACGAGCATCACCTCTCCTTTGGAATGCCCTCCTTCAGCCAGTCCCTCAAGCTCTGAGCTTCAAAACAAACTCTCAAACCACATCTGATCAAAAAAAGCCTATAATTTGCTATAGGTAGCATTGTAGGTTCACGGCCTCATCCCCCAACCCTGTGTCTCTTTCCCTATTGTCTCAAACCCTCTAGACCAGTGGTTCTTAAACTTTTTTGGGTGAGGGCACCCTTGATGGCTATGACATTTTTTCAAGGCACCCCTCGGCAAAAACTACCAAAAATACCATTATTATTATTGTTTAGTATTTATATAGCGCTGACATCTTCCGCAGCGCTGTACAGATTATATATAGCCTTGTCACTAACTGTCCCTTGGAGGAGCTCACAATCTAGTCCCTACCATAGTCGTATATCTATATTGTGTAGTGTATGTATAGTAGTCTAGGGCCAATTTTAGGGGGAAGCCAATTAACTTATCTGTATGTTTTTAGGATGACCCTTAATAAGTAGCACCTCCTCCAAGTAGCTAGTGATGCCTATTAGGCAGCATCCGCTTCTAAGTAGTCAGTGACCCCCTCCCACATTATGCAGCCCTCCGAAAGCACAAAAGGATAAAGAGTCAACCTTGTAGACCACAAAGACATTTCCCCACATGGGGACAGCAGTAAGTAACAGGATTAAAGGTTAACTGGCAGGTACCGGTAATGCAGCTGGTTGCATTACCTGATGGCATTGTGGGGTTGGATGGGGATGCATGCCGAGGCACCCCTGGGAGGTGCTCAAGGCGCACCAGATTGCCACGGCACCCAGTTTGAGAACCCCTGCTCTAGACTGTAAGCACGCAAGGACAGGGACTTCCTCCTAGTGTCTTTTATTCTCCTGTAATTTACCATAAAAACATGGACAAGTATTGGTGATGTCTCAAACCACACAACAACTATGCATGTATAGTACTTGTATTGCTGGATGTCCTGATTGTACATAGTTTTGCACATCTCATGTATCTATGCTCTCAACTATTTGTTTTGTTCTATGTACAGTGCTACAGACAATATAGACCCTATATTAATACAAAAAAATAATAGTAATAATAATTTACTTTCTGCCTCACAAAATAAGCAAGTTCCAAATCCCGCATACTATGTGAAGAATTGAACTGATTGCTTACTTCCTGGATGGCAGTCATCACTACGTGCTGCACGGACTCCTCCAGCGTCATGATGTTCTCGATGTGATCTGCAATATACGGAACACAGGAATGAGGGCACGAAAACTAAAAAAATCTAAGCTTAACAGAGCTCCTTTATCCAGCCAGATGCAAAGAAAACTGGAGACACAGTGGAACAGTTGTCCAAAGCAACCAATTAGAATCCTCTTTTCATGTTACAGCTGAAGCCCAACTGGCTCTTGGAAATTACTCCTTATCTGCTCCAGTTTTCTTTGCACTCCTCTGTCCGGATAAATGAGTCCCACTGAGAACAATCTCTATTAGGTATAAGAATAATGTATATAAATTCCTGCCATGCACTGAGGAGGACCAAAGGTCCGAAACAGAGGCGCCGCGCTCGCTGATATAATACAGATGCTGTGACTCCTACTGTATTTTGCCTGAGGAAGCGGGATGTATGGCCCGTGAAACGCGTTGCATTGTTTTTTGGAGTTCCGAATAAATTGTTAACTGTCTGAATCACAGTCCTTACCTGTGTCTGTTTGGAGGGGGTAAGACCACCTGCCTCCTCTGTTTAACCAGTTGGTTTTTTAAGTTCATTTAATTACCTTTTATTCTTTTGGCGCCTCTGTATCTTGTACACTACATTGAGTCCACCCTGGGTGGAGGGTCGTTACCCTATTTTCCTGTCTACAGAGAGCGACTTTTTATTCCTGAGTGGGGTCAGGATTGTTCTCCCCACCTGCCTATACAGTGGTTGCCTATTGGTAACCCTGGTTTGTAAGTATAATTTTAACTTCTCATTTAGTTTGTTGTCCCCAAGACGAATTACACTATTGGGGCTCTTGGTGTCCCTCTGCTTTAAAAGTCAGAAACAGGCTGTCTGCATGTTGGGTTGATGTGGCTCTGTAAAATTTAAAGCTATAGACTTGCTATACACACCAAGCAGTTCACTCCGCTCCTCCAATGAACTTCGCCTGACCGTCCCCCGCATCACCCAGTCCCATGCACGCCTCCAGGACTTCTCAAGAGCCACTCCAACACTATGGAACTCCCTACCTCCACCCATTAGGGCAGCGCCCTCCAACACCTTCAATAAGGCCCTCAAAACTCACCTTTTCACTCTGGCCTACCACCCCTCACAAGTTCTCTAAACCCACAGCTGAACTCTGGTCCCCTACCTCTCATGTCCCTACCTCTCCCTCTAGATTGTAAGCCTTTGGGCAGGTTCCTCCTCCTTTTGTGTCCTACCTGATCATGCACCTCCATTACTGTAAACCCATGATATGCATCTGAGTGAACCTAACTTGCCTAATCTCCATGCTCCCATCCAGTGACTGACTAAGCATTACCTTGTAATCATACTGTGCTGTGTGATCTGGTTTTCTTGTATTCCTGTATTGTCATATTGCTGTATGTCACCCCTAAATATTGTCTGTAACCTAAATTAATGTCCAGCGCTGCGTAATATGTTGGCGCTTTATAAATACAATAAATAATAATAATAATAATATACACCAGCGGTTCTGGATGTAAGCCTGGCTTCAGAGACATAAAGAGATAACTTACATATTCAGTAGAGGTGCATTGTGGGTAACCATAGATGTTCACTTAAAACTGAATTATCGCAATTTCTTTCTGCTTTATGAAGGCAAACCACACTTTTGGTCTCTTTTATTCCCCTATACTTTTCTAGTGGTTTTGGGTCGCCCCGAGCTGCTTGGTTACTGTGTTATAATGTTCTAATGTATATTACATCCTTTGTATGGCACGCTAATTATGCTCCCTGTAAAAGTTCAAGGAACCTTCATGGAAAATTTGAGAGGTTTGCTGCCCAAAAGGGCTGACTTAAGTTAGATTCTGGATCATTTTGTGTTGAGAGACATCCTCTACCTACCATCTCATGTTTGATGGCATCTTAGTTGCAAGCTGAATGTTTTGTTTATTTTTTAGGCGTGTGATCCAGATACTACTGCAGCCATGGAGATCAGCAGGACTGTTGAGCAACTGGAATGGCTTACAAGGAAATAAATATGGCAGCCTCCATATCCCACTCAGTTCAGGAGTCATTTAATAAAGCTTAGTGCTATTATTTATATTGTCTGAACAGACATAGGTGGATCACCTTCCCGGCAATCTAGGCACTTGCTGATGGCCTGGTGGGTGTCCACAGTCCTGGCTGTCTTAAAGCGGAACTGAATATTAAGCTGGCCACTAACAGTCCAATTTCTAGCGAAAAATCGTTCGAGCGATCAGAAATTCTGATCGGACGAAAAATCGTTCACTACACCATCAACTAACCAATCATTGCTTCCTATCTATCACGACCCATTCGGGCGACATTTTTTTCACTCGTTCATAATCGATTGTGTCCACCAATGGAGATTATTTACAACCAATCCGATCAGAATTTCTGATCGCTCTAACGATTTTTCGCTAGAAATTGGACCGTTAGTGGCCAGCTTTAGCATAAAACAAACAGTTTCACTTACCTGGGGCTCCCCCAAGCCCCCAACAGCCATCCTGTCCCACGCTGGTCCTGTACAATCCTCCATTCTCCTGCCGCCAGCTAGTTTCATTACCGTTGACTTGTATGTCAATGGCAACTGCGCCTACATACCCCGGGGCCACGCCTACCATTCTTTGCGTTACCATCCACTGCAGGACGGTATTTCATTTGCAACTCTCTGCCAGTCTAACAAGAGCATGGCAGTGTCACAGATCTTCCCAAGCCAAAGGTTTTTAAGCACAGCAATACTGCTAGACTGCATGCAGGTCATGTTTCCCTTATGTGTGTAATGGTATAAACATTGCTTGCTTTCCAAAAACTATGTGAAAGGTAGGACTGAGAGAGGTACTTATCGCATGTGTCCTGTTCCGCTGAGTATACAATAAACACATTCTGCCACAATAAAAATGTTATGTCCACAGTCAATATTGGGGTGGCAGCGTGAGAGTAATGGAATACTTTGCAGCTGAGGGACTGAGAGAAGCACAAAGTGGAGGGAAGGGCAAGTGGTGTGAACACTGCGGGCTCCCACCAAAGCTTTCCTAATGGGTCCCGTTATCAGTAGTTGTGCCTCTGTGCCGATGTCACATACATTTCTGTTAAAGTGAATGGTCAGGAGTCCAGACACTGGGGACTCCCTGAACCAGGGACTGTCAGCGCTATAATCAAGGATTCAGCTTGTGCCTGCCCCCCGAACAGTAGAATGATGCAATTCAGACAGCAGCTCTACCATGAAGTTATGCTATAAGATTTTTGATCTGGACAACGTTGAGCCATCGTGGAGGGACCTTAGATGGACAGTTAATAGTTGAAACTCTCTCCATAAAACGACTTGGCAGAGAGGATTGAGTCAAGGTTTCTCCACAGTGATGCCACAGATTGATCTCCTGTTACTGGCAGCACTTGATTGCAGTTGTTGCTCTAAAGGTGTCAAAACCAGGTATTACATTTATGAGGTAAATTACTTTTTCACACGTGTATTATGGGTGTTGGTGGATGTTTTTCTTCACAAACTTGACAGCTACTGGCAGTTCTGAAAACTGTCAGCAGTAAAGCTCGACTTTTATTAGAATGCCTTAAAATAGGTCCAGTGAAGGATATTGGTGTTGAGGAAAAATGTCAGTTCTAGGAAAGGGTGGTGCCACCCACCAATAATATAATGGTTGAAAGGAGCATAAGACTTAACAACCGTACTGAGTGCACTCAGCATACAGCATAATATTAGTAGCAGCAACAGCCCCATATGAGAATAGAGAGGAGCTGCAGCAAATACACACAATGGACGGTAACTGTTTTGATGTACATAGATTTTCACCAATAAAAAAACGAATAGAGGTACGTATCTATATCTGAACCCACACATAGTATATCTACACTGAGTGGCCAGGAAACTAGAGACACCCCTTATTTGAAAGTAAACCAATCCAACAGTGGCGTAGAGTAACGTAACAAAGCAGAGTTGTTATATAAGAAATGCTCAGCTTCAGACAAGAGGCTTGATTCATCAAGCTGCTAAAGCAGCACAGCTTAATGAGAGCTTAAAGTGGGATTGTCACCATAAAAGTCAAATTTCAACAGCAACTGGTCTGAGTGTATTACGTGACAAAGATGCTAATCCTGCATTGCAAACTTTTTTTTTGCTGTTATGGTTTATCACATACTTTAGGAGCACTGGCCCTATAATTGCCATTGCCATTGGCTGGCAACACAGTTGCATGCTGGGGGGTCTTTATCTAGAACAGTGATCTGCAAACTTGGCTCTCCAGCTGTTAAGGAACTACAAGTTCCACAATGCATTTGCCTTTATGAATCATGACTGTGGCTGTCAGACTCCTGCAAGGCATTGTGGGACTTGTAGTTCCTTAACAGCTGGAGAGCCAAGTTTGCTAATCACTGATCTAGAATATATTCCTCCTCTTCCCTTTGTTTCCCCCTTCTTCTAATGACATAAGACAGTGCACTTCCTAGTATAGACCTCAGTGGGAGTGTCTGAAGACTCTGGGAGTAGGGCAGGTAACGAATACACAATAAGCAAGAGAAGAAGAAGGAAAAAAAAAAAAAAAAAGAGCGAGGGAGGAAATGATGGCAGGATTAACTTGACTCAAGGTAACAAAGATGGAAACTGTCTAGAATAGGATTCTCTGCTTTTCCTTTATAAAATTCACAGGAATCATAACGTGGACAGTGCAGTACATCTGTCATGTAACTAGTACTAGTATTTATCTACTTATATATGTGTTTTTTTTTTCTAGGTTAGCATGAGTGTCACTTGTTCTTTAATGAGTGGAGCGCCTGATCCTCAGGGAACCCACCCTGCCATCTCTATCAAGGCAGAGTGTGTGTGTGTGTGTGTGTGTGTGTGTGTGTGTGTGTGTGTGTGTGTGTGTGTGTGTGTGTGTGTGTGTGTGTGTGTGTGTGTGTGTGTGTGTGTGTGTGTGTGTGTGTGTGTGTGTGTGTGTGTGTGTGTGTGTGTGTGTGTGTGTGTGTGTGTGTGTGTGTGTGTGTATATATATATTACTTTTTCTTGTCCAGAATGCAACACCCCCACTGAGCATCATTTCAAAGCAGTACAGTAGGGTGGCTCCACCCACAGTGCTGAAAAGATCCAGCATTATTGGTGTTGCAATTAAGATTGCAATTAAAGTGTACCCGAACTATAAAGTAATGTAAAAAAAAAATCACATACTTACCAAAGGAGAAGGAAGCCTCTGGATCGTAATGAGGCTTCCCTCGCTGTCCTCACCATTCCCCATCGCTTGCCAGGACCCCTTTTAACATCATGGCCGCTTCTCTTCTGTCATGAGTACGGCCATGCTGCAGTCACGCAAGCACAGCCACGCCTGCACAATAACACAGAGCTGCTTGGGCATAAGCGGCTCTGTGATCCCGCACAGGTGTGGCCGTGCTCTTGCAGGCGCAGAACGGCACCGCATGTGCTTAAGGAGGAGCGCGGTCCTGATGTGTTTGCAGACAAGGCCTTGTTGGAAATCTTCTGGGAGTCCGTGCTCTGCGATGGGGGACTGGAGGACACAGAGGGAAGCCTCATTAGGAATCAGAAGCTTCCCTTTCCTTAAGTATGTGATCTTTGTATTATTTAATGGCTCGAGTACACTGTGAGAGCCCACTTCCACTGTGAATCACAAAACGCAATCACAATGTGATTGAGTTGCATATTATTTTTCTATATTTTTTATTGGTTGTTGAAAAATCTAATGTTCACAGAACCAAGCTTGCAAGTGTTTGTGGGAAAAACGCAAAAAATTCGCATTTTAAAATTAGTATGGTACTTTTTATGTTATCATTGACTGTAATGTAATTGTGATCACACAAAAACTGCAGCAGGGAGAGCGATTGCGAAGATGACACAATGTTATTAAAGAAACGGATGGAAAATCTATCTGTTGAAAAGGGCTCTTAGGAAGGCTTTTATATGTCTTTAAAGAGGAACTCCAGTGAAAATAATGTAATAAAAAATGCTTAATTTTTACAATAATTATGTATAAATGATTTAGTCAGTGTTTGATCATTGTAAAATCTTTCCTCTCTCCGATTTACATTCTGACATTTTTACTGCTGGCAGGTGAGGTCACTGGAAGTAGCTACTGATTGCTTTTTTGGCAGTTGGAAACAGCTGTAAACAGCCATTTCCCACAATGCAACAAGGTTCACAGACAGGAAACAGCCAGGAGCATGGTCCTCACAGTTTCCTGTGGTAGGGGTTTCACCCCAATATCAGCCACTGATTGGGATGAATTTCAATTCTTGGTCGCGGTAGTTCTTACACTCCATACCTTACCTTGTTTCTTATCACAGTTTACAGCACACCCCAGAATAAGCTGCAGCAGTCGCCCCATTTCTGTTGGGTCTGATAGTTCTGCGATTTGGTTGAGGTCAGGGAGGAGAAATTCAGAGATTTGCTGGTCTAGAACCTGGCAATGGTATAAATATAGACAAAGTGATTTATAAACATAGAGAACAAGGCTATGAGGGTTTAAAAGCACAGCAGATCTTCTATAACATGCTAGTTATCTTGTTGTAGCGCTGATGGTATCATTTCTGATCTATATACTAGTCCCAGACGAGGAACTCAAAACGGTTTAATCCACAAATTCAGTAATACAGCTAGGCTATTAACATTTTCAGGAAGTATAGGCCAGCAATTAAATGATAAGTGCACTTACAACAGAAACTGGCAGTGACAGCAATTATGTAATTAATACAGATAAGGATGCTGGAAATGTGCAGTACAACACTTGGATGGGTGCATGCTCAATGACCAGGTCTGTATATATAGGGAACATGTTACTAAGTAGTGAATCTTTGCTAGTTTTGATGTGTAACTGTATATTGAATAGTTATATTCACGTGTAATTCCATGCTTGGAGCATTCTGGTGGTGGCAGTGTGATGAGTGCACCGCAAGGAAAGGGGTTAATAGCTAATGGATGTGGGTGCTGATGTCCCACCCACAACAGGCCCTGATGAGTGCAATCACATGGGCGAAACGTGTAATGAAAATTGAACTGGGGGTGGGACAATACCCACATGGCCGTGCTTGTGTCTTTGGAGAGATGTCTATGGTGTTCTTATGAGCAGCACTGATTATCTTTTGGCACGTGAATGTAATTTTAAACCTTAGTTTATCAAAGAGATGGTTTTGAGCTATTGCAATTTCTACTTACCTGGGGCTTCCTCCAGCCCCTGCAGTTCCTGGGCTCCGACGGAGTCCGCCCAGTCACGTCCGTTCCACCACTCAAATTCCTGGTAAAGTCCCTAACTGAGCCAGTCAGGGACTACAGAGAGAGTACTCTGCACCTGCGCAGTTACAAGTCGTAACTAACAGCGCAGGTGCAGAAGCACACAGCCACTGGAGTGCGACCAAGGAGGCGTGCGGCCAGGACCAAGCATCCATGACAGACCCAGACTACCGGGGATGACATCGAGAGGACGGACGGGACTGGACAGACATTGAGAGAGCCCACGGCCTACTGGAGGCCAAAAAAGCCCCAGGTAAGTATAAAACCTTTTGATTGCAGTGTCTCACGTTTACTTCTTAGGCAAAGAAAAATTGTTCAGAGTAGAAGAGTGGGTTAAGAAGGAACCATACTGAGGTATTCTGGCCTGGCATACCTCAAAACTAATTTGCTTCTGTTTACTATTCAGGAGAGCCCTGGCTGCATTTGAACTGCTGTTTGACATGCAGATAACACTGCTCTAATAACCTTATAAAATGCAAAAAAAACAAATGAAGAGTGGGCAAAGGCAATTTCTCAGTAGGGTTTGTACCATATGTACCTTTATTTATCTCATCATGACACCTGTCAGTTCAGGTATGCTTTCAGTCTTTTTTTCTTACCTCGTGGTAATAATCAACAATTCCCTGAAGGATCTTCTTCAGATTATTGATCTAAACAAGAAAAAAAATTATTACAGTCAGATAGTTATTTGCCATTTACGGAGACAGATAATTAGAAGTCCCACAAAGAAGAACTGCAATCAGCCAGAGTAAACACAAGCTATTACAGTTCCTTTCTCAGACTGTATACATCTCATTTTCATTACATAATATTTGCATATGTTACAGATTTAAACTGCCAAACACCATTACCCTCGCACTATCACTTGTGTTTCTATTCCTTCTAGGAAACTCACAGGCCCAGACAGATACCAAGGAACTACAAATCCCACGAGCCTCTAGAGGCTACCCAGACTACACTGATTCAAGCTTCTACTGCAGCCTTATCACTCCAACTGTCGGCATCAAAAGAACAATCATTTATAAAGCTGGTGAAATTCAAACTTTTCAACATTTTCTCTCATTTCTCACTTCTGAAATGCTGCATGTCATCATTGCCTAGGCTGTGACATCACTGGGAGGGCGGAGTTACATACCAATATACAGCAATATATAGATGAAAGAAGCATTTCTGATGCTGAAACTGGGATAATTAATGTATGTTATTAAATTCCAGAGGTATTTTAAAATTTGAACAAGGTAAGATGAAGAGAAGAAGGTGGAAACGACAAACCTCTAAGAGGATATCTGTGGAAAGGAACATTCCTCGTAGAGAGTGGCAGTTATGCTGTAGGGTAAACTGATACTGTATATACTCGAGTACAAGCCTAGAAATTTAGGTCTGATTCACTTCATAAAAGTATAGGGGTTAACTTAAAGGGATACTGTAGGGGGGTCGGGGGAAAATGAGCTGAACTTACCCGGGGCTTCTAATGGTCCCCCGCAGACATCCTGTGCCCGCGCAGCCGCTCACCGATGCTCCGGCCCCGCCTCCGGTTCACTTCTGGAATTTCTGACTTTAAAGTCAGAAAACCACTGCGCCTGCGTTGCCGTGTTCTCGATCCCGCTGATGTCATCAAGAGCGCACAGCGCAGGCCCAGTATGGTCTGTGTCTGCGCAGTACACTCCTGGTGACATCAGCGGGAGCGAGGACACGGCAACGCAGGTGCAGTAGTTTTCTGACTTTAAAGTCAGAAATTCCAGAAGTGAACCGGAGGCGGGGCCGGAGCATTGGGGAGTGGCTGCGCCAACACAGGATGTCTGCGGGGGACCATTAGAAGCCCCGGGTAAGTTCAGCTCATTTTCCCCCGACCCCCCTACAGTATCCCTTTAAACACGAGTCACAGGCAACACTGAGCACACTGATGTGTGTACTAATAGTGACATTCCCATTTGCAGCAATTTATCCAGTGGTAAGTGATACTTTGAGGAAAGGAAATGCTAAGAAAACACAGGTCTGAAAGTCCTGGCCACAACAGTTAACAAGGAAAGGACAGGGGAGAAATACTGGGCTGCATAAAAGGGAGTGAAAAATTGCAGCACTTGGGGGCCTGGAGGCAGTACTGGCTGCAATTAAGGGACAGGAGGGGTTAGTTGCTGCAATACTCTATACAGTGCAGCCATTAACTTTGCCGGGTAGCCTTATACTTGAGTCAATAAAACATTCCAGCTTAAAAGGAACTTAAACTGAGACGGATATGGCTTTTTACTTTTAAAATAATACCAGTTGCCTGACTCTCCTGCTGATCCTGTGTCTCTAATACTTTTAGCCACAGCCCCTCAACGAGCATGCAGATCAGGTGCTCTGACTGAAGTCAGACTGGATTAGCTGCATGCTTGTTTCAGGTGTGTGATTCAGCCACTGCTGCAGCCAAAGAGATCAGCAGGACTGTCAAGCAACTGGTATTGTTTAAAAGGAAACATCCACATCCCTCTCAGTTAAGGTTCCCTTTAAGAGAGTGTTGAATATTGGAGTCGACTTATACAAGAGGTCGACTTGTATTTGAGTATTTATGGCAAGTACACTTTTGTTCAGATGGGTCTTTATCCTTAAAAACTCATTCAGTTGTAAATATCACTTCATCCTTATATCATTTGGGCAAAAATAAAAAAAACTAACACATACCTTAATACGTCGATTATCTCCAACATCGTCTTTAATTCGAGAAAGCCACGATTCATCAAACCAAGTGCTATCTCTGAAGACCAAAAATGACAAGTCAGTCTTGTAGAACTCACACAGGAAGCGCTCTTTGCCCTGCAAAGGGTCTACGTTTACAAGCAAAGGTTTTTGAAATCCTTTATTTGCACAGCAACTAGCCACACTCCTCACATCCAGCTGCATTGATTGTCTGCTATTCCTGCTTTGGGCCATGGAGGCAAACATGATTAAAACTTAATATTGGTTTGCTAAATTGCTAAAATGTGAAGCTAGACTATTCTGTAGAAAAGTAGTGCCCTAAACGATGATCATCTGAAGCAGTAACTTACATCTGGTGAAGAACTTGGGCCATGGCACTAGAGCTGCTCAGGTCTTCTATGGTCTTACAGGGGGAACTGATGTTAAACGTCTCCAGCTGTAACAGGGGAAGATAAACATGTCATTTGTTGAATTATGGAAGTAAATGTTCTCAACATCACAGTAACATGTTCTTAAAGAGGAACTCCAGTGAAAATAATGTAATTTAAAAAAAGTGCTTCATTTTTCCAATAATTATTATGTATAAATGATATAGTCAGTGTTTATCCATTGCAAAAACTTTCCTCTCTCTGATGTACATTCTGACACTTATCACATGGTGACATTTTTACTGCTGGCAGGTGATGTCAGTGGAAGGAGAAGCTGCTTGCTTTTTTTGGCAGTTGGAAACAGCTGTAAACAGCTATTTCCCACAATGCAACGAGGTTCACAAACAGGAAACAGCCAGGACCATGGTCCTCACAGTTTCCCGTGGGAGGGGTTTCACCACAATATCAGCCATACAGAGCCCCCCGATGATACGTTTGTGAAAAGGAATAGATTTCTCATGTGAAAGGGGGTATCAGCTACTGACTGGGATGAAGTTCAATTCTTGGTTACAGTTTCTCTAAGTTTATCTTACTTATGATATTTATATAGCACCAACTTATTCCATGCTGCTTTAGGGCTTGAGAAGGTGGATGTTTGGGTTTAGCTCCTGTCATGCGTTTCTGACACATTTTAGGCCAAACATGAGGGCAATGATCGGATCTTATGAACTAATAGTATTATTTTGTATTGATATTGCACTGACATTTTTTGCATTGCTTTACAGAGCACATAGGGGTGTATGATGAAGTAAGCAGAATAGCATATGTAAAGTATTACCACAGGATGAGTAGATGCATCTCATGTCATATATTGCATTGTGCTCTACTCATCGTTTGGTAAGACTTTACGCACACAAATGACTTAATTAGTTCAGAGCCAGATCATCCACACGGCAAATCTAGGCAGTTGCCTAGGGCTTGGAGAGAGTCTAAGGGGCTGGTGGGTGCGGCTGTCTTGCCTAGAACCCCATTTCATCTTAATCATTTTCTGGTTCAGTTTAACCTAATGGGGGGGGGGGGGGGGGGGGGCTTCTTCCAGCCCCTGAAGTCCTTCAGGTCCCTCAGTGTTCTTCTAGTTTGATGTGTTCCTCTGCTATCTGCCTCTGAAAGCTGTCATGGGCTGCTGCGCATCTGCAGCCCCCATCACTCTCCTGTGGTCACGAGCATTCTGCGCATGCACAGTTGCAAGTTTTACACAGTTTTGCACATGTGAACGCTTCTGGCTATGGGAGCACGATCGAGGCCGGGGCCCTGTATGTGCAGTAGCTTGTGACAGGGCTCAGTTGGACAACTTTTAGAGGCGCATAACAGTGGATCGGGAGGACAGTAAGGGACCTGAAGGTCTAAAGAGGGCTGGAAGAAGCCTTATGTAAGTTAAAGTGTAGCAGAGCTGAATCAAAGAAAAAGTTTTATACATACCTCAGGCTTCCTCCAGCCCAATCTGCTCGGATCGCTCCCATCCTCTGCAGCTTCGGGAAACGGGTTCCGTCACTTCAGCCAGTCGGGGCCAGTCTACGCCGGAGAAGTGCGCCCTCTATGTATCTCTCCAGCGGCTGCTGGAGAGATATGCAAACAGCGCACTTCTTTTATGTCAGACTGGCTCAAGTGACGGGACCCGGTACTAAAGCTGGGGGCAGCGGAGGACGGCGGCGTGGGAGCAATCCGAGCGAATGGGGCTGGAGGAAGCCTCAGGTATGTATAAAACTTTTCATTTGATTCAGCTCTGAGTCACTTTAAGAATGCCTTTGGGCCACTTAAAGAGAATCTGAATTGAAAATAAAAAAAAAGTCGGAATAACCGTGCCATCTATACCGCCTGTGTAGTCTACTACTCAATCTCTTTCTCCTCTCCTGCGTCCCATCTGTCCACTGTGATCAATGCAATTCTCCATCCTCCATTTTAAAAATGGCCGTCACCCCCTAACAGCTTCCTAGTCAGCACACTGTTAAACTGTAATATCACCCACTTGAGCCATAGGGAAACACTGACATTACCTCACACATTCAGTTGTAACTGACAGCTGCTGATATATAACTGACAGCAACTGGTGCATTTCAGTTCTGACAAAATATTGCCAGAACTGGAATGGAGAAGAAAATGGTGAGCTTCTGAGAGGAACTGACAGTGAGGTAAGTATGTAATATTCCTTTACAGCTGTGTCATGTGTTTCTTTTAAATCATTTTCCTCGCTTCAGGTTCCCTTTAAAGTGAGTCTGAAGCAAAATAATAAAAAAAAACAAAAAACAACTAATCACCAAAGGAGAGGGAAGGCTCTGGGGTCCCATAGAGCCATCCTGCTCTTCCTATGGTTTTTTCGTCCCAGCATTGAGTCCCCCATTAGCAGTCTCCGACCGATGGGTTCGCTGTTCTCTGGTGCTGCTGGGGGCTTCTCGCGCATGCGCAGTACAGAGCCGCCCGTCTTTGGGAGCACCGAAGCCTCCCACGGCGGGGGATATGAAAGGGGGAGTCAGCGCTGTAACAAGCAGACCAGGAGAAGAATGGGAAGGCTTTATAGGACGCAGAGCCTTCCCTCTTAGGTGAGTATCTGTTTTTGTGTTTTTTTTTATTTTGTTTCAGACCCCCTTTCACGCAGTTTAGTGCATACGCCCCATAGCTACTACCACAGCTGTCCCTCAAAGGGACTCACAATCTAATGTCCATACCATAATCTACTTTTGGAAACCAATTAACCTATTAGGAGGTTCTTAATATGTAGGAAAAAACTGGAGTGCCTGGAGGAAACCCATACAAGCATGAGGAGAACATACATAATCCATACAGAAAGGCTTTTGACTGGGGATTGAATTTAGGACTCCCAAGATTGCAAAGTGAGAGTGCTACCCATTATGCCACTGTGCTGTCATGCAAAGGTGTGTATTGCTATCAATGATGTATATAGTGCCATTGTCTTTTATGGCACTGTACAAGGAAGGATATGACCCTAGATGATTAAAACAGAGGCCATAAACATAAAGGTGACAATAAATAATGCACATTGTCTAGCAACACATACAGGAAACAGTGGGGATAAAGTCCTGCTTCTACTGGCTTACGATCTAAAAGAAAAAAGGAACAAGGAGGGAAAGGCAGCAACTAAATTGTATATCATGTGGCAGTGAGGTCATGTGGCAGTTGGCCTGAACGATTTTAGGAAAAAATTGAATCGAGTGATTTCTGTCCGAAATCACCATTTTGATTCGATTCACAATTTCCTTCAAATCAAGCTTTGTTCCCCCACTGTGCCTGTTTGTTCCCCTTCTGTGCCTCTCTTTGTGCACACTTTCTCTCTCTCTGTGTCCCCTTAATGTCTCTTTTTGTGCCCCCTTTATGTCTCTTTGTGCCCCGCGTCTCTCTCTGTGCCCCCCCCCCCCGTGTCTCTCTGTGCCCCCTCTGGGTCTCTCTCTGGGTCCCCCGTGACTTGCTCTGTGCCCACTCTGTATCTTTGTGTCCCCTGTATGTCTCTCTCTGTGCCCCCGTGTCCCGCTTTGTGTCTCTCTCTGTGCCCCTTTTGTCTCTCTGTGCCCACTTTGGGTCTCTCTCTGTGCCTGCTGTCTCTCTGTCCCTCTGTGTGTTCACTCTGTCACTCTTTGTGCCCCTCTCTGGGTCTCTGTGCTCGCTCTCTCTCTATGTGCCACAAGCTGCGGCAGTGTTGGACATACCTTCCACCATGGGTCCAGCGATGCCCCTCTATCCACTTCCCCTCCTTCAGGCTCTAATGCACAGCATAGTTCCTGTATGTCATGTGGCATACAGGAACCAGGAAGTATGCCGTGCACGAGAGCCGGCAGACGGCGATAGAGGACAGACAGTGTTGGACTATGTCCAACCAAGACGATGCTGCTGGACACACGCACCAGGACTTGGTAGAAGTTTGAAGCCGCTTCTTCAAACTTCCCCCACGCAGAAGTGACGTCATCACAGAAATCACCGCTTTGACGATTCCAAAATCGTGATCTTGGAGATCGCAATTTCGGTTTACATTCAATTTATCATTCAGGCCTTTGTGGCAGCGAGTTCCTGTGGCAGGGTCTGCCAGAGGTATTGCCTGAAGAAATTGTGGCTGGTGGATATATATTAGGTGAAAAAATTAAGAGCTGAGTTGCGACTGTATATTTTTATACTGCACTCTGTTTTATCCTGCTATGCTGTCAGTAAGAATGCGCTGTATAGTGATGATAAATGCATCATATATACAATGAAAAATAGACACGAATATAATACAATTATTCCAGAAATCTGAAGTGATATCTGAAATGGGGGTCGATTCACAAAGCTTATTAATTTTTACCTGTAAAGGTGCCCATACATCTAGCAATTTTGGCAGTTGATCGACCGAGAGACAGATCTCTCTCTGATCGGAACTGATTGGAGAGAGATGTGGCTGCAATAAACCGCAGGCTGATTCCCAATCGATTTTAGCTATAAACCTTCCATGAATTGGCCTAGTGGCGCCGCCTGCGGCTGCCCTCCCCCTTAATTGGGACAGCCGCACTATTCCTCATACACACACCTCCACCCCCACGCGTCCAACCACGTGGGGTGTGGGGATTTCATTAAAATCCGTTCAGCCATTGTTGCGTGATGGAGTAAGAAACATCCAAACTTTCTCATTTATAATATTAGTGAGATGATATTAGCCCTACTAAGAAATTATGTGAAGTCCCTTTCTGGTTTCCAGTATAGGATGAGTTAAAAAAAAAAAAAAAAAACCTTCAGTTGTTATCTATGCAAAAGAGCTTCTCTGAGCTCTCTGACCCAACTTGGTCGAACTCTGTCCCGTTTTCTGAAGAGTGTAAATAGCCAAGAAACAGAGATAGACAGCTTGAGATAAGGTTTTATTGCAAGAAAGTTGAAAGCGTCTTTAGCGCTGCTTACAACTTATAAGGCAGAGTGTGGATTCTAAACTGCAACTATGACAGTATGATGCAATGTTATAAAGAAAGCTAAATAACTGAAAATAAAAATATGAGACTCCTTTCTTGGCTACTAATGTACTATTTATTATCTGTACTACACATACAATTCATTATAACATAAAAGTTTATTTTCACTTCAGATTTGCTTTAATTTGTGTAGCGTATGGAAGAACTGGCAGATCTACTGCCGACTGTACTCTGAGGAGGGAACCATTCTGTCGCACTGACAGCCTAAGAACACAATGGGGGCACAGTTAGATCAGGCAATCCACATAGACAAAAATCACAAGAGCCAGCTCTCACTACTTCTGTAAGCAGGAGCCTCTCAGTGGCCATGATGCTCCTAAAGAGGTCCGGTCTAAAATAGGAGCCATTCTGATTGCAGAGAGGTTATTGGATTTTATTTTTGTAAGCTTATTTTAGATTCTGCATTTAGAAATGTAATAGTGTTGCGCCAGAAGCGTGAGATATTTGGAACAATGGCATTAAGTCATATCCTTGTTTCTGTTATATATCAGCCAAGGGTAAGTTGACCTGTAATTTCTAGTTTGGCATCATGGTGTGGGGGTGTGGTTTCAGTTAACAGGTTAATGCTGAGTACAAATTTGATGTGGTAATATTGTTTTCCTTACTTTTCATTGGCTGACTATTTTGTATTAATCTGCATGTGTTACTTCCATATTTGGGTAATATTTCCTCTGTATGTATAAAAAAAAAAAAAACACACAAAGTCTTTTATACAGCTGATTTCAGACTATCCAACATACAGTATATTCGCAGGGCCGGATTTACCATAAAGCACTGTAGAAACGCGCCTACAGGCACCTGATGATGGAAAGGCGGCTCCCTCCCTGCCCTAGTGCCTCCCTCCCTCCCTCCTTCCCTATGCAGAGTTCTGATGAGAGGTTATTCACCCAGCTCTCAGCATTCCACTGGCAAGATCTCCCTTCAGTCGGGGGCACCTCTAGCTACTTAGTACTGAGTGTACCTCTGGCTACCCAATACTAAGGGGCACCTGTAGCTACCTATGACTGGCAAGGGAAGTAAGGGAGAAGGGACAGCTGGGACATCCAGCACACTTGCAGTGCAGTTTGGTGGAGGTTTGTAGGTTCATGGCGAACACAGTGAATCCAGCGCTGGAGACGTGTGCGCAGCAGCGCAGGAGGCGCCACCATAGGCCCTAATAGGAACTACGGCTAAAGCCGGCACAGGGAGTAACTTCAGCGCCGTAAGATGGAGCTGAAGTTGCTTTTAAAACAATAATTTGGCTTCCAGCATTTGCTGGAAGCCGAATTATTTCATTCCCCCACTATCCATGGCGGCCTGGAGGGGGAATAGTAATTAACACAGCCCGGACTTGTGCGGCAGCAGGATCAGCCATATACAGGCTGTGTCCTGCACCCAAGTCTCCGGCGCCGTTATCTCTCGTACGCGGTTCATGGAGGGTGAAGTCTGGGGTGCCAGGACATCATTGCCTTTAGGCTCCTGTGATGTAAATTCAGGCCTGTATATGCGTGTGGTGTGTCCGATTTCCCAGGCCTGTGGGCTTCTGGGGAGATAAGTGATGGTCTGAGCTTAGTAACCTCTGAACTATAAAGAAACATCTGCCAATGTGTTATAGCCACAAAGCATCCCACTCTCAGGGCATTGCAATGGACAGACAACACCCTGAGAAAGGTGTCCCTGTATGTACAGGGGTGGGGATAGTGTAGAGGAAGAAGTTAAATGGAACCCAAGCTGAGAGGGATATGGAGGCTGCTATATTTATTTCATTTTAACAATGCAAGTTATCTGGCTAGCCCCTCAATCCTCTGCCTCTAATTCCTTTAGCCATAGACCTTGAATAAAGCATACAGCAGGACGGGTGCTCTGACTTTTCTGACTGGATTAGTTGCATGCTTGTTACAAGGTTGTGACTTAAACACAACGGATGCCAGAAGATCAGCAGAGCTGCCAGGTAACTGGTATTTTCTAAAAGGAAAAAAAAATATGGCAGCCTCCATATCCCACTCACCTCGGGTTCCGCTTTAACTTAACCAGCAGCTGTACTCCTGCATGGAACGCACTTAGGCAGGGTTCACATGTATTCAGATGGGAAACTTGATTATTTCAATAAACACTAACCTGCAAAACGCTGCGTGTGCTTGTCTGCATTACAACGCACGTGCTTTGCCACAGCACCTGATTGCTAAACGGCTCCTGCCGACAGGAGCACGAATGAGGACGCGCATGGTCAGGGCCCTGCAGGTGCAGTGGCCATGCACTGGCCCAGTCACTGAAAGAGAAACTGAGCCACAGCGGGGGGACCGGAGGCTTTTTTTTTAACATGACTTAAGTCTTCCTTTAAGTGAGCAACTAGTTTCCCACAATGCATCACTACTAAATATGCAAATCATCACTTTATGCCCCTGAAGCCAGGGTTACATCCAGAACCGCTGGTGTATAGCAAGCCTATAGCTTATAAAATTTACAGAGCCGCACTTAAAGGGAACCAGAGACGAAGCTACTAAAAAAGAAATTGGAAAAGTTCGCTCCCATGCCGCTGTCCTCCGCTGCCTCTATCGTGGCCAATTGTACGCAAGCGCAGGGACTCCCTCCGTATCTTTACGCATGCGCCTGTGCAGTACAGAGGGAGCGCACTGCGCTTGCGTCAACTGGCGGAAATGACGGGACCCGGCAGCGGAGGATGGCGGTGTGGGAGCGATCCAGGCTAATGGGGCTGGAGGAAGCCCCAGGTATGTATAAAACTGTTAGTTTGTCTCTGGGTTTCTTTAAGCTGAATTGTCGCAAATACCTTCTGTTTTTAGAAGGCAACCTACTCTAAGCAGCAACTGTATTAATTGTTCAGCTATTTTCTCATCGAAACTTCCTCCTCCCAGGAGTGGCTAATTAGCGGTTTACTCGTCCCCGATCAGGACACGGATCAATGAAAGCTGGCCTAATTCACATGAGGACTGGCGTGGAAAGCAAATTCCGGACATATATTGCACAAAAAGAAAATATTCAAATTACGAATGCAATTCACAGTCAGGAATCTGAGAATTTTGTGGTTACAATCAATCCTCTAAACTGCATCCTCTTTCAGGCTGTGAACACACCCAGGAGTCAGCAGAACCGGTCCTGCCAGTCCACAGAGTTAACGCAACTTCAAATTGCCTCATAACCAATGGGGAGATGCAGAAAGCTCTTTGTGTAACCTACGTTATTTTACACAGCGCTGAGCAAGAATGAGTTGCAGGGCTGAGTAAAGCTCTGTAGCTACAACCCCACGCTAAGGACATGTGTGACGCAGGGGACTGAAATCTCACCTGTGGCTCTTGTTACAGGTGCCCTACTGGGAGATCACTCCCAACTTAATCTGATACTCAACTCTAAGGGGCCCACTGACACAGTTGTGTCCGCTTTTCAGTTAAACACCAATGTTACAGTCGCTGAAAAGTGGACACAACTGCCTTATCAGACTGTACACACGGGGAAACTGTCGTCAGAACGGGTGTAACGTCGCGTCGTTTAAAGAAATCAGGCGTGTACACGTCTTAAGGCCGTGTTCCAATCTGTAGCCGGATCACGTGCAGCCGGCGGGAGTGGACAGCGTAATGTCCGCTCTGATGGTCTGCTGTGATCTGGCTGTAGTCTGAGGCAGATCCATTACCCCTTATGCTGGGGATACACGGTACGTTTGTGTACCGTGTATCGACCAGCTGATCCGGCCAGCTGATAATATTCAGCTGGCCCGATCAAGCCACTCGAGCCGTGCTCGCTCGATTCCCGCCGGCGGACAATGGCATGGAATCGAGCGGCTGATAAGGACCGCCGGCAGGGACGAGCGGGAATCAATCAATTAATCCTTTAATTTGAAGGAAAATAAATCAGGATACAAAGGACCAGTGTGATTTGAACTATGAAACAACATATTTTTCTTATGAAATCTTTATGATATGCATGACTGTGGATGGGTCTTAAGTGTCCCTCTTTCTTATTTCGAAAACTTAAGTATGCAAGCGCACATGGCTCCTATTTATAAAATAGGAACTGTCAATTTCGTGATGAGAGGAGAACAGAGGAAAAATGTCTGTTCTATCTAGTGGGAACACAACCCAATACTGACATGCACAGACTGCGCACGGCAGTGTGACCGTTACCATCAGCAGCCAGTACTGCGAGTTACGCTATTAGTGCAATCCGCAGTACTTGAGTAGCTTAATCGTTGCTACGGTAAAGTGCCTAACTAATAAACGTTACTGTTATTAATATGCGTTACCGTGATACCGGGGGTCGCTGTGAGAAACCTCATTCAGATCAACTTGGAGAAATACAAAAGTTTGAAACCGAGAGCCCAATATGGTGTAGTATGTCACGACAAATGTTGTATAAAATAACGGTAGTAAGTAATATACTCACAAGTCTGGGTTACCACAAAGGCAACCACTGGATGCACGGATGGGGAGAATTATGACCTGACCCCACTCAGGTATTAAGAAGTCGCTCTCTGTAGACAGGAAGAAAAAGGGGAATATACCCCTCCACCAAGGGTGGACTAGATCGGATTGAAGTTTGAGATAACAGAGGCGCCAAATTAGAATAAAAACATCTAAAATCAGTTTAAAAGGAGGGGGGTTGGTGGATGCCACCCTCAGGTATATAAAGAGACCAGCCAATGAGCCGTTATATATAAATAAATAATACAATTTATTATAAAATCTCCAGGTATGCAACGCGTTTCACGGGTCAAATGCCCGCTTCATCAGGCAATCAGTGTTGGAGATACACAAGGCTGTATCAATTTTCTGGCCAAGCGCCTACAGTAGGCGCTTGGCCAGAAAATTGATACAGCCTTGTGTATCTCCAACACTGATTGCCTGATGAAGCGGGCATTTGACCCGTGAAACGCGTTGCATACCTGGAGATTTTATAATAAATTGTATTATTTATTTATATATAACGGCTCATTGGCTGGTCTCTTTATATACCTGAGGGTGGCATCCACCAACCCCCCTCCTTTTAAACTGATTTTAGATGTTTTTATTCTAATTTGGCGCCTCTGTTATCTCAAACTTCAATCTCATTCAGATCAAGATTAAGGGCGCGTCTCCACTTGAGCGGAAACCGCCGCGAATCCGCAGAGTTTCCCCGCAGGCGAATAGTGCGGGGAAACTCTGCCATAGGGTGCAATGATACCGCCGGCCGAATCGCTACCGCTAGCGATTCGACCGGCTCTTCCATCCGAATCGGCGCGGGAGGCTGCGGATCCCATAGCCGAGCATGGCACGGCTGATGGGATTCGTCTGCTTTCCCCGCAGACCCACAAGAAACGGTGCGCGTCTCGCAGACGCGCGCCGCTCAAGTGGAATCGCGCCCTAAGATCCAGAGGCATCCCTCTCCCATCAATGTGAGTGTTCAGCGCAAGCTCGGTTCTCAAAAGACTGAACTGTGGACACGCGGGCTGCTTATGGCGACGGGCACATGAATGGGCACAGCATGCACAGTGGTGCAGGACTCCATTCAAAGTCCCGCACCTAACAGAGCCGCCAGCAGGACCACGGAAGGAAGCACGCGCGGGGGGCTGGCAGTGGTGATACAGTGACCCGGGGCATGTCTTTGTGCACATGACATGCCTCTGGGTCCTATTAGGATTTCTGTATACCACCTCAGGTTCTCTTTAAACACGTTGAGGTCGCGGCATGCATGCGCAGAAGCATATTTTAACAATAAGCTTCCGCATACCAGAAGCAGGAAGTGACGGCAAGTGCGCATCATGCGCATGCCACTTCCTGCTTGGCCGTTGGCCAGACAAGGAACACTGCACAATATCACGGTGTTCCCTGCAAGCCTGTTTTTTTGGTGGTGCGTCAAGTGCGACGCACCGCATCGCTAACGCTGGTTTGTAGTCTGAAAATAGCTTAAAGGATAATCAGCAGCAGATATATAAAAAAAAAAAGCTATTTGCCTGTCTTTGCGCCAGTTTCTTGAGCCAAGCCCTCTGTGCTAAGTCTAAACATCACGTGCTGCCATTGTATGTGAATAAAAGTACTTATAATTAGTGATGCAGTGTGACACAGCTAAATATACAGACTTGCACGTTTCATTTTAAAACAGACAGTGAAAAAGCATGATATTAGTTGTCTGGTTGTCATTGTGAATGTCTGCGTATTCTGAGTCACTACCCAGAATGATTATGCAGATTAGGTGTTCTGCCTCCAATGGCTGCATGCATTTACCTAGTGTGTCACTCAAAAACTACCGAAGCCAAAAGCTCAGCATGACAGCCAGACAAAAAAATTAGGTAGGCAATGTCAGCCTTTATAATATTTCAAACTATGTCCACTTTAAGCCATCTATTAATGCTTAAAGCAGCAGGGACAGCCCTCCTATCACAGGAAAAATAAAACACATATATAATTAGCTAAATACTTGTTCTATTTACATAACATATTGTACTGTCCAGGTTTTGATTTCAGTGAATATTATATAGTAAATAATGTTCCATACATTTTCATCTTTACTGCCTCTAACTAAAGCCAATCCTGGTGTTATTTCCTCCCTTAAAGGGAACCTAAACTGAGAGGGATATGGAGGTTTCCTTTTAAAAAAAAATACCAGTTGCCTGGCAGGCCTGCTGATCTCTTTGGCTGCAGTAGTGGCTGAATCACACACCTGAAACAAGCATGCAGCTAATCCAGTCTGACTTCAGTCAGAGCACCTGATCTGCATGCTTGTTGAGGGGCTGTGGCTGAAAGTATTAGAGACACAGGATCAGCAGGGTTGCCAGGCAACTGGTATTATTTTAAAAGGGAAAAAAAAAAACATATCCTCAGTTTAGGTTCCCTTTAAGGCTCGGTCCACACTAGGTACAGTTGCAGAACGCAATTCGTGGTCCAGGCTCCAGTTTTCAAAAACCGGGAAAGCAAGTGGATCCGTGCTGCCGTTTGCAGCATATGTTTCAGATCAGTTTTCATTTAAAAAAAAAAAAAACAGATCCCCAGCCCTGGTGGGGGTGGGGAGTGTCGCAGGAAGGGGGCCGCCGAACTGAAGGGGGTGGCAGCCAGGAAGGGGGTCAGCGGGCACAGCGGGCCAGGAGGGGAGGTCCCCCTGTCTCCGCTCCCCCTCCAGCTATTTGCGCAAATGTAATTGTAATGCAGCGAGCGGGAAGCAATTACATTCCTTCCTTGCGTCCCACTGCTTGCCATGTGACTTCCTGCAATGCCGCCCTCTATACTTCACTGGCCGGCATTGCAGGAAGTCACGCGGCAAGCGGAGGAAGGAAGGCAATTGCATCCCAATTACATTTGCGCAAATAGCTGGAGGGGGAGCGGTGACGGGTGGACCCAGGTGAGGGGGGAGGGCGACCCCCCTCCCAGCTGATGTGCCTGCTGCTCCCCTTCCATGCTGCTACTCCCTTCAGGCTACCTGGGGAGGGGGGGGGGGGGCGACGTAGAGGGGAGGAGCAGGCAGTAGGCAATCCAAATCTCCCTGTCTTTGCGTCTGTGTAGAGGGAGATCCGTTTTTGCATTGCCTGCCACTACCCCTCCGTGTATCCGGGCTCCGTGAAGTCCCGACAAGTCCGGACTCTCCGTTCAGTTTTTCAAAAACTGATCCCCCGGGTCGCCCACAGATCCGTTTTGAAAGTGAGTGAAGATGGCTGCTTTTTTAACATTGGTATCCGTGGCTCCGGTTTTGGTCTAGGCCCAAAAACAGAGCCACAGATACACGTGAACAAGTGTGAATCGGCCCTTACTCTTTTTTTTTTCTTCTAGAAACTGCACTGTCCTATCTAGCTTGCTTTGTAAACACATGTGAGCACAGCATAGATCGTATTTCAGCACCTTCTACAGAGGGGTGAGGAGTATTTCCCTTCTCAGCCTCCTATCACACTGGACTGCCCCTCAGCCATGATTATATGGGATAGGCTTTAGAGTACAGAAGTACTCGAATTTTGAATGCTAATGTAGGTTAATTAATGCACCTGTGCCTGCGGGATAGGGGGGTTAATTTACCCAGAAGTCCGGTGATCCTATGCGTGTCACCACTGTAATACATGTACTCTGGGACACGTTCCATAGTGAGTGGTAGAACGCATCCAATAGGACGCACATTAATCTTTCTTACTACTGCTATGCAAGTTGAAGTGCAGCGTGCCAGTCATTTGGTTTTGGCTTAACGGAAAATGCATACCTCCCAACTTTTTGAAGTGAGAAAGAGGAACACTTAAAGGAGTTGTCAGGCAAATTTGCAAGAGCTCCGACCCGGTCCCCGGCGATGATGTCAGAGCGACCTGGAGGTCGCTCTGCTACTGCGCCTGCGTAGTCTGCTCCAGCCCACGTGGCGGTGATTGACAGCGCCGATCGCGCAGTCGCAGTACAGAGCGATACAAACACAACAGAAGGTAAGCGCTACACAACTAAGTCCATGTGAATAAAAAATGGCTTCAACCGCATAGTCCACATCTGCAAAGGCAACAACAAAGACTTCTTATCTTCCTCTATCCTCCACCAGCACCCGGTGTACAGACACTCACCAGAAGATAAGACCTTTAACTAGGTCTGAAAGCGCTTTGGGACACTTCGGGCCGTCCCTCACCACACCGAACTGCTGTATGTCACTACCGGAGCTGAATCTCCTTCTGTTATCCCTTCACATTAGATGTCGACCTTCATGCCCTTGTAACCTCAAAGCAAATGCCTCACATAGTGTAAAACCAGGTCGCTCTGACGTCATCGCCGGGGACTGGGTCGGAGCTCGGGCAGAGCTGCGGCGAGGGAGGTCCTGGGAGCTTGGGGCTGGAGGAAGCCCCCGGTAAGTAGCGTTTATTTTATTCAAATTTGCCTGACAACTCCTTTAAGCCACTCCCCTGCCACACCTGATCACGCCCCGTTACACCTCTCGTCACACCCCCAGCACACCCCTAGTCACGCATATCATAAAGATTTCATAAGAAAAATATGTTCTATAATTCAAACCACATTGGTCCTTTCTATCCTGGTTCATTTTCCTTTATATTAACATTTTACAATTAGTAATATATCAATTTAAAGGATGGGAATAAAGTCAAACATTTTTTAGTAGAGAAATATATATATTTACATAGAAAGAGGGACAAACTCCTAAAAGAGGGACAAATAAAGAGGAAAGAGGGTCAGCGCTCCCAAAGGGAAAAAGGGACAGTTGGGAGCAATGGGAAAATGTAGCCTTAAAAAGTGAACCTGAGGCATGCAGCAGGGGGGCAGAGCTCCCCTTCCAGTGTCGTGACCCCAGAGGTCATGAAAACAAAAGAGATGGATTGCAGGCCAACGGAGCAGCAAGGATGACGGCTACCTGATCCGTCCAGCCCCCCAGATCAGGCAGCATAGGATTTTTTTTTTTTTTAATTATATGAGCCCACCTTGAGCTCTGTTTAAGCTGGCCATACACATATAGATTACCACCCAAGGGGCCATATGCAATACATTTTTTACCTTTATCTCCTAGGAGATAATTTTCATTTTCTCTTTAAAGGGTCTCCGAGCACCTCTCATGGGCATGCCTTTAAGCCAGACGACTTCCAACAAAAGTCGTGCTATGACCCCTCTGGAGGAGCCTCTTGCAATGGCCATGCGTGTTACTTCCTCTTCCTGCTTTATTCAGTGGTGCACTTCCCTAAGGGCTGGTGCACACCAGAGCGGTTCTGGATTGTTTTTAAAAATGCAAGATGTTTGAAAACGGCTTGTATTTCAATGGTCTGGTGCACACCAGAGCGGTTTGTTTATTCCACAAACAAACTCGGAGGCTGCAACATTTTTTAGATTTCTGAGGCGTTTTTGCCTCAATGTGAACCTCCCTAGCGGTATTGACAGCTATACACAGCCATACAAAACATGCTGTTAACGGCATTGACATGCACACACGTCAATACTCTCCAGCACTGTATACTAGACCCTTGCTTGACACATTCTGGCAAGTTACAGGGAAAAAAAAAAGTTATGAAAATTAATTGGATCACTTTTTGCACAGAAATTCTGGGGAAATTAAACGCCAGGGAGGTTAAAGTATAGGAAAGTGGAAAACCGCTCAGAAAAACGCTAGATCAGAGCAGTTTTCCAGGTGTTTTTGTTACAGCTGTTCAGTAACAGCTTTACTGTAACAAAATATAAAATCTGCTACACAAATACGCTCCAAAAAACGCTAGGTGTGTTTAGAAAACCTCTCTAAACATGCCAAAAATCTCTCTGAAAATCTGCTTCAAAAACCTCTAGAGTTTTGTGGATCTGCTAGAGGTTTGTGGTGTGTACTGGCCCTTACAGAGAAGACGAGGTGACCCGAAAGTTATAACATAGCCAAGATGGCAGCCGCGATTTTTAAATTGAACAAAAACTAGTGTAGAATGGCGAGTCAGGCATCAAATGAAAGAGGAGAGCACAGGCTACAGAAAGGTATGCATCTTTAAGTACTTTGCAGTACTGGTCGGAGTCTTAAAGGCATGCCCATGAGAGGTGCTCGGAGTCCCTTGAAACTAACTTTTCAGCGTTTTACAATTGAAAAAGTACCTAAATGTTGGTGAAAAAGTACTATTACGTTTATTTTGAGTATTTTGTTGTTTGTTGATGGCTTAAAAAGCATTTGTGAAAATATCACCTAGGAGAAAACTCAGGTGAAAAAGGGAATTGCATATGGGCCAAAGTGTCAAAACGATTGATCCCTCTTTAAAAAGGGATAATTTTAGGAGGAATTGATTCCTACCACACACGGCACATCGATTTCAGCAGGGAAGATTTTGAAAAATCAAACTGCAGTTTGACACTGATCGATACAGTTAAAAGCTAAGCGCCTTCGATCTACTACCACGTCTGCCTAGCCCCCAATTGACAGGATGCACTGTCATACACCCTTTACCTGCCATACCACATCTAGCAGCCATTAGCATTCAGGTGGGAGGCTTCAGTTGGACGCCATCGCAAGATTGCGTCGCTAGCAGGACCGCCCCGTGCAGGCATCCCTCCCACAGGGGTCCCTCCCTAACCGCTCACCTGTCCGCTATGTCCTAGAGCTGAAAGAAAACGTTTAAAAACGTTTAAAAGCACACGATTGGTTCACACGATGGCCAGGGACCCCTGTGGGAGGGATGCCTGCACGGGGCGGTCATGCTAGCGACGCAATCTTGCGATGGCGTCCAACTGAAGCCTCCCACCTGAATGCTAATGGCTGCTAGATGTGGTATGGCAGGTAAAGGGTGTATGACAGTGCATCCTGATTGGCTGACGAGCACCTGCTGACCAATTTCAAATGTCGCTGGATGCATGTACTGCTGTGTTCTATTGCTTGTGTGTGTTGAATTAAGCATTCAGTATGGAGGCACTGTTGGTGGGTTTTCTGGATGTGAGAGGTCCAGAGCCTGGGTGTGAGAGGTCCAGGCCCACCTGCACTCCCCTCCAGGTATCACGTGTTGGCCTTGGGGCCCCGGCCAGTGAGAGAGGTCCGGGGCCCCTGGCCATCGTGTGAACCAATCGTGTGTTTTTAGCCCCCAATTGACCCAGACCTTACATCCTGTCAGATCAATATTTTCGATTGATCTGACATTTGGTGGAATCAATTAGATCTATCGAATCTTCAGGAAATCGAAGAAGTGTATGGACACATTTAGACGAGATCAGGTCAGAGATTTGCTACGTCTGCTTTTGTGCATGAGCGATAGCTTCTGGACTGAGACTTGTGGAGAGTAATGGTGGCCACTAATGATCCAATCTTTTTCATCCAATCTTACCAAATCTATGTAGTGTAAGGGTAAATGGAGTGAATATACTGAATGGATACTTCATGCAGTTACCTTATATTACATAGAAATGGTAAGATTGGATAAAAAAGATTGGATCATTAGTGGCCACCTTAAAGAGAATCTGTATTGTTAAAATCGCACAAAAGTAAACATACCAGTGCGTTAGGGGACATCTCCTATTCCCCTCTGTCACAATTTCGCCGCTCCCCGCCGCATTAAAAGTGGTTAAAAACAGTTTTTAAAAGTTTGTTTATAAACAAACAAAATGGCCACCAAAACAGGAAGTAGGTTGATGTACAATATGTCCACACATAGAAAATACATCCATACACAAGCAGGTTGTATACAGCCTTCCTTTTGAATCTCAAGAGATCATTTGTGTGTTTCTTTCCCCCATGCACTGAAGTTTCAGGCTGCTCGTTTCTTCCTGCAAACAGCTTTGCCTTTGTCTGTAATTCCTCACTATGTGAAAGCCCAGCCAGCTCAGAGGACAATTTATCCAGCTTGTAAAAGATAAGAGAGAAGCAAGAAGCTGCTCTAATCTAAATAATACACAGGCAGTGTGCACAGAGGGGCCTGGAAGGAGGAGTTCATAGCAGAACCACAACACTGAAGAACTTGGCAGCCTTCCAGACACAGGCTGACAAGTCTGACAAGAGAGAGATAAGTTGATTTATTACAGAGACTGTGATAGTAGAAAGTGCTGCAGTAAGCCAGAACACATTAGAATAGCTTTTGGAACTTGTAGGATGATAAAAAACAGGATGCAATTTTTGTTACGGAGTCTCTTTAAGGCTCAACACACACCATACAATCTTGGTTGTTCAATCTTACCACTTTCATGTAGTATAAGAGCTGAACCAATCAATCATTCAAGGCATTTTCAATCTGTTGGCCCTTATACTACATAGATTTGGTAAATCTGTACAACCAAGATTGTATGGTGTGTGTTGAGCTTAAAGCGGACCCAAACCAAACATTTTTTTTATTCAAAATATTTTGTTGCACCACTGACAAATACAAAGATAAATAAACACTCCTTCAAGCCTATGAGCATTTCAGTGCATGCTTTTCATCCTCCTCTTTCCATAACTAGGGTTATACAGGTGGCAGCCATTAGCAATTCCTCCATTGCCGGACACTACCTACTCCAGCATTTTGCCGGATTCTGTCCCGGCAATATGAAAGGAAGGGAGGGGTTCCTCCAATAAATGTACAATATTTTGTATTTGTCATCATGCAGCTGAAAAAAGGCTGCTATTTATTATTAGAATTTAGAAAATAGATTTTATTCCTGAAATCGTGTATTTTTAGTTTGGGTCCACTTTAATACACGTTGCCATAGCATTGGCTAGTTAATAACATTATGTTGACAAATTCACAAGAACGCACACACTGATCAGTGAGGATGCGGGGTGCCCTCTGCGCATGCGCACTACTGCAAGTTTATGTCATGGTCAGGCACAAGGAAAGGTATGGAGTGGGTGGAGCAGCCCTTTTGCCCTAAATAAACATGGCTGCATATACCGCAGTCCAGGATCGGGAAGGGGCACACTGAACTGCATAAAAAGGCCACAATAGGTGCATGCGTGCTACTGAGAGAGGCCATACAAAGTAGGTGATGCCCATGTATTTAACAGAGCAACAATAAATCGGATGCTTGGTTCACTTTAACAGTGAGATATGTAAAACTGTCTCCCAGTGGATGGAATAGCTGAGTGTAGGCAGGATGTGTATAATGAATGCACAGACACGCAGGACCGCCACTGCACTGTATCATTTGGCACATTGCGTTAATATATGCACTGCAGTCACTTATCACCAGGCAAATACAGAGGACACAGAACAGGACCAGGTTAAGCTGCCCCCTAAAGCTAATTCAATTAAGTAACAGTACTTACTGAATGCCAGTTAGATGGCTAAATATAGCCGCTTCCCCGCTCTCCTTCACAAGTATAAAAGGGTAAGAAGTGAAGCATGCTGCAGCATTGCTAACATCACATCAAAAACTGCATTACATTGTAGCCCGGCCTCCAGCACTGAGAGCTGTGAGCGGGGAGCAAAACAGAGTGAAATCCAAGCAAAACATTTATTTCTGTTTTTAGACTGCATGGGAAAGGGGAAGTGTTAGAAATACTACTGTACAGTTTTTGATTGCCGTCTGCTGGACTGACTTCCTGTATCTGAGACAGCCAGACATGTGCAAATCTTCACAGCACGAACACAGAAAAATCAAACCTGACTGAGGTGACTCCCATTCTGCTATGGATAGCGTTTTAGGCCTCGTTCACATTGTGTGCGTTGCCAACCCATTTTCGGCAACACGTGTAGGAGGCAGACACGCATGACATCAGAACTGCATAGACTGCACTGTCTGATGTTCACACTGCATGCGTTGCGGGCCAGTGCGGTCCGCGAACACGCGCTGCACACATTTTCCCAAAACGTGCGGCTGACCCATTCGCTTCCAGTGAATGGGATCAGCCACGCAACGCATGCAAACGCAGATGACGTGTGTTCGTACTTGTTGCGTTCCGATCGCATGGCAATCTGCGTTTGGTAATGTGAACAGGGCCTTATTGACACTACTAAACAAAATTCTGTTCACATCCATTATTTAAAGTACAAGTGAGGGGGAACTCAAAAAAGGGCATACCACACCTAACCTTAACCGTTCCCGCCGCCGAAACCTCCCCCCCCATGCTCAAGCTTAACCTGTCCCACCCAATGCCTAACCTTAGCTGTCCCCTCGACCGCAAACCCCTCACCCATGCCAAGCATCATCTCTTCCTCCCCCGCCTAACCTTATCCGTCCCCCAAAGCATCCCCGCCACACCTAACACTTCCACTGCCGGTATAAAAGAAAAGGCAATAAATGTAAATTGTTAGGCGCCGCCATAGGGGCCCATTGTAATTATTAGGAGCCCAAATGTTCCCTCCTTGATGAGAATTACAATGAGCACCAATGGCGGCGCCCAAACTTGCGCCACCATAGGGGCACCCACATTTCCTACTTCTGTGAGGCGGATCTAGAGTTTGACATGATGATTTCCTTTTAAACAATTCAGATTGCTTGGCTGTCCTGCTGATCCTCTGCTTCTAATAATTTTAGCCATAGACCCTGAACAAGCATGCAGATCAGATATTTGACTGAATGGTAGCTGGATTTGCTGCATGCTTGTTTCAGGTGTGTGATTCAGATACTACTGATGTATGAAAGATCAGCAGAATAGCCAGGCCACTGGTATGGTTGAAAAGGAAATAAAAATGGCAGCCTCCATATCCCCCTCACTTCCACCTAACTCAAATTACAGACACAAATGCACTTAAAAATTTGCAGTAGGTGCAACAGCCCATTGAATATCATTGGGCTGTTTCCAAATTATGCAGCGCATAAAAGAGGACATAAATAGGAGCAAAGTCTGCTCCCAGCAACGCACTCAAGTGTCACATGCAGACTCCACATCGGACCTAGAACGCCTGCCCCTAGTGGGACCGAGCCCTAACTGTCACGAGGACAGGATGCTAGGGAAAAATCTCTGCAGAGGAGGAACAGAAGGTAATAAAAGCCTGACCACACTAAATGTTATTCAAAAATAGAGTTTGGGCTGGTGAGTTACAGTGTTAAATCTTTTGCCAGATTTTTAATACTCTCAGGGAGTGATTTACTGAGCCGAACTACAGATAGGCCCCCATCTACAAATGCAAAAGTTTCATACAAAAGTTGTCCTCCTGTACTGCACTGTGCATTTTTGTTATAACATGTTACAGTATTTTTTAAGCAGTTGCAAGTTTTTTTTTTAATGCAAATTGTTTATACTGTATGCCCAATCACAACCAGTGCATATAATTCATGACTCGACTTACAAACATCCTCCTGTAACAGAACCTCGGCTCTAAGTAATTTTAGCCTTTATTGAAAATTGGAATCCTTCAATTTAATTATTATTATTATTATTTAGTATTTATATAGCGCCGACATATTACGCAGCGCTGTACAGTGTATATATATATATCTTGTCACTAACTGTCCCTCAAAGGAGCTCACAATCTAATCCCTACCATTGCCATATGTCTATATTATGTAGTGTAAGTACAGTAGTCTAGGGCCAATTTTTTTTTTTAGGGGTAGCCAATTAACTTATCCGTATGTTTTTTTTTGGAATGTGGGAGGAAACCGGAGTGCCCGGAGGAAACCCACGCAGACACGGAGAGAACATACAAACTCTTTGCAGATGGTGCCCTGGCTGGGATTCGAACCAGGGACCCAGTGCTGCAAGGCGAGAGAGCTAACCACTACGCCACCGTGCTGCCCGTTTAATGCAGCATATTCCTCTAAGGTGGGGTTACAAAGTGTATCAATTTGCCGGCGATTGTGTAGCGGTTAGCGATTAGCATTTTAAAGTCTGATTGGTCTTTTCAATTAATTTTAATTTTGTTACAGTGTGTGGTAAGGTTAAAACGCTAGCAAAATCGCTCCATGCAGGTTTTAATGAGCGATTAAGCCAGCGTTTATATACTTTACATTGAAGCGCTAACGCTCCCAAAATGCTGCATGTCCTGCGTTTGCGATTTGAGGAATCGCAAACGCTCCAGTGGAAGTTGCCCCATCCATTAACAGTAGCTGAGCGTTTTGGCAAAACGCTAGCGTTTTGAATCGCTCCACAAATGCTCACAAAACCGCTCTTGTGGGTTCCAGCCCTAATACAATGAGGGGGCTGATAGCAAGGGCAAGCCCAGGATTTTCAAGGGGGGGGGGGGGGGGGAATTCCTGAAAGGTCTCCCTTGGCAACAATATACCATATACTATATAATACTATGGTAGTACATCATGCTGGGTACACACCACGCAATTTCCCATCCAATTGACAGGATCAGACAATGAATACCAACATGTCCGATCCGCTCTCGATCGACAACGGGATAGATTGGGAGAGGTTTGGATACGGATAATAATGAGGACAGCTGACATCTGTAATGAAGGAAAAAGTGAAGCATTCTGCGAGGTCCCAACTTCTCTCTTTACTAGAACACAGCAGGGCCCTAGAGCTGTGTTCATACCCAGCTTAGTGCTCTGCCCCATTCCCCAGAGCTGGTTAAAAACACCTACACAGCTACACGAAAAAAAAAAAAAAAAAAGAAAAACCTCACCTGGTTTTAGGAGCGTGTTTATTAAAATCCAGCATACCTCCTCCCCCCAGCCCCCATGCCAAGTGTACCTATGAAATAGCCGCCGGGAGATTTGGGCGCAGGATACAGCCGATACACGGCTAACCCTGCTCCTGCATAAGTCCCGGCTGCGTTAATTACTATTCCCCCTCCAGGTAGACGTAGATGGTGGGGAATTATGTAATTTGACGGCCGAATTACAATTTTACAAGTAACTTAAAAAGTGTACCAGAGCTGAGATAAAATAAGTTTTATACAGTACATACTATGGGGCTTCTTCCAGTCCCATGCGCACGGATCGCTCCCACGCCGCCATCCTCAGTCTTTTCCTGTACCGGGTCCCGTAACTTCAGCCAGTCGTGGCCAGTCTACACAAAAGAAGTGCGAGGGCTGGAGGAAGCTCCGGGTATGTATAAAAAAATAAAATAAAAAATATTTTATTTCAGCTCTGGTTTCCTTTAAACTCCATCTTCTAATGGCGCCGAAGTTACTCACTGTGCGCTGCTATAGTCGTAATTCCTATTACGATCTGTGGTGGCGCCGGCTGCACCACACTCCTGATAAATACCAGCTTACATGGGGATAAGAGGTTTAAAAGTCAGATTGTTCTCTGACTCCCCATCATCTTCTGTCTGCCTGAGAAAACAGGAAGTTTGAGGGACTCTTCCACCTTTCACTGTGGCCATTGGAACAGGTTGCTAGATTTTCCTCAATTATGATAATGACTGTGAAATTTAGAAATTCATTTGGGACTAAAATACTTTCCTGACCTTTTGGTTTGCAAATAGTTCATTTCAGAACTGCTTGTTTGCACAGGAAGAGTTGGCTGGGCTGTTGTTTGACAGTTAGGCCTGTAGTGTCCATTTCAGCACATCGCCACCTGTACCAAGGTAACCAGGAGCTTACATCAGTCAGTTCAGGCTCTATTAATAAAGTGCCCATTCTGTCCACACGTGCCCCAAATGACTGATGCAATAACTAAATACACAAAGGCATCAAAGCCTCTTCCAGACTAACATTCTGTTGCCTGAAATATTTGCTATCATTTTGAATGAAAGCCTAGTTTCTGTACTGGCATCCTCCACCCCCTGCAACCAAATCTGCTTAAAGAGAACCAGATATGAATAACATAACATATTTATACATACCTGGGGCTTCCTCCAGCCCCATTAGCCTGGATCACTCACAGGCCCCTTTCTCCGCTGCCTCTGTCTGCCGGTACCGGGTCCCGTCATTTCGGTCAGTCGAGCCAGTCGACGCAAGCGCAGTGCGCTCCCTCCGCTCTGCGCAAGGCCCATGCGTACAAATCCAGAGGGAGCCCCTGGGCATGCGTGCAACTGGTTGCGCTTGGAGGAAGAGACGGGACCCAGTACCGGCGATAGAGGCAGCGGAGGATGGCGGAGTGGGAGCGATCCAGGCTTATGGGGCTGGAGGAAGCCCCAGGTATGTATAACATCTTTCTTTCATTTTTCAACTACCCTTCGCCTCTGGTTCCCTTTAATAAAAACTTTAAAGAAAAATATTTCTTTGTTACAGTTTACAGAACTCCTGCAATAAATCTGCAGTGTGCCTACTTCCTGCTTTCAAGGAAGCAGACAAAGGGTTAACATCTTGTGCTTACATATTAGCGCTGTCGGACAAATTTCTCTGCTGACACAGCTGAGAGATCAGATTACACTTGTGATTACTTGAAGAAGAGGGGGAATTAGACAGGCTGTTCTCTCTAAAAACACACAGGGTGCACTTCTCTTGGTTTTCCTTTTGTCCTGTGCAAGAGATCAGGTCCATTTTAAGATTCTGACCTCGTCATCTAAAGTTAGTCTTTCCTTGCCCTATGCCCTTAGCACTAACCTAACCTGGATTGTCATCTTACAGCAACCAAACGACAGGCACCATAACAGACTACTTGTGTACACAACCCCCATGCTCTTACAACAATGGTTTGCAGTGCAGTCCCAAAGTCATGCAAACATTTTAGGTGCCTAGATGCTTGTAAATAATCATTGCACAATCAAACAATAAAGTGAATGGAAACCGCATTTTTTTTTTTTTTAAAAATGAAGCAAATACTTACCTAAGGAGAGGGAAGGCTCAGGGTCGTATAGATCTCTCGGTGCTCTCTATCCTGCGCTGGCTCCCCCCCCCCTTCGTTTCAATCCCCCACCGAAAGGGTATTTGGAAGTCTTCGTGAGCCGTGTCCTCCCGAAGACGTGGGGCTCCATACTGCACAGGTGTGAGCGTGTGAGAGAGCATGCTTGCGCAGGGGCAGTACAGGGCGGCCCTTCTTCAGGAGCACTCGGGCTCCCTGAAGACTTCTGAAGCCTCCTTCGGCCTGGTAAAGCAGTAAAAGCAGTATTTGACTAATTTAGTCAAATACTGCTACCGGGCGAGCCAGCACCGGAACGACGGGACCAGGAGAGGAGCGGCAAGGCTCTATAGGACCCAGAGCCTTCCCTCTCCTTAGGGCCCTTTTCCACTAGCGAGTTTGCGCTGGCTGAATCGGAAAGTCGCAAACCGCTAGCGATTTTACAATCGCTACGGTTTGCTTTTTAACATTGGAATCGCGGTAGGTCATTTCCACTACCGCGATTCGTTTTTTACAGGAACGCAAACGCGCGGCGGAACGATTATTGCCGCGATTTTGCTATGCATTGCATAGCATAGCAAAATCGTGACCGCAAACGTCAGGAAATCACCGCAAATTTTTGTACTTTTGCGATTCAGCAATCGCTAGCGTTCAGCGTGAACGCTAGCGACTGCTAGTGGAAAAGGGCCCTAAGGTAAGTATCTGTCTCATTTTTTTAAATGCAGTTCCCATTCACTTTAAGGGACCCATACACTGGTCGATTTCAGCTATCGATTCTAAATCTATCGCAAATCGATTCTATAGAATTGGCTGATCGATCAATTTGGGGCCGATTTCGATGGATTTGATCTGACAGGATGGAAAATCTAGGTCGCTCTGCTGCTGGCAGCAGATCGATGGTCCATAGAGTTGCACTGGATCTAATGGTCCAATAATGAATTTAGATCATTTTTCAATAGATTTCATTCTGAAATCTATTGGAAATCTGTTCCTAGTATGTTGCACACATCAGATTCCTGTCAGATTTGACCTTACAGGCATCTGACTAATCTATTTGATGGTCGAATCTGCTGCAAATCTATCAGTGTATGGCCACCTTTAGGCTGTATATCGATGGCTCTGCACAGATGAACAGCCAAGTACTTTTCATCTCACTGGCACTGCCACAGCAAGAGGCCTCCTGCTCCTTCAGATAATGACTTCCCTCAAAGCCATGTGTAGAAGACACCATTGCCGCCAAGAAAACATAAACACAAGAAACAGCAGAACTAGAAATGTGATCAGCTAAGGTGTCACCGAATCAGTAAATTAATCAAGCCTGATAATTTGGGTGCCGCCATAGGACACTGTCAAAGTAGTGGCTATGGTGGTGCTGGGGCAGTATCTGGGCGCCGGTTAAATTGCAGCTATGGTGGTCACTGGAGTTCTACTTTTAAATTTAGCGGCAGGCACTAGTGCCAGGAAGGTCACTTGGGCATCTAGTTATAGCGGTGAAGGTTAGTGTTAGGCCTCGTTCACATGTAGCCAGTACAGATGGCCGTGCGATCCGAACAACGTGTACGATCGCACGCCATCTGCGCCTCTGCCCTGCTGAACCCATCCATTGACAGTGATGGGATCAGCTCTGCGCTTGCGGGCAAAATGCAGGCAGCAGTACGCAAGCGCTTCCTAGCGCATCATACTGCTGCGCAGCGCAGTAGATGTGAACGGTAGAAGGGCAGTCTATGCCCTTCTGCCTTTTCTGCGTTTCAGCACATCATACGCGCTTCTATATGCGCACGGAAGCGCGTATGATGTGAACGAGGCATTAGGTGTGGGGGTGTTAGACATTGGTAGGGGGTGGTGTTTGACGTAGGTGGGGGCAGGGGTTAGTGTTAGTGGTAGGTAAGGGAGGGCTACTGTGAGAGTTAGGTTAGGGTAAGGTGATAGTAGAACATCTGTAGGTTTACTGATACTATGACTAACGGTACATGGAAAGAATAGGATATCAGTAGATGTACCGATATACTACTACATGGTAAATCCATCCTCATTTCAATTCACGGCTTTTTCTTTAACTGTACGCAGGTGTCACAACTGTTGTACTGTCACAATGAGGAGGTGGGGATATTGATTACAAAACATGTTGATCCGGTGCTGGCTGAACTGATTTTGGCACAATGGCCCATGTTAATTATTTCAGGAAGTAGATTCCATTACACCCTCTTTTTATTTTTTTTGCAGCTCTCACTTTGTTTGTAGGGTTTATTTTCATGAACACACTATTATTAGTTTTTTTTGGAGAGTGATCACTGGTATTTGGCAACAGTAGAGAGACCACACCTGAGAGAGGACAGGTTTGTCTGTCCCCTTCCTGCCACATACTGCAGATGCCTAGTATCAGCGGTATCTTCAGAAGACCATTTTTTCCACCACCTAAAAGATCTATTGTAGACACACTAACATCAGCCTTGTTCCCAGAATTGTATTTTAAGTCCATCAAAGACAGGTTCCATTAGGTAAAACAGCACCTGTCTGAAAGGCCCAGTGCACACCAAAACCGCTAGCAGATCTGCAAAACGCTAGCGGTTTTGGGAGAAGATTTCAGAG
This sequence comes from Hyperolius riggenbachi, assembly GCF_040937935.1. Lineage (NCBI taxonomy): Eukaryota > Metazoa > Chordata > Amphibia > Anura > Hyperoliidae > Hyperolius > Hyperolius riggenbachi. The sequence continues at coordinate 60,522,308 of NC_090651.1, forward strand.
CGATTCTAGGCATGTTTAGAGCGGATTTCTAAACATACCTAGCGGTTTTGGCTGTGTTTTTGTGTAGCAGATTACACAAATTGTTACAGTAAAAGCTGTACTGAACAGCTACTGTAACAAAAACGCCTGGCAAACCGCTTTGAGGCCACTTGCACACTGCAAGAAATTCAGATTCAGATTCCGCTTTTTAATCAGTTTTTACCTCCGATTCAGATTCAGATTTGCAGTGTGAAAGGAGAAAACTGCAAATCTGAATCGGAAGTAAAAACGGATTAAAAAGCGGAATCTGAATCTGAATTGCTTGCAGCGTGCAAGAGGCCTGAAGTGGAGCGGTTTGCGTTTTTCCTATCCTTTACATTGAGGCAGAAACAATTCTGCAAACCGCAAACGTGCAGCAGGAGGCACGTTTGCGGTTTGCCACAATCCTCAAACCGCCGGTGTGCACCATCCCATTGAGAAACATTAACCGAGCGGTTTGACAGGCGGATGCGGCCGGCGAATCGCATCAAAAACCGCTCGGTGTGCACTGGGCCAAAAACATGGAGGGGGAGGAGCCGAGGAGGGCCAATGCTGCGTTTCACAACAGAACGGCACGGAGCAAGTGGGGCGAGTAGGAGAACAAAGCCCTCATCTTGCACTTGGCTGAGAGGATCCACCAGGCTGATCTCTTAGGGCCCGTTTCCACTAGTGCGACGCGATTTCGCCGGCATTCCGACGCTTGTAAAAACGCATGCGGGTGCGTTTCCGCATGCGTTTTTACCCGCGATTTCGCGTGCGATTTCGCATGGCAGGGTGCCATGCGAAATTAACCATGACACTGCCAGGACCAAATAACATTGGGAAGGGTGCGAAATCGCACGCGAAATCGCGGGTAAAAACGCATGTACCAAACGCATGCATTTTTACTATTAAATACATTAGCGGCGATTCGCACGGATTCCCGACGCAGGCGAAAACTGTGGGTCCCGCCGTGCAGATTTGGCCCGCTGCCAAATCGCTCCCGCACGCCGCACAGGTGGAAACAGCCCCATCCACTAACATTAGCTATGCGAATCCGCATGCAGTGCCCGCATGCGGATTCGCCCTAGTGGAAACGAGCCCTTACTGATGGCTCTTGGGAGATCAGGGGCCACTGTACAAATGCTAAATTCTCAGCGGTGGTGGCCACAACCAATCCCTTCATCTGAGATCCATCTAGCGTGCGCACAAGACGTCCAACTAAGCCTCCGTCACACCTCCACCTGCCTCTGACTAGTGAAAAGAGACGGTATCATATTCTGTGTAGCACCTTAGAAGATGATGGTACTTTATAAAATTAAAAAATAAATAAATAATTAATTATAACCGAATGACAAAGATGCCCAATCTATGTATAACATACTATTATGTAGCAACCTTAAGATGACCTCCATGTTTATCTCTTTCTTCCTCACCTCTACAGTATTATTTAAAGCCCAATAAAAAAAAACCCCTGCAATCATTAAATTCTGAAAGCACACGTTCAGTGTGCATTCTTCGTATTACTATTGGCCTATCACTGTGCTTCTCTGTACCTGGACGCCCATCCATACTGATGCAAGACCTCGCTTGTTTCCTGTTCAGACAGTGGGGTCCTAAAATACCACTTCCTGTCATCTACAAGCGCACAGCTAGTCCAAACAAATGAACTTCCTGCGCATCAGATAGGTCCAAATCCAAGCTGTGTACAAACTGCATTAAAGTGGACCTGAACTCTTGCACAGGACAGAAGGAAACAGAGAGAAAATGTTCCCTATATAAATTTGGAGAGTTTAACCTGATTAATTCCCTCTTGTCTGTGACTAAGCACACATTTAAGTTTGATCTCTTAGCTGCGTCAGCTGACTGCCACGGCAGAGAACTTATTTGTAAACACAGGATGTTAATATGTTTGCTTCCATGAAAGCAGGAAGTAGACGACACGTTGCAGATTTATTGCAGGATTTGTTAACAAAAAATGATTTTCTTTAAAGGTTGTTATGCTGCTGCTTATCTTTTAGAGCAGAGAGGAAGTTCTGAGTTCAACTCCGCTTTAAACTTGTATGTAAGTTGGAATTATTTGTATCTTGTTGACCATATCTAGCAGTGAACTGTGAAGCTAAAGAAATATAAAAATCGATTCATGCTCCACCCTCAGCCACGTTTTCTACAGTAATGCTGGGAAATGTAGTTTGATCTCTATTATTCCTTCTCATTTGGGAATGACATGGTCCCTCCTGATGGTAGACTGTGCCCCTGCAGTCTAATTATTGCTGCTAAGAAATAATTAGACACTTTGATTTGGCTAAAGTAACACAGAGCAATGAATTTCTTCAGCAACTATATGTGGAAGAAATACTTTTCATAGTGTGCTGTGCAAGAGTTCGCGTCCGCTTTAATGTGGGGCCCTGATCAACAAAGCAATATGCCTGCATTCTTATTTTACACCATTTTTAAGGCATTTCAACTTCAATATTTAGAGTACAAGCTGATAAACTACACTGATAATGGATACAAGGTACAGTCTATTGTGGTCTGCACTTAAAAGGGGTTCTCCAGGGGGTTTTGAAAATAAAAAACAGACACTTACCTGGGGCTTCTATCAGCCTCCTGTAGCTGTAATGTCCCGCGCCGCCCTCCTCCGATCCGCCGTTCCCCGCCACCAGCCCTGGTCTAGCGCAGCATCCCATCCAACTGCGGATGCGCGGCCGCACATGCTCGCTCCCGCGTGCGCCATCGGAAACTTACTGCGCAGGCGTAGTAGAAGAAAACTTCCGATGACGCGAGCGGGAGTGCGCATTATTTGACTTGTTCAGACGAATAATTGCCCGGTTTCGGGCGGCGGAGGACGGCGCAGGACATTACAGCTACAGGGAGCTAATAGAAGCCCCAGTTAAGGGTCAGATTTTATTTTCAAACCCCCCTGGAGAACCCCTTTAAAGTACACCTGTCAGAATAAAAACTTCCCCTGGGGGTGCTCACCTCGCAGGTGAAAGCCTCTGGATCCTAAAAAGGCTCCCCAGGTTCACCCTCCCCGATGCCTTCCACTGCTGGGAACCCCGGACAAAAAAGTTAAAAATAAATAAAAAACTCTCCTCACCACTGCATGCAGGCACAGCAGCGGCTCTCCCCTCAGGCTCCGGCAGAAATAGCTGAGCCCAATTGGGTCCACTCTACTGCGCAGGTGCGAGCCGTGTGCGTCTGTGCAGTAGCGCGGACCCAATCAGGCTCACCTATTTTGGCCCGCAAATTGGTCGCATCGCTGATCAAGCATGCTCTTGGCAGCACTGATTTTCATCCGATTCGATAATCATCATCATCTAATCGGATGGTCGATCGGCTGCCAATGTCCTCTGATAGGAAGTAAACCATTTGCTACGGTATTTCGTTACATACATTGAAGAAAAACTTGTGCCCAACAAGTGCAGCCTCTTGATCCTCACTGCACCTCAATCCAGAGGATAGAACAGGCAGGAGGGCAGAAATCTGAGGGTTTATTTACTAAATTGTGGCAAGCAGAATAGCGTGCGTAAAGTCTTACCGCACGTAATGCATTGTATGTGAAGTATTGCATTCTGCACTAGACATCCTTGTAATTGGCCTTCCAAGTAAGAAAAGCATCCACGCCCTTTTGAAATGAAAGTATGGAAACTGCCATAACTACCGGTACTTCCTGTGGTGAGATAGACCACAACAAGCTTGAAGAATCACTTTCTAAACTGGTGGTAAAATCTCCTTCCCTTCCATCATGTCCTTTGTACAGACCTATGGACAGAGGGTTTATTGGCCAAGCGTTTATACTGCCATTTAATGAGTTTATTCTTGTTTATTTAGTTGTCCCAAGCCATCTCTTTGCCGAGCTGAATAAGCCCAGTTTGTCCAACCTGTCTTGTGAGTGAGACCTTCCATACCTTTGACCTTTGATAGCACACGTGATATTTGCCACTGCCGCAAATCAAACAATAGATGTAAAACCGGCCTTAAAGAGGAACTCCAGTGAAAATAATATAAAAAAAAAAAAGTGCATCATCTTATAGTTATGTGTACATAATTTAGTCAGTGTTTGCCCATTGTAAAATCTTTTCTCTTCCTGATTTACATTTTGACACTTATCACATGGTGACGTTTTTTACTGCTGGCAGGTGATGTCAGTGGAAGGAGATGCTGCTTGCTTTTTTTGGCAATTGGAAACAGCTGTAAACAGCTGTTATTTCCCACAACGCAACAAGGCTCCAACAGTGTGATGTCAGAATCATGGTCGTAAACAAAACAAACAAAAAAAAAAACGGTAACCCTTCGCACACTTGCATGCAAATGTTCAAACAAATGCATTCACAGATTCACTCATCCAGGCACCACTGTTATCCCTACAGCTAAGTTAAAAGCCGGGGTCTTAGTTCACAGAAGAATGCATTTTTTTGCTTAGTCACCTACACTGCGCAGAAGTACCTAAGTAAACATAGGTGTCCTACCTCTGGCCCTGTAAAATGCATAGTGCAGACATGCAAACATTCATTGCATCAAACCTGTCAAGGGATTAGGAGCACACATCCTGATGTCCTCTCCTGGGACAGATAGCGCATCATACCCATCGCACAAGGGAGCTAACGTAATGTATTCATGCGCACCATGCACATACACCAGCATAAGCTGTGTGCATGCTGACAAAAAAACACAAACAGGGGAAGGAGGGAGTGCACTGAATTAACCACTGAACGAGCGGCCGCTCCATGTCAGTTCACGGAGGGTGTCTCTGAACAGCCTGCGAGCCTCCGATCGCGGCTCGCAGGCGAAGTGTAAACACGCGGGGAAGAAATCCCCGCTGTTTACATCATACGGCTCTGCTGCGCAGCAGCGCTGTAAAGCAGATCGACGATCCCCGGCCTCTGATTGGCCAGGGATCGCCGGCATCTGATAGGCTGAAGCCCAGGGGAAGGAGGGGAGGGAAAAGGAGCGAGGCGGAAAATCGCTGCAGAGGGGGGCTTTGAGGAGCCCCCCCGCTCGGCCACACAGAGTGGCGGCGATCAGTCCCTCCCAGCAGGTCATCCCCCTAGTGGGGAAAAAAAAGGGGGGGGGGGGGGGGGGGGGAGTCTGGTCACCCTGCGTGGTTCCTGATCTGTGCTGTGGGCTGGAGAGCCCACGCAGCACAGATCAGGAAAAAATAGCCCGGTCCTCAAGTGGTTAAAACCCTGGCCACATGGGGGGCAGTAACAAGAAAGAAAAAAATAAAACACCACATCTCCAGGTACATCGCCTCTGGTTAGCACATTTAAGAACCATGGTCGTGACATCACACTGTGGGAGGGGTTTCGCCACAATATCAGCCATACAGAGCCCCCTAATGATCCATTTGAGAAAAGGAAAAGATTTCTCATGGGAAAGGGGGTATAAGCTACTGATTGGGATTAAATTCAATTCTTGGCTACGGTTTTGCTTTAATGGAAAATACATCAGTTTTTTTACCCAGTTCAGTGTGAATGGGGCATCGCCTACTGAGTTGTATGGCAACTACGCAGAGGCGTATCTACAACAACAACAAGTAACATTTGTAAAGCGCTTTTCTCCCGTAGGACTCAAAGCGCATAAGCATGGCTCAGACCATCGTAGCACAGAGGAAGAGTTTTCTAGAGGAGTGTAGGCAAGGCTCATGCCATGGGTGCCATGCCTGCCCCTGTCCTGTGCCGCTATGCTTGCCCCAGTCCCTCCCCGTCACAGACCTCAAATCAGATTAATTAATTTATGTGGGGAACATGGCTACTTAATTTATGTATGAAGGGTGCAATTTGCCTTGTGTTAGAAAAGAGGACAGAAAGAAAATAAGAAAACATATTTCCAAAAAAATAACTTCAGCATTATCCTGAGCCAAAAAACACTGGCAACCATAACACATGTACATGAGAAAGGATGCTGTTTTCAGAGTATGTGCGTTGGTGGTGGTGGGGGGGGGGGGGGGTCAACTTCAGTGTTTGCCATAGGCTTTATATTACCCAGGTTGCATTGCAGCCCAAGGCGCATAGTGTGGCCGAGGCCTAAAAGAGTGCAGCATGCCTCCTCAGCACATGACAATACTGAACAATGGCTCCCTGCACTGATAAGAAATCGATAAGATTTTATTGGGAAATGATGAAAACCCAAATCTAGCTCCCTGTGCTGTATTCCAATCACACCAGCATTTCAGCCTGACCCCCCCACAAGCTGCACTGCAGAAACAGCCAATTAAATCAACTGTCAAAACACAGAGACTGTAAAGAGTTCAGCGGCACGGCGTCTGGAGGAAACGTGCGCTATGCATTGTAGTTTTATATCAAGTCTCATTATCGCTAATTAAAGCCTCTAAGCCCACAATGAGCACAGGCACAATAGGGCAGTGCAAGGCTTGGATCTCAGTATTGTCAGTTGTTGATCATCAGCCAGGAAAGCACAGAGGGCATATTATCTGTTCATCTGCTGTGCAGAGAGGTCTGCGGAGGCGAGGGCGGCGAGGTGGAAGGGTCGCACTGATACTCACAGATGGCGCAAGAAGAAAAAAAAAAGAGCACAAAAAAAAAAAAAAAAAAAAAGGCAAATTTCATTACGCGTCATTGGACCGGACACACTACAAACATAATATCTGTAATTCATACCTTTAGGTTTGTCCTTCAAAAATTATGATTTTACACTCACTGGCCGACTGAGCGAGGTGGGGGATAAGCAGATAAACAGATTATTTGCATTACAGATGGAAGCACAATAGAGTCATCTGTAGTGGCACTGCAATTAGCTCTCTCTCTCTCTCTCTGCTTGAGGGAAGCTTCTCATCATTGCTCAGCAGTTTTAAAACAGGAGTTGTGAAAACATCTTCTAAAAAAAAGGTACTTATACATCTAAAGATGTAAGGGAAAATCAACCTACATACAGACCTCTCTCTGAACTGTGAAAATTCTGTTGGATGCCCGCAGGGGCATAACTACAAATCACTGGGCCCCCCTGTGAAACTTTGGATGGGGCCCCCTCCTAACTTTGTATGATTCCTTATCAGTGGCTGAGTAGACACAGTCATTAGAACAATTGTGCAGAGAGCAGAAAGTTTTTTCTTTCTGTGCCTTTAGTTGTCAGTCTCTCCCCACGGGGCCCCCTGCGGCTTCTGGATTCCCCCCCACGGCTGCAGCCCTTGCAGAGTCTGTTACGCCCCTGGCTGCCCATAAAGCGCAGGCTGATTCCTGATCAATTTCAGCAGGAATTAGCTGTGCGACTCCGCCTCTCTGCTGTCCCCCAGAATTTAAATGTCCCCACCCCCGGTGCCCGTGCATTGTAAATGTCCCCTGCATCAACTCCTGATCTTGTCTGCTTTCTTTCCCAGCACCACTGACACACGTGGCGCCACGTATACCACATTGTGCATGTGACATAACACCCGGGGGAAGCAGCGAATGAGACCGGTAGTCACTGCAGCTGGAGCAGGTGAGGGCGCATTTACATTTGGGGGGGGGGTACAGTGGCCAGGGGTCCTTCGCATTCGTTATTCATTGCACTATGGCCCGCCTTTTATTTTTTACTCACTTCAGGTGCACTTTAGGGAGTATTGTGGGTGAATGCTGTGAAGTAAACTATGCAAAGTCAGGGAGGAGAAGAATGTTAATAAAGCAAGTACACCATAAGTTGGAAGATGGAGAGCATTAAAAAAGGGCGCCAGGAAAAAAAGGGCTGGATAACGAAATCTCAATAACGATCAAAATTGGTTAACAATAAATACCGTTTTAAAACAGACGGGAGAGGATGACGAAAAGATATTAACGTTAAAAATCGTTATGTAATTCAACAATATAGCTTAACCTAATCCTACGCTCACACAGAACCCTCCCTGGGTGGTGCATAAAACTAACCACTCCCATGGTGGTGCCTAACCCTAACCACTCCACCTGTGGTGCCTAAGCCTAATCACCCTCCCCGTGGTGCCTAACCCTAACAAAAACCATCCCCCCCCCACCCCTGGGTGTGCCTAACCCTAACCACCCCCCTGGTGGTGCCTAGCCCTAACCACGCCGGGTGGTACCTAACCCAAACAACCCCCCCCCCCCCCCCCGGTGGTGCCTAACCCTAACCATTCCCCCTGCAGAAACACCCTAACACACATAGAAATGATAATATTTGATAACATAAAATCTGTATATACAAACAAAATAATATGACAAAAACGACAACATTGCAAGCTTCTAAAATCATAACATATTTCAAAAATTTTAATGTTGTTAACGCTATTTATCGGGCGCCCTTTCTTCTGGGCGCCATATTAACAATAAATGCATTAGCGTCTATGGCGGCACACTTTTCCTCCACTAGCTGCTGGCGCCCTTTTTTCCTGCTAACGGAAGATGCTATCCCAAACTCTAAGAGCGATGTTAATATAGCTGCCCTCATCCTGAAAGTGTAAAGTACACAAATATTTTAGCGACTGCAGAACTCACCAGAGGATTTTTAATTTTGAACAATAAAGAGTTGGGGATTTGAAAGAGCTTGTGCACACACTTATATTGGCCAGGGACACAGGCCAATCATAACAGGGCCAAGCAAATACATCTCTTTACATCTGCTTCAACAGTTCCACCTATAGATGCAAGTGAGATCTCAGGCCAGTCTCTGGAAGGCAGGGCCTACATGATATGAATGTACCAGTTCGCTAAAGAGAACCCGAGGTAGGGTCATACAATTATTCGTGTAGAGAGAGCAAGAGGGGACCCAGGAGTGGCACTCCCTATTGCGTGAGCAGGATTGTGTGAGTGAATAAAAAAGCACTAAAATCTCACCATACCATCTGTGGTCGCCTCTGTCAATTGCTGGGACGTGTGCTCTGCGGTGTTGAAAAGAAAAAAGCACCAATGCAATATGTAACTGTAGAAAAAGAAAGATAAATTCCGGGCACCTTCCTTCCAATGTTATTTATTGTAGCAAGTGATGACAGACATCCATCTGGGTACCACAAACAATGACTACCTCATTCTGATGATGTTCAAAGGTGATGGTCGGGTGGAGGTGGAGGAGCCAGGGCACAGGGTGGGACAGGCGACGGCCGTTTCGCGTCTCTACAGACGCTTGGTCACGCTGCGTACCACTTTACTGGGCACTCCGCAAACTTCCGGTATATCACGGGGGGTAAGCCCCGCCTCTTCCGGAATCCGCGTGCGCCGTGTGTGATTGGAGGGAGAGGGTGGATGAGGTCAGGAGGCGTGTGGCGCCCAGTAAAGTGGTACGCAGCGTGACCAAGCGTCTGTAGAGACGCGAAACGGCCGTCGCCTGTCCCACCCTGTGCCCTGGCTCCTCCACCTCCACCCGACCATCACCTTTGAACATCATCAGAATGAGGTAGTCATTGTTTGTGGTACCCAGATGGATGTCTGTCATCACTTGCTACAATAAATAACACTGGACGGAAGGTGCCCGGAATTTAATCTTTCTTTTTCTACAGTTACATATTGCAAGGGTCATAAAATTAAACTATGCTACCTGATCCGGGGAAGGGTTGGGTGGATCAGGTAGCCGCCATCTCCGCCACTCCTGTGGCCCGCATCTCCTTACTTTTATTTTCGTGACCTCTGGGGTCACAACGCTGGAAGGAGAGCGAGTTGCTCTCTCAGCGCGCAAGGAGGCGGGGGAGCGGCCAGCGGAGTAGCCAGGGAGAGACAGCTGCCCAACTGGAACTGGGGAAAGCCTCAAGAACGCCCTCAGCGGGCGCTTTAAGCAGGGCATGCCTCTCCTCCTTTCCACTTGAGATTAGCGACAATCATTGTTGCCAATTTCAGAGGGGGAGGCAGAGAGTGGTGGTGGTGGGGGGGGGGGGGGGGGGGCGGCGGGGACAGAGGCATGTCATGAGGCAGGAAACGTTCCTCTGTGTCTTATCTGCCCCCCCACTACTGCACTGCCTGGGGTATACTTTAAGGCCTAGAACACACAAGGCAATTCGCAGCCAACTTTTTGTTTTCCCAAAAAGATTCACCACTTGTTGATCAAATCGATCAGAAAAGCCAAAACTTTCCGCCAGTGGCAGTTCTTAACAAATTACCGTAAGTCATCTGACCGTGTACATGATACAACAGGTACACCATCTACAAAAAAAATTCAGACTGTCTAATTATCAATGACAAATAATAAAGCAATAATTTAACATTCATTTTAGCTCAGTCTGCAGAATCTCACTTCCAATGACTTGACAATCTGTTTTCAGCAGATCATCCATCGCATCGATTAGATATGAATATTGTCTCGTGTCCAACGATATAAAATGTGTTTCGGTTTTTTTCACACGAGCAGCTGACCAAACACACAAACCAGGAAAATGTGCCCACTGCAAACAGATCTTTTTATAAATGTAAAAAAAAAAAAAAAAAAAAAAAATCACTGTACTGTGAAATACATTTCCTCCTGTCTCAAATATGTATCCAAAGAAGACATGGCAATTTTTCTGACATCTAATGGACAAGAAGAATACTGCATCCGTCCAATGTGATGCTTGTGAAGATGCTGCCAATTTTGCATCTTACGTTGAATACTCCCGACATTTATAGAAGCCAAGCTAAACTAAACAACAACAACAGCACCCAATGCAATGGCAGATGTTTATCCCTGCCAGATTAACTAAAATATAAATAACCAGGAACTCTTAAAAAGTAGTAATGATTAAATGAAGACAAAAAAAAACAAATGATCTTTGTAAATATTTTATCAACCTGATATTTGTATTAGGTTTTATTTTATTTCTCTATTTCATATGTATTACGGTAGATTTTTGAGTTGGGGCGGTCAGAAAATTTATGGAGAATTTCCGATTAGAAATCGGTTTTCCGCAGGGGCAATCAGACTGCAGAAATCCTGCATTACGGAGAATCGGAAAGTTTAGGCCAATCACAAGACTTAGCAGTATTGGACCAATCGTAGAATTCAAAAGTTTACCATAGAAATCAGAATATCACAGTCATTTCTGAGTCATGTAATTAGCCTAAATTTTTCACGGTATTGCGATTTCCGCTGTAAACCTTTGCATATTCTGATTGGTCCAATACTACTGAGTCTTGTAATTGGCGCGGTATTCCAATTTCCACAGTAAAGTTTTGCATTCTCTGATTGGTCCAATCTAATTCCGACTTGGACATATTTGGCCAATCGGAGGATTTGGAAGTGTAGCGGATGGTCGCATAATAGTGTACATGTGCAAAATATAGTGGGTTCCGCAACATATTTTTTTTTTCCTTTAATTACCTGACTTTATTAACAAAAACAGCAGAAACACTTTCCATGAAAATTCCGATCGGAATCGAAAAATCCAAACACCCCTAATTACTAAGGTTACCTGTGCCTGTTCAGGGAGTGACAGAACTTGCTGGAACTTGTAGTTCTCTACAGTCAGAGTATGATCAGGTTAAGGTGGTCAAAAAATAAAGGAACACTTTTTTTCAGGAAATATGCAAATGTCCCAGATATGTCATACCTCCCAACATTTCGAGATAAGGGAGAGAAAGGGGAACACTTAAGCCACACCCCTGATCACACCCCAGACTCTATCCTAGTTCATTTTCCTTCATTTTACCATTTGAAAATAAGAAAAATATCAATTTAAAGGATATAAATAACATTTAGGAGTATATGACAGACATTTTTTCAGTAGAAAAATACATATACTTAAATAGATCTGTACATGAGTCCTGAAAGAAGGACAGGGTTCCCAAAGAGGGACTGCCCCTCCATAAAAAAAAAAAAAAAAAAAAAGACAGTTGGGCGCTATGAATATGTGCATCACTGAGAAATCCATGTATGGTGCACAGAAGAAGGACTACTGAAAGGTCAAACATAAATAAAAACATATCAGCATGCATGGATGGTACTGGAAAAAACACCATACATACGGTATTTTCAAGAATGTGTTACTGGACAATATATGTTTATATCTAATACGGGGAGGACTGGGACCTTTTGGCTGGGAGGGGGGTTAACACAGACTAGAGGCCTGTTTTCATGGCAGCCCAAGCGACGTCACACACGCCCCACGTGCTATATGCCGGTAGTCACGTGGGGCGCCAATGCAGAAATACAGCAAGGACACTCGCGAGACAGGTTAAGTATAAATGCGCAGGTAACGCGGGTCACATAATACATTTGGAGGGATGACAGCCAGGGATTTCCGTCGTATTCGTGATTATCGCACGTCGTTACTTCTGCGCACCCAATCCACCACATTGGCCCAAGTTTTCCCGGCATTTCACATCGATACATTCCACCAGTAGCAGTGTTTCCCACAGAGTGCACTACCAAGCAAAACTAGGCAGAGTACCCCCTTAAACGCCCATAATTCCCTGGTGGTCTATTGAGCTAGGGCCTACCTCAAAAGAGGTAGGCCCTAGGAGAGTGAGGATCCGCCTGGCGAATTGCTTCAGCCGAGCGCAAAGCTACGGGCTGTCGATCTACAACCACTCCACCACTGTGTCCAACTGACAGAAATTTACTGTTTGATAGTAATTCTGACAAATGTTTGCCACGGATCATTCAAAATTATGATCAATGTGGCTGGTTGATAATCAGCAGAACCAATCATAGTGATATAATCTGTCAGTAAAACTCGATGCATGTATGGCCAGCTTTAGGTTTTAGGTTAGGGAGAGTAAACAAGAATGGGGCGATTAAATTGTGATGGTAAGATGGTGTGGGGGGGCATAGTAGAGTGTGTGACAGAGGAGGGAAAATAGGCCTTAAAACACTTAAACTTCAGCCACAAGGGTGAGCTCAGTGGGCAGTGTTAGGTAGTCTAGCCCAATGATTCCTTACTGAATAGGTGCTGACTTACTGAACAGGAAGAGCCAAGATTGGAACCCTGGTCACCTGTGTCAGAGGTAGAGCCCTTAAAAGACAACTGTAGTGAGAAGAGTATAGGGGCTGCCATGTTTGTTTTCTGTTAAACAATACCAGTTGCCTGGCAGCCCTGCTGATCTATTTGGCATCAGTAGTTTCTGAATAGTACCAGAAACAAGCATGCAGCTAATCTTGTCAGATTTGACAAAAATGTCAAACACCTGATATGCTGCAATGTTGTTCAGGGTCTATGGCTAAAAGTATTAGAGGCAGTAGATCAGCAGTCTAGCCAGGCAACTGGTATTATTTAAAAGAAAATAAATATGGCAGCCTCCGTATACCTCTCATTACAGTTGTGCTTTAACGAGTGCACTGTGCAGAGAGAGGAAAGAAGATATTTGACTCACCAGGATTGCACTTTTATTTAGCTTTCCTGCATGACAGGAAAGCTAAAGTAGGATGATTGCTTTTGGGTCTCTTTTAGTCCCCTATACTGTCCTAGTGGTTTGGGTCACCCCAAGCTGCTTGGTTACACTGCTGTATGACAGAAGACACAGACACCCAGCACTAGGGGAAGGGGGGACAAAGGTGAATGAGGAAAAGAGGGGGAGCAGAGAGAGAGTGAGAATTTGATTTAATTTCAATAGCCTGAGATGGAGCAGAGAGGTTATCTGTATTGCAGTAACCACATCACACAGAGGCTACTTACCTGTAATATGACTCCTGTCCCTGCTAAACTCTAACACAGGGGTAGGGGACGTTGGCTCTTCAGCTGTTAAGGAACTACAAATCCCACAATGCATTGCAGGAGTCTGACAGCCACACTCATGATTAATAAATGCAAATGCATGCTGGGATTTGTAGTTTTATCACAGCTGGAGAGCCAATGTTCCCTACCCCTGCTTTAACACAAGGCTGCAAGCAGCCCTCCTGAAGTCTAGGGACTGTCAAAAAGTTTTCAACCTGTGTACCTTATCTAGCTGCCCACATGCAGTCTTTACAGTGGTGAGAGAGCGCAGAGTTCTTTTCAATGGACCCTACAGGAGTCAACCTCTGCACTGCCTCCTGCTGTGTACACTACAGCTTGCCAGTCCTCTAATTGCACTGAGACTTCCCTCAGCCAGCCTGAATGCACCTCCACTGTCCCTCAATTATATATATATATATATATATATATATATATATATATATATATATATATATATATATATATATATATATATATATATATATATACACACACACACACACACACACACAATACATGTCTATAAACAATAATCACAGAATGCCATTGGTGCCCCCAGCCAGTGGGGATTGCCCCCCACCCCCAGAGGATTACGTCATTTGCTCCCCTCCCCCTCTCACCCAGATAATGAGGCTTTCGCACAGCTCGTTCTCTTTCCCGGCCATGTCTCCCCCGTCAGTAGCTCCTCTCCTCCGTCCTCCTGATCCGGCTGACCTCACCTGGGAATAGGAAAGGGGGAGGAGCAGAGAGCGACAGGCTACCCGAACAGGTCCAACCTCGCTTTAGTGTAAAGCAGCCTGGAGAGAACTACAGCACCAGACTGGCGTAAATGCCTCTGTGAATAGCACGCTAACACGCCCCGCCCCCTGAAGCGAGGAGCTCTTGGTCACCCCCACAACAGATGACAGGTGGAGGGCACGCCCACAAGCTTTCAGCAGGTGACTAGAAGTGCCAAGGTCCAATCAGGCGGAGCCCAGCACAATCACTTTTAAAGAAGGGGCGGCTCCTCCATCATGATTGGCAGGGTCAGTTACGTACTACGTAGGCGGCGCTGGTTCAGATTCCCGCCTTGTGGAGGATGAGCGTCGAGCGATGGTTCGTGTGTGGGAAAATAATATCAGCAAAATGCACGTTTCTGTACAGAAAACACGTTATATGATAACAGGCGTAGACTGGGATGGAGGGAGAATGGTTTAGGGCCAGTGGAGGTGCAGTGCCTGCCTGGTGCATTCAGGCTGGCTGAGGGAAGTCACAGTGCAATTAGAGGGCTGGCAAGCTGTAATGTACACAGCAGGAGGCAGTGCAGAGGCTTGCCTTCTGCAGGGTCAGTAGAAAAGGAATTATACAATACAATACAATAACATTTCTATAGCGCTTTTCTCCCATAGGACTCAAAGCGCTTAGGCTCTCTCAGATTCAGTAATTAGTAGGATGAAGTATTCACACAACAAAAGTTATATTTCTGCAAATGCCAGACTGAACAGGTGGGTTTTCAGTCTGGATTTAAACACATCCAGGGATGGGGCTGTCCTGATCTGTTGAGGTAAGGAGTTCCAAAACGTAGGGGCAGCATGACAGAAGGCTCTGGGACCAAAAGTTTCTAAGTGGACTCTGGGTATGACTAGATTATTAGAACCTGTGGATCTGAGAATGCGGGGATTGCTCTTTCTTTCACCATTGTAAAGACTGCATGTGGGCAGCTAGATAAGGTATTACACAGGTTGAAAAGTCTTATGCTAGGCATACACGGCTCGTTTTCTGCGCCGGAATTGAGCTGCTGGCTCGTCCCTGCGGGTGCCGGATCGATTACCGCTAGTCCCTGCGGACACTTCCTTATCTGCGCTTCGTTTTTTCTTTTGTCTGGCCCGATATCGAGCGCGGAATCGATCCGGCGGGTCATCGGACACATCGGATATGATCAATCGAGCCATCAGAGGCTCGATTGATATTAAAAAAACTAACCATGTACGCCCAGCATTAGACAGTCTCTACACTCCAGGAGGGCTGCTTGCAGCCTTGCGTGAGAAACTAGCAGGGACAGGAGTTATATTACTGGCAAGTAGCCTCTGTGTGATGTGGGAGTCTTCTGTCATACAGCAGAGTAACCAAGCAGCTCGGGGTGACCCAAAACCACTAGGAAAGTATAGGGGACTAAAAGAGACCAAAAAAACCCTCCTTACTGTCATACAGAAAAGCTAAATAAAAGTGCAGTCCTGCTAAGGCAAATATCTGTTTCCCTCTCTTTCAGCTTTTCTCCTCTCTCTGGATAGTTCAGGTGACCAGGATTCAAATCTTGGCTCTTCCTGTTCAGTAAGCCAGCACCTATTCAGTAAGGAATCATTGGGCTAGACTACCTAACAATGTCACTGCCTACTGAGCTCGCCCTTGCGGCGTTCTGAGGTGTCTTGCACACTACATTTTTTGTATACAATCCGATTTTTGATTCCGATTAACCTCTTCAGGACCATAGGCACATACCCCCCCTAGTGACCTGGCTATTTTTTTTACAATTCAGGCCACTGCAGCTTTAAAGAGACACTGAAGCCAAGCTAAATTCTCTTTTTTAACTTGTATTTATGTTCATAACTATAACCCAAGCTAAATCGCCGCTATCCCGCTATCCCGCGGCAAAACGAGGGGTTAATACCCCTCAAATCCCCCCTGTAAAATCCACAACTTTCTTGGTCGTGGATTTTGCTGCTCATGGAGGTAGAGCTTTGAGCTGCAGCTCTGCCTCCATGTGTGTCAATCGCTGCACAGATCTCCGCCTCTCCTCCGCCCCTCTCTGTGAAGGCAGACTGAGAGCGACGGGGAGAGATCAGCCGGGATTGATGCGCTGAGAGGCAGAGCTACAGCCATTAGCTCTGCCTCATTCAGGAAGCGCTCCCCGGAATGAACAGAGGGGATTTGGGGGGTATTAACCCCTTGTTTTGCCGTGGGATAGTGGCGATTTAGCTTGGGTTATAGTGATGAACATAAATACAAGTTAAAAAAGGGAATTTAGCCTGGCTTCAGTGTCTCTTTAAGGGCTCGCTGCAGGGCCATACAACTCAGCAGAGTGATTAATCTCCCCCCCCCCTCCCCCTTTTCTGCCCACCAACAGCTTTCTGTTGGTGGGCTCTGATCTCAACCACAATATTAATTATTTGCTGTATTTTTTGGACTATAAGACTAACTTTTTCTTCCCGAAAAGTGGAGAAAAAAAAAGTTACTGCACCTTATAGTCCAAATGCAGGGAGTTCCTGGCTTGTGAATGCCTGCCAATACGAACCTCCAACCCGCTGCAATGTAGGGGGCTCCCTGTACTGTGCCCATGCAGAGGGGGACACAAAGAGGCATAGAGGATAACACAAGGAGGACAGAGGCGGACACATGGGGGACACAGGAGGATACAGGGTGACACAAGGGGGCATAAGGTACAAAGGGGGCATAATCCATAAAATGCCCCTTCAACATGGATGCACCAGGTTTAGTATGTTTTTCCCCCCTGGATCTTGTGCTCTAAACCTAGGTGCCTCTTATGGTCAGGAGCGTCTTAAAGAACCGAAAAATACAGTATTTTATTTTTGTCTTTTTTTAAATACATTTATTTTTTTCTCCCTCCCTCCCCCACCAGCCAATGACAGCGATCGGCTCTCATAGGCATTAGCCTATGAGAGCCGATCGCTCCTGAGCCTCCCAGAGGGACAGCTAAAAGAGACACGGCCGCCCCCAGTACAACGCTGCCTTAGATCGCAGCACTGCACATTGTAAATAGACAGAACTCCGTCATTCAAGCGGCGATGCGCGCACGATCTCCTGCAAATCACGCCCCCATGACTTCACGGCAATTGGCATTGAGCAGTCCTGGAAGATCCGCAGCGTTCACGCCAATTGGCATGGAGCGATCAGCAAGAGGTTAAAAAACAGAGCAGCATGCAGTACTTTTTTTTTAATCAGAATGAAAAATCGGAACGTAGAAAAAAGTCGGAATCCCATGTAGAGTGCAAGAGGCCAGAGTTCACTTCTCTCTCTCCTCTGCTGTCACTCTCTACTTTGCCGCCCAAACTGCCCCCGTCTAACCCTCACAATTTAATCACCCCAATCTTGTAACTCTAACCCAAAGCTGGCCATGCATGCATCGAATTTGACCGACATCACAGAACGCGTTCAGGAGCTGATTTCCTGTACGCGTTATTGGCCAGTGGCATAACTTAGGGAAGTTGCCGTGGTATTTCTAATTTTCCCAACGGTAAAACGCTGCGGCTGGTCATTAGGAAGCTCCCAGATGCGTTGTACCGTAAGGCTCTGGAACGCTTCATCTAATGTGAAAGTTAACATGAAAGGCAAACAGACTTTCATGTTACCTTTCTAAACGCAAACTAGGAGCGATCCGTCAAAATGCTCGGATCAGCGCCTAGTGTGAAAGAGCCCCGAGTCAGAGAATTTATGAGAGACATCCAGTGCTGGAGGAGGTGAGGGTCTTATCTCAATACCCAGTACAGCCCGTAGCTTTGCATCTATTAGGGGACTACTAGACCACCAGGAAAGGGAAAGCAATGTGGGTACTTTGCGCAGAGTCATGAATTCGATCCGCCGTGTCCATCACTTCATGATGTGCAATCTCCACGCGGGGCAACATTGTTTAACATGCTTATGTTAAATGATGTGGGTATGAAGCTTATAGAAAACCTGAACTGAAAATTAAAAGTCAAAATAAGCATACACAAGTCATACTTACCTTCCATGTAGTCTATTCCTCAGCGTCTTTCTCCTCTCCCGCGTCCTGTTTGTTCACTGTGATCAAGGGAATTTTCCGTCCTCCATTTTGAAAATGGCCATTATCCATAACAGCTTTCTGGTCAGCACACAGTTAAACTGTAACATCGCCCACTTGAGCCATAGGGAAACATGGACATTACCTGGTACATCAGTTTTCCTCTCAGCTATAACTGACAGCAACTGACATATTTCAGATCTGACAAAATATTGTCAGAACTGGAAGGGATTATTGTCAGAAGAAAATGGTGAGCTTCTGAGAGGAACTGATGGCAAGGTAACTATGTAATGTTCATTTGAAGTTGCCTTATGTGTTTATTTTAAATATTTTTACTCAGTTCAGGTTCTCTTTAAAGGACTTAAGAGGCCAAGTCCATAAAAAAAAAATGAAAAAAGTTAGCTACCTTGCTCAGCTTGTTAGGCACGGAGGACGCCGTCCGCGCCCTCCGTGCCGTTCCGCCTGGTCCCCGCCGCTGCACAGCCCCCCGAATGGTCCCCGACCGCACGGCCCGGGTCGGGCTCCCCAGCCTGTACCAAGATGGCCGGCGGAGCTGGCCGCGGCTGCGCAGTCCGCATAGCCGCGAGTGCGGCTGCGCAGCTCTAAGGCCAACCCCCCGATCCACGCTACTGTTGCGTGGATCGGGGGGTTGGCCTTAGAGCTGCGCAGCCGCGGCCAGCTCCACCGGCCATCTTGGTACAGGCTGGGGAGCCCGACCCGGGCCGCGCGGTCGGGGACCGTTCGGGGGGCTGTGCAGCGGCGGGGACCAGGCGGAACGGCACGGAGGGCGCGGACGGCGTCCTCCGTGCCTTACAAGCTGAGCAAGGTAGCTAACTTTTTTCATTTTTTTTTATGGACTTGGCCTCGTAAGTCCTTTAAGCTGTGGGAGACTTGAGCAAGGTTGGATTGGAGGAGAGCCTGATCCTTGCTGGCTGCCAGACAGTGCCTGCACTCTAGGATGGATGGGGTCTGAGGAGGCCACCAGAAAAACTTCAATGGTAGAATGGTCTCTGAGAACTGGAAGGAGAGCTGCCTGGGTATTACACTTAAAGAGAAACTGTACTCTAATATTCTTATACTAAAAAACATACCATTCTATTCCTTATTTTCTCCTGTGCCCCTCTGTGCTGTTTCTGCCACTCTCTGCTGCAA
Organism: Hyperolius riggenbachi; assembly: GCF_040937935.1. Lineage (NCBI taxonomy): Eukaryota > Metazoa > Chordata > Amphibia > Anura > Hyperoliidae > Hyperolius > Hyperolius riggenbachi. The sequence continues at coordinate 60,541,774 of NC_090651.1, forward strand.
TCCTGGCTTGTAATTAACAGTTTTAGGCAGTGTTTACAAACAAACTAACCAGCTTGTGATAGGCTCACATAAACAGAGTGTGTGAGTCATACAGAGTGTGCAGGGGGCCTGCAGAGGGTGTGTATCGCTTCTATCCAATCACAAGCAGCCCTGCACATTCCACACATTCAAGCCTTAGCCCGACAGACACGACAGGGGAAAAGAGATAAGATTTATTACAGAGACAGTGCAATTAGGAAAGGCTGCAGTAAGCCAGAGCACATTAGAACAGGCATAGGAACTTATAGGATAGAAGAACTAAGGCTGAAAAATTTGTTACAGAGTCTCTTTAAAGTAGCCACTAACGATTCAATTTTATGAACGATCGTTTATGAATGATTCTTCGTACGAACTATCGAAATTCATCGTTTGGGACCACTAATGGACAAAAATATCCTATCCGATCAGATTAATGATATTGATCGTTTTTTTTTTTAATTGATTTCATTAATCTGATTGAATTGGTTAGATTTTTGTCCATTAGTGGTCCCAAACAATCATTTCCGATCGTTTGTACGAAGAATAGTTCGTTAACGATCGTTCAGAAAATTGCATCCTTAGTGGCCACCTCTAGGTTATCATAATGACTTTTTCACCTATCAGTTCTGAGTATGTCTGTGGCCTGTGGGGTGTCACACTATAGTGAAGTGGGTCGTGGGCAGACAGTGATGCACTGCCACTGACCACCAATAAAATGTGAGCAAGGCATGGATTGGGGGGGAGGGGTTAGAGATGGAAGAGGGGCATATCTGAAGGATTAGAAGAGATGATGGTGAAGGGGAGGACATAAGTGTATTAACCCCCCTGGCGGTATAATTCCCGCGGCTGCGCAGCCGCGGGAGGGTTTTTTTCACCTTTTTTTTTTTTCAGCATGTAGCTAGCCTAGCGCTAGCAACATGCTTCCCCCCTCCCCGCGGCATCCGCCCGTCCCCTCCGATCGCCACCGGTGCCGCTTGCCCATAAGGAAATCCCGTTCTGAACGGGATTTCCTTCAGGGCTTCCCCCGTCGCCATGGCGACGAACGGAGTGACGTCGTGACGTCACAGGGAGTCCCGATCCACTCCATAGCGCAGCCTGGCGGCGATTGGCCAGGCTGCGCAAGGGGTATGCAGGGGGGGGGGGCCTGTATCCGTGGCGTGTAGCGGCGCATCGGCGGCGGGCGGCGGCGTTCAGACCAAACACGCAGCTAGCAAAGTGCTAGCTGCGTGTTTGAAAAAAAAAATTATGTAAATCGGCCCAGCAGGGTCTGAGCGGCACCCTCCGGCGGCTTACCCCATGTCACACACGGGGTTACCGCCAAGGAGGTTAAAAGGGGGGGATGGTAGCCTGGCCATACATCTTTTGACTTGGCAGGTGATCGACAAACCGGTTTGATAATTGTTATCGGATGAAAATCAGTGCCGCCACAATCATGTCCAATCATCAATTTGACTGATTTTGGACAGAGATTAGTCGAATGTATTGATCTGAGATACTGGGAAAACTAAAATACCTGTCATGCTGTCGAATGTCCTTGCTGTATTTCCGCATTGGCGCCCCAAGTGACTATCGGCATATAGCATGCAGGGTGTGTGTCGTGACGTCCTTTTGGGCTTGGGCTGCCATGAAAACAGGCCTCTAGCTGTGTTTTCCCCCCAGGCCAAAAGGACCCAGTCCTCCCCTGTATGATCTAAACTGGAGAATTCTCATATAGAAATCTGTAAACAGCGATAACGCATTCCAGTCACAGTTATGAGCAGTGAGACTGACACAAATGATGCAAACAAGTATATAAAATGTTTAAGAGAGTTTCTGTGTATAAGCTGCTGAGGCCATATGAATCTATGAGCAAAGTGCATTGCAGAAAAATAACATCATAAAATCTAACTTCTGGGGAAAAAAAAAACACTAAACTCAGTGGCATAGCTTAAGAAACTTTGGGCCCCAGTACAAGTTTTACATTGGGCCCCCCAAGCATCAAGCAGGTTCAGCGCCGACACTAGGCGCCGCTATAGCAATAATGCAACCGCTGGACAGGTGAGTCTGTCATTCGGCTCACCCTGTGCCCTACACACCGGGGACCTAATAATATGCATTTCCCAAGCATTCTATACATAACAATTTATGTGGTGCAACAAAACCTGCCAAAGATATCCACAGTATGAGGCTTCTTTCACACTGCAAATCGCAATTCCAATTTGCGATTTTCATTGGATACTAGCAACACAAGAAGAAAAAATGCTGGAGGCAGAAGTTTTTGTTAATTGCATCAAAAATCGTAATCGTATGTAAAACCACATCGTAATCGCATGTAGTGTACAAGAGAGGGCCAGGCAGAGGCGAGAGAGGCTCTAGCCTCAAGGCGCAGTGTAGGAGGGGCGCACAATTCATTCAGCTATTGTTCCCCTATTGTGTTTGAAGCAGAGAGATAGAAGAACAGGGTATACAGGGAGTGCAGAATTATTAGGCAAATGAGTATTTTGACCACATCATCCTCTTTATGCATGTTGTCTTACTCCAAGCTGTATAGGCTCGAAAGCCTACTACCAATTAAGCATATTAGGTGATGTGCATCTCTGTAATGAGAAGAGGTGTGGTCTAATGACATCAACACCCTATATCAGGTGTGCATTATTATTAGGCAACTTCCTTTCCTTTGGCAAAATGGGTCAAAAGAAGGACTTGACAGGCTCAGAAAAGTCAAAAATAGTGAGATATCTTGCAGAGGGATGCAGCACTCTTAAAATTGCAAAGCTTCTGAGCGTGATCATCGAACAATCAAGCGTTTTATTCAAAATAGTCAACAGGGTCGCAAGAAGCGTGTGGAAAAACCAAGGCGCAAAATAACTGCCCATGAACTGAGAAAAGTCAAGCGTGCAGCTGCCAAGATGCCACTTGCCACCAGTTTGGCCATATTTCAGAGCTGCAACATCACTGGAGTGCCCAAAAGCACAAGGTGTGCAATACTCAGAGACATGGCCAAGGTAAAAAAGGCTGAAAGACGACCACCATTGAACAAGACACACAAGCTGAAACATCAAGACTGGGCCAAGAAATATCTCAAGACTGATTTTTCTAAGTTTTTATGGACTGAAGAAATGAGAGTGAGTCTTGATGGGCCAGATGGATGGGCCCGTGGCTGGATTGGTAAAGGGCAGAGAGCTCAAGTCCGACTCAGATGCCAGCAAGGTGGAGGTGGAGTACTGGTTTGGGCTGGTATCATCAAAGATGAGCTTGTGGGGCCTTTTCGGGTTGAGGATGGAGTTAAGCTCAACTCCCAGTCCTACTGCCAGTTTCTGGAAGACACCTTCTTCAAGCAGTGGTACAGGAAGAAGTCTGCATCCTTCGAGAAAAACATGATTTTCATGCAGGACAATGCTCCATCACACGCGTCCAAGTACTCCACAGCGTGGCTGGCAAGAAAGGGTATAAAAGAAGAAAAACTAATGACATGGCCTCCTTGTTCATCTGATCTGAACCCCATTGAGAACCTGTAGTCCATCATAAAATGTGAGATTTACAAGGAGGGAAAACAGTACACCTCTCTGAACAGTGTCTGGGAGGCTGTGGTTGCTGCTGCACGCAATGTTGATGGTGAACAGATCAAAACACTGACAGAATCCATTGATGGCAGGCTTTTGAGTGTCCTTGCAAAGAAAGGTGGCTATATTGGTCACTGATTTGTTTTTGTTATGTTTTTGTATGTCAGAAATGTATATTTGTGAATGTTGAGATGTTATATTGGTTTCACTGGTAAAAATAAATAATTGAAATGGGTATATATTTGTTTTTTGTTAAGTTGCCTAATAATTATGCACAGTAATAGTCACCTGCACACACAGATATCCCCCTAAAATAGCTAAAACTAAAAACAAACTAAAAACTACTTTCAAAAATATTTAGCTTTGATATTAATGAGTTTTTTGGGTTCATTGAGAACATGGCTGTTGTTCAATAATAAAATTATTCCTTAAAAATACAGCTTGCCTAATAATTCTGCACTCCCTGTACATGGCGGTGACTGCAAGCCAGATAAATAGAGATTAAGGTGTTGGGGCCCTGGGGCGCCTCTTATATAAGAGCAATCAGTTTGTGACGGCTGGGGTGGGAGGGATGGAGGGGTGCCTCTTTGGGTTCTCAGCCTTGGGTGCTGGAGGACCTTGTCCCGGCTCTGCTTGAGAGAGGTGTAATCAGAGGTGAGGAATACTTTACCACTATTTAAAGCAGAAGTAATCGTTACCAGCATAGAACCATTGAGGTCCAAGGGCCCTGGTGTGACCTCTGTAACCCTTATTACTACGCCACTGACTAAACTGGTGAGGTGTAAAATGAGTTAAGCCTGAGACACACTATGCACGCTTTTCTAAACAACAGAACTGTGTGAGCATTTTTAAAAACCGCTCTCACTGATTTGCATTAAAATCGCAAAACAAATTGCTGCGATTGTGATTTTTCGATAAATCATAATCACAGCGATTATAATTATAAAGTCAATGGGATTGTTTTTTTTAAAATGCTCAGACATTGCTGATTGTCAGAAAGCGCTCACAGTGTGTCTCAGGCCTTTAGAATTTTAAAGTTCTCTGACCCATATGAAATGAACTTTTTTCCTGAGTTTTCTCCTAGCAGATACACTTACAACTTTTTACTTTTTAAAATAACTTTTCAGCACTTTGCAATGGGAAAAGTACCAACAAATAAGTGATAAAAAAAACTTTAGAAACCATTTCGAGTATGTTGTTGCCTGTTGGTGGCTTAAAAGGCATTTTATTGACAAGGGCCATATGCAATTCACTTTTTCTCCTGATTTAGGCGATATTTTTTCAACTTGTAAATAAAATGCCTTTTACACAACCAGCAAGCAAACAAATACCCAAAATAATTTAGACATTAGTTTTTCACCTAGTTTCTGGTACGTTTTCCATTGCTAAGTGCTAAAAAGTTAATTTAATTTGAAGATGAAAAATTATCTCCTAGGAGAAAACTCAGGAGTTAAAGTGAATTGCATATGGTCCTTTCTGTCACTGTGACTTCTACAGACCATGATGGTCCTGAATATGGAAAGTAAGAACCAGTAATAAACACTTGCTATGACTGTATTATAATTTTCCCAACTCTACAGAACCTTTATTGCTACAGTTACAGTGGGACGTTGCAGTGCGATGGAACTGAGGCAATGTAATGCGCAGTAACGCTCTGTAATTGTAAGTCTATGCGACTGTCAGTGCGTTACCGAACAACTTGTGCATTAACAGTTGCAGAGAAGCATACTTTTCATTGACTGTATATGACACAATGCATGCATAATGTTTGATGCGACTTATCCCTTCCATTGCATTGCGTTCTGTTTTTACAGGCAACCTAATGCAGCTCCCTGCTGTGAACTTAATCTATTTGTTGCCATATCTGACCCCCAGAGAGATTTAAAGTAAACCTATAACAAAAAAAATGAGCCCCGGAAAGGGGTGGAGGGGGCGCTTACCTCAGGAGCGGGAAGCCTCTGGGTCCTAATGCGGCTTCCCCCATCCTCTTCTGCAGCCCCGATGGCAAACGACATGAAAATATAACGAGCTACAATTTTTTCCGGGCACTTAGAGCGGTCCAGCGAGGAGAACGCCAGCGCATACCACTAAGGCTGCATCTGAAAAGACCACCAGCCCAGTGTGAAGCACTTTGCATGCAAACCATATTGGAAGCTAAAGTTCCTCCTAGTTTAATAAATGTTAGCACTTGTCTTGGCTGCAGGGCATGCATTTTTCAGTCTGGCAGAGGCGGTGTATGCCTGTGCGATTAACCATTCAATTGCAACATGTGTTTAGGGATGCGCAGCCTTTCCCCCCACCTTTCCTAACTTAGAGCGGTCCAACCTGGATTCGGTCAGGCATTTACCGTTCATGCGAAACTGTGTGCAGGAACATCACTAGATCATGAACAATGTTTGTACATGACCTAATGATGAGGTGCCTGGCTGATCTATTGACCACATATGCTATTACGCCATTGTTATTGCCTGGTGAAGCGGGATAAAACCTATGAAACGCGTTGCATTGTCCCCTGGAGTATGTACATAAATGTGTTCTATTTGACAAACACATTGGCAATTTTTGTGTCTGCTTGGAGGAGGTAAGTCCACCACTGTCTCCTCATGTTTTAAACTTTTTAGATACTTTTATCCCTGGTACCTCTGTATCCATAGTACGCTAATGTTTGTACAAGTAGGCATGTATAGCAGACTGAGTATGTAATGAATATTACATCTACTGTAGAACGAACATCAACGATGTTACACATGCAAGAATTCTACACATGCCGTTGGCAAATGTCCTTCGTTTGTCGAGAAATATATACGCACATAGCCGGCCTTTGATATGAGCGACCGGAGCGGTCGCTCAGGGCGCCAGCTTCCAAGGGGGCGCCTATAGCTGGTTGCCTATACTGAGGGCACCTATAGCTGGCTGCCTATACTGAGGGCACCTATAGCTGGCTGCCTGTGCTGAGGGCTCCAACACCTGACTTCCTATACTGGGGACACCTATAGCTGGCTACCTATACTGAGGGAGGGCACCTACTCCTGGCTACCTATACTGGAGGCACCTACGCTTGGCTACCTATGGGGAGGATGGAGACCTTCAACTGACTTCCTATACTAGGGGCACCTATGCTTGGCAACCTATATTGAGGGCACCTATACATGAGATCCTATACCGGGGGCACCTATACCTGGCTACCTACCTATACTAAGTCTGAGGGCAGTTTTTTTTTTTGGGGGGGGGGGGGCGCACTGCAGCTATAACGCGTGGTGCAAATTATCGGTGCTGTGCTATCATTCTAAATGGGGGAGGAGGCGGCTAACTGTCCCACTGATTGTTTTTATTAATATTCCTGAAAGGTTCTAGCCTTCATTTTTAAGTGTATTCATGATAATGCACTCTTTCCATCCATTCGTGGTTATTAACAGTATTTTTTCTATTATACATACGTGACGCGTCACAGAGATCTGAGCATTTGGCATGATGTGTCACGACATCAAAAAGTTGGGAACCCCTGTTCTAGGAGATATATCTGGAGAAAAGGGGAATTGCATATGGGCCTGTGTGTGTGCGTACGTGCGTGTGTGTGTGTATATGCACGTGGGAAAAGGATGAAGGGGGGGGGCACAAAAATCAGGTTTCGCTTAGGGCGCTGTGAAACTTAAGGCCGGCCCTGTATACGCAGCTAGTTTTATCACACATACACTGTAGTAGAAAGGTTACACCATAACTATGGTAGGACCAGGGGTGGCACCAGGGGGGGGGGGCGCGGCTTGCCGGTGCTATAGCACCCCCAGCAGCTTCATAGCACCCTCAGAGCTTCCCTATGAAGTGTGGGGCAGACGGAGGAGAGAGGACTAACAGCAGCCAGCCCAGTATGAGTGAATCACTCACCTCTCCGCTCACTCCCAGCTCCAAAGCTTCCACTTTCAATTGTTTGGAATTTTGTACTGGCTTATTTTTTTTTAAGCATTGTTAAAGGAATACTTAAGGGAAACAAAAAAAATGACATTTACTCATCCGGGGCATCCCTCAGCCCCCTGAAGCTGGATGGTGCCCTCGCAGCCCCGCTCTGATTGTCCTGTCCCCGCCGGCGGCTACTTCCGGGTTCGGCGACAGCCGCCGACAGGCTGGGAACGCGGCTGATTTTCCGCGTTACCACTCGCTATATGCTGCTATAGCGTATATAGCTACGGACCATCCATATAGCTAAGCACCATCCAGCTTCAGGGGGCTGAGGGATGCCCCGGGTGAGTAAATGTCATTTTTTTTTGTTTCCCTTAAGTATTCCTTTAAGGTGGCCACTAATGGTCCAATTTCTAGCAAAAAATTGTTTAAACAATCAGATAATTCTGATCGGATCTGATCGGATTGGTTGTAAATAATCTCCGTTGATGGGCAAAATCGATTATGAACGATTATAAAACCAGTTGTCCGATTGGATTTTCGTTGAACCAAAATTTGGATTTTCTTGACGGTTGTGATAGATAGGAGGCAAAGATTCGTTGATGGTGTATTGAACGATGTATTATGATAATTCACTTCTGATCAGAATTATCTGATTGCTCAAACAATTTGTTGCTAGAAATTGGATCGTTATTAGCCACCTTAACGTACAGGGTAATTTGTTGACTAAACACTGAGAGTTGTATATTCAACCCGATTAGTCTTCCACTAATAAAAATGTGGGGGGAGGGAGGAAGCATCTCTGGCCACCTATACTACAAGGGCAGCACTTTACAGAGTATATAGGCATCAATTCATCATCATCTAGCTTTCCTACCCCCCAGGCAGCGAGCAGAGAGGTCATGGAGCAAAAGATAAAAGTATAAAAAAAAATGCGCATCTAAAGAGACTTACTATTACTATTGTAATGCTGTCTCTGCACGGAGAACAGCTTGTAACAACACAAACAAGACAACTCACACTCTTCTGCTATTACCGACAATGCTCCTGGCCCCGCCGGCAGCCACTTCCTGTTTCGGTGACAGGAGCTGACAGGCTGGGGACGCGAGTGATTCTTCACATTCCCAGACACAGTAGCACCCTCTATGCTGCTATATGGCATATGATAAATGCTATAGCAGCATAGATGGCGCTATTGTGGCCAGGAACGCGAAGAATCACTCGCGTCCCCAGCCTGTCAGCTCCTGTCACCGAAACAGGAAGTGGCTGCCGGTGGGGCCAGGAGGATCGGAGGGAGACGGCGAGGGCACCGGACAGCTGCAGGGGGCTATTGGAAGCCCCAGGTGAGTAAAACTCATTTTTCTTGTTTGACTTAAGTGTCCCTTTAAGGACCAGATACTGATGGTACTGTAAAGTGGTGCTTACCGACGAATCGCCTCAATAATCCGCGCTCCAGCTGGTCATGCCGCAGGTCCCTCTCTCTGCCCTCCCTATGACGGCAGAGCTGTGCAAGCAGGTCAGGAGTCGCTTTCATTGGCTCCTGACGCTGTCAATCAATGTAAGCCAATGGGATAGGCTTACAGTGATGACATGGCTAGGAGCCAATGCAATCGGCTCCTGACCGCTTCACACAGCTCTGCCGTAATTTAGATGGCAGGGCAAGTAATCGGGCGAAACCGCGCGGCAATGATGTTTGAAATCTATGTCCTGTCAGATCTGCACTGCCACATGCAGAACATAGATTTCAACTGTGTCGGTACGGATCCAGTTAAAAGACAATACATAAATTGTTACATTAGGGACTTAGCTTTTAAAATATGTAGGCTATGAGGGTGTATTACTTTTAACAATGTATACAATATTTCAGTGTGATAAGTAGTGATAAAGTTATTGGTGAATAAATGGACGCAGCTCTGAAATGTGAAAATTGCTCTGGTGTTTAAGGGGAAAAAACCCTTAGGTCCCGTTCACATTGCACGCGTTTCCATCCGCGTTTCGGGAACGCGTGCAGGAGGCCGACACCCACGACATTAGACAGTGCATAGAGTGCATTGTCTGATGTTCACACTACATGCACGCATTTTTTCCAGAAACGCGCGGCTGACTCATTCACTTCAGTGAATGGGATCAGCCACGCAACGCATACAAACGTGGATGCGTTGCGTTCCGAACACACGGCCGTCCGCGTTTGCTAATGTGAAAAGGGCCTTAGAGATGAAGGGGTTAATCATGCAAATCATAACTTTCTGTGCAAATGAGTAATGCCTGTGGAGTTAGCTGCAGAAAGTCTGTCCACAGTATTTGCTCTTTCATTATTTCCTGAAAGAGCGCAAGGACCTGGAGAATTAGTAAGCAGAGCCACACAATTGTACACAAACTGGTGTTGCAAGTGTTCCTTCCCAGAATGCCTCACGTGCTGTGTAACTCAAACAAATATAGACTTGGAAAATGCATAGTAAAACACACCATGCACTACCGGCATCTAGAAGAAACAGAGATAGCAAGAAAAAGGTAGCTGACACCAAACAAATGGAGCTAGAACCAGCAGGAAGCAGGATTTTATAGAGAATGACACATTGGCCAGTGTGAGTGACCCTCAAGCTAAAGAGACACCATAGATTTACCACAGGGCGAAACAGTTTCTGAAAATAGTTTGTGCTGTCGCATGATGCTGCTGGCTGCCTCGCCTGTCACTCGCCTGGAAGAATTGCTTTACCTGATGTCTTATTTATTCTGCAAGAACTTCAATGTAAGTAACCACAGTGTGGTACTGCCCGCTCACCTGCTACCCCTCTCCATAGAGCAGTACATGGGGGGGGGGGGGGGGGATGTATTTACTGGTGGAACAGCCATGCAGTCACAGGGGGACCAAGGCTATTGGGGCCCCCAAGTACTCACATTCCCTCTGATACTGGAACTCCTTCCAGATCAGATGTTTTTGTGGTCACACTTGTTAAGGGTGGGGGAAGTCAATTTTGACACCCTTGTAGTTGAGCACCCAAGCCTTGGGGTCAGCATGGAGGGGGGAGTGGAAGGGGGAGTAAATGTCAGGGGAGGAGGGGCCATAAAAGTTTTGCTGACGGAGCCCAGGAACTGTAGTTACATCCCTGAGTAGAGGAGGCTGAGGGTTGCTAGGGGTGGAAAAATAATAAATGAGCCTTGTATGTTTTATGACGTAGTCTTTATGGGATGTGACTAAACAGAAAAGCGAGTGATAAGCAAAGAGAGGTCCACTATTTAGCACAACAGCTAAAAGGAACATACAGTAGTAGCAGTGAAGGATCGAAGAGTTATTTTGAAGACAAGAGGCTTGATTCACAAAGCTGTGCTATGCATTTAGCACGCAATGTGACGTGCGCGAAAGTTAATGCGTCGCGTGCAATGGTTTACGTGCGCGTGCTAACAAAGTTATGTGCGCGTTACCGCTACACATTGCACGCATTGTGCCACGGTAATGCGCGCATAACTTTGTTAGCACAAACCTTCACGCATGTCTCATTGGCCTCGATTCATAAAGCATTTCCGCATGAGGAAATGCTGAAAACGGCTCACTTTACCGACCACACAGCCAAATCTGTATTCATAAAGGCTTTTTCCGCATGAAAAGCCGACATCCACGAGCAGAGTGATCAATCACCGCCTTGCGTGGTGATTATCACAGCAAAAGTAACAAATGTCAATTCATAAAGATTAGAGGTAGCGGTATGCGGACGGGTATTACCGCTACCTCTGATGTGGCGAGAAGCGTGCGGAATCTGTTGCAGTGAATGGGACAGACCTCCCAAGCAGCTGCAGAGAGAACACCGCACGGAGGGACTCCGCCTGCTTCCCCTGTTTCCGCATGTCTCCCGACAGCCTAACGCCTGCCTACAGCGGAGTATCTCCGCACGCCTGTCACAACTAGCTAAATTTTTATGAATTACCACCCTGAAGGCGGAAATACCGACAGCGGTGTTTCCCCGCTCGACTTTCCCCGCTCGCAGGCACTTTTATGAATCGAGGCCAATTTTTGTGTGCTAAATGCATAGCATGGCCGTGCTATCCATTAGCATTGCTTTGTGAATCGAGCCCAATGAGTTTTAGGCAGGGCTGTGGAGTCGGTACAAAAATATTCCCACTCAAACTCCAACTCCGACTCTTCAGTTTATGAAAACTCTAACTCCGGGTACCCAAAATTGCTCTGACTCCTCGACTACGACTACGACTCCACAGCCCTGGTTTTAGGCACACTCTCACACTGCTTTGATGATTGATCATAAACATACATTGTATATCTGTGATGTGATTTTTGGCCACCTGAGAGATGGAGGGGAAGGAGTGCATTTTGTCATTTTTTGCATTGGGAGCTAGATTTTCTCCCAGATTTGTTAGACAGGACCTTAGTGTGGCAGCTCCAGTGGAAAAAAATACAAGTCTTGTTCAATTCCTGTTATACTATTGAAGCCCCATAGACATGATGAAGAAAAGTAATGCGACAAGTGCTCACTAATGGTCAGCATAGGAGAGCGCCCAACTGAACTGCAATGCATAGAGGGGGGCTAGGGAACTGCAGTGCACAGAGGGGGATTTGAAGAAGTGCAGTGCATAGAGGTGCACCCAGATAAGTGCAGTGCACTGGGGGGAGGGGACAGTTGGCAGGAAAGTTCAATTCACAAAGAGGGGGCCAGGGAAGTGCAGTGCCCAGAGGTGCACCCATGGAAGTGCAATACATAGGGGCCAAGGAAAGAGCAATACACAGAGTGAGGCCCAGGTCATTGCAGTGCATAGAGGTGCACCCAGATAAGTGCAGTGCACTGGGGGGAGGGGGGAGTTGGCAGGAAAGTTCAATTCACAAAGAGGAGGTCAGGGAAGTGCAGTGCCCAGATGTGCACCCATGGAAGTGCAATACATAGGGGCCAAGGAAAGGGCAATACACAGAGTGAGGCCCAGGTCATTGCAGTGCATAGATAGAGGTGCATCCAGGGAAGTGTAGTGCACAAATGGGAGTCCATGAAAGTGCAATTCACAGAGGTGACTTCAGGGAAATGCAGTGGATAGAGGTGCACCCAGGGAAGTGCAATTCACAGAGGGAGGGGGGGGGGGGCAGGGAAGTACAGCGCATAGAGGTGCACCCAGGGAAGTGCAATTCACAGAGGGGGGCCCAGGGAAGTGCAGTGCATAGAGGTGCACCCAGGGAAGTACAGCGCATAGAGGTGCACCCAGGGAAGTGCAATTCACAGAGGGGGGCCCAGGGAAGTGCAGTGCATAGAGGTGCACCCAGGGAAGTACAATTCACAGAGGGGGGCCCAGGGAAGTACAGCGCATAGAGGTGCACCCAGGGAAGTGCAATTCACAGAGGGGGGCCCAGGGAAGTGCAGTGCATAGAGGTGCACCCAGGGAAGTACAATTCACAGAGGGGGGCCCAGGGAAGTACAGCGCATAGAGGTGCACCCAGGGAAGTGCAATTCACAGAGGGGGGCCCAGGGAAGTGCAGTGCATAGAGGTGCACCCAGGGAAGTACAGCGCATAGAGGTGCACCCAGGGAAGTTCAATTCACAGAGGGGGGCCCAGGGAAGTGCAGTGCATAGAGGTGCACCCAGGGAAGTACAATTCACAGAGGGGGGCCCAGGGAAGTACAGCGCATAGAGGTGCACCCAGGGAAGTGCAATTCACAGAGGGGGGCCCAGAGAAGTGCAGTGCATAGAGGTGCACCCAGGGAAGTGCAATTTACAGAGGGGGGCCCAGGGAAGTACAGCGCATAGAGGTGCACCCAGGGAAGTGCAGTTCACAGAGGGTGGCCCAGGGAAGTGCAGTGCATAGAGGTGCACCCAGGGAAGTACAATTCACAGAGGGGGGGGGGGGGGGTGGCAGGGAAGTGCAATTCAGAGAGGGGGGTCCAGTTAAGTGCAGTGTATAGAGGTGTGCCCAGGAAAGTGCAGTGCACATAGGGGGTCCCAGGAAAGAGCAGTGCATAGAGGGGTGCCCAGGAAAGTGCAGTGCACATAGGAGGTCCCAGGAAAGAGCAGTGCATAGAGGGGTGCCCAGGTAAAGTGCAGTGATGCCATGGCCATGCATCGCCTCTTTTCCATCATTGCCCAGACTCCCCCTCCAGCATAGCACACTGCTCACACTGCATAGCACACTGCTCACACTGCATATCACAATTCTCACACTGCATAGCACACTGCTCACACTGCATAGCACACTGCTCACACTGCATAGCACACTGCTCACACTGCATTGCACACTGCTCACACTGCATTGCACACTGCTCACACTGCATAGCACACGTCTCACACTGCATAGCACGCTGCTCACACTGCATAGCACACTGCTCACACTGCATTGCACACTGCTCACACTGCATTGCACACTGCTCACACTGCATAGCACACGTCTCACACTGCATAGCCCGCTGCTCACACTGCATAGCACACTGCTCACACTGCATAGCACACCGCTCACACTGCATAGCACACGTCTCACACTGCATAGCACGCTGCTCACACTGCATAGCACACGTCTCACACTGCATAGCACGCTGCTCACACTGCATAGCACACTGCTCACACTGCATTGCACACTGCTCACACTGCATAGCACACGTCTCACACTGCATAGCACGCTGCTCACACTGCATAGCACACGTCTCACACTGCATAGCACGCTGCTCACACTGCATAGCACACGTCTCACACTGCATAGCACGCTGCTCACACTGCATAGCACACTGCTCACACTGCATAGCACACTGCTCACACTGCATAGCACACCGCTCACAGTGTGACGCTGGGTAAAAAGTGTACCTAGACACATTTCCAAACATGGGAGATAGGTAGCCCTATTCCCTTGTAATGAATGACCGATAACCGATAATACCTTGTTGTCTACAGTGCTGGGTGGAAATTAAACCCCCCTTAGCCATAAAATGAGACAAGCAGTTTGACTACACAATACATAGCTGCCAACTGTCCCTCCGTCCCTCTTTCCTCCTTATTTGTCCCTCTTTCTATGTAAATATGTGTATTTCTCTACTAAAAAATGTGTTGAATTGCCTTTAAACTTTATTCCCATCTTTTAAATCGATGTATTTCTTATTTTCAAATGTTAATATGAAGGAAAATGAACCAGGATAGAAAGGACAAATGTGGTTTAAATTATAAAACAACATATTTTTCTTATGACATTTTTATAGTATCCGTGACTAGGGGTATGTCAGGGGTGTGGCAGGGGCGTGGCTTAGATGTCCCTCTTTCTCATCTCAAAAAGTTGGGAGGTATGATAATAGTAGATTGCTCACTACCACAATTCATCCCCAGCAGCAGCCGGAAACAGCATTTCACAGTATAAATAATCAGTGGCACCTATCATATTACTTTCAGGTTTACTGAAAAGAATCAGATGACCTCTAACATATATTTTCTCTTGTGTAATGTATATCGACAGACAGATATGGACTGATACTCAGTGCCTTTAAGGGCTCGTTTCCACTATCGCGAATCTGCATGCGTCCAACGCATGCAGATCCGCACATGTAATACAAGTGGATGGGCCTGTTTCCACTGTAGCGTTGTTGAGGTGCGTTTTTTTCAGCGTGAAAAAAACGCACAAAAGAGCCAACGATTTCGCCTGCGTCGGGAATCCGTGCGAATCGCCGCTAATGTATTTAATAGTAAAAACGCATGCGTTTGTTACATGCGTTTTTACCCGCGATTTCGCGTGCGATTTCGCACCTTTTTCAATTTTATTTAGCCCTGGCAGTGTCATGGTTAATTTCGCATGGCACCCTGCCATGCGAAATCGCAGGCGAAATCGCGGGTAAAAACGCATGTGGAAACGCATCCGCATGCGTTTTTACAAGCGTCGGAATGCGGCCGAAATCGCGTCGCAACAGTGGAAACAAGCCCTCAGTCTGTTCTTTTGCAGTTAGATTATCCAGCTCAGCTCAGTTCCACGTACGCAGCAGGTGTGACAGTGGCCAACATGTGACTGGAATTTATGGCAGGAGAAAATTGTTAAAGTGCGATAAGATTATTTTACAGCAGTTTATACAATAGGGAAGGTATGGTCAGACGTGAGCTGCACAGTCTCTGACATCACACTCCTTTGTCCTGCTATTCCTAGTTTTTAAAGGGGAGCTGTAGTTAAAATAACATAATAAAATTGCTTATTTTTACAATATTCATTTATAAATTACTTAGGCCTAGTGCACACCGAGCGGTTTTTGGAGCGATCCGCCGGCCGCATTCGCCTGGAAAAACGCTTGGCTAATGTATTGCAATGGGATGGTGCACACCGGCGGTTTGAGGTTTTTGCCAAGCCGCAAACGCGCCTCCTGCTGCGCGTTTGAAGTTTTTGGAAGCGTTTCGTCCTCAATGTAAAGTATAGGAAAAACGCAAACCGCTCTGAAAAACGCTACTTCAGAGCGGTTTGCCAGGCATTTTTGTTACAGAAGCTGTTCAGTAACAGCTTTTACTGTAACAATATGTGTAATCTGCTACACAAAAACGCACCCAAAACCGCTAGGTATGTTTAGAAAACCTCTCTAAACATGCCTAGAATCGCTCTGAAATCAGCTCCCAAAACCGCTAGCGTGTTGCGGATCTGCTAGCGGTTTTGGTGTGCACTGGGCCTAAGTCAGTGTTTTCCCATTGTTAAAACGTTCCTCTCCCTGATTTACATTCTGAAATTTATCACTGGTGGTGACAGTGTTAGTTCCGCCCAGAGCAAGGTCCTACAGTACGCAAGGCTGATACACCAAAACGCGCCCCTCCATCCCTCCTACCCCAGCTGTCACACACTGATTGCTATTCGACTAAGAGGTGCCTCAGGGCACCAAACACCTTAATCTCTAGTTATCTGGCTTGCAGTCACTGCCATGTATCCCCTTTTCTTATTTCTTTCTGCTTCAAACACAAT
Organism: Hyperolius riggenbachi; assembly: GCF_040937935.1. Lineage (NCBI taxonomy): Eukaryota > Metazoa > Chordata > Amphibia > Anura > Hyperoliidae > Hyperolius > Hyperolius riggenbachi. The sequence continues at coordinate 60,558,126 of NC_090651.1, forward strand.
AGGGGAATGATGGCTGAGTGAGTTGTGCGCCCCCTCCTACACTGCGCCCTGAGGCTGGAGCCTCTCTAGCCTCTGCTCCTGGTTCTGCCAGGTGATCTGTACAGAATGAGGCCTGGTGCACACCAAAAACCGCTAGCAGATCCGCAAAATGCTAGCAGATTTTGAAACGCTTTTTCTTCTTTTTCTGTAGCGTTTCAGCTAGCGTTTTGCGGTTTTGTGTAGCAGTTTTGGTGTAGTAGATTTCCTGTATTGTTACAGTAAAGCTGTTACTGAACAGCTACTGTAACAAAAAACGCCTGGCAAACCGCTCTGAAGTGCCGTTTTTCAGAGCGGTTTGCGTTTTTCCTATACTTAACATTGAGGCAGAAACGCATCCGCAATCCAAAATCTGCTGCAGCCCGGGAGTATGCGTTTCTGCAAAACGCCTCCCGCTCTGGTATGCACCAGCCCATTGAAATACATTACCCTAGCGGATCCGCACCCGCAGGAGGATCGCAAACCGCAGCGGAAACGCTCTGGTGTGCACTAGGCCTGAATGTTCATTACTGAAAGTTCTGTGCACAGAGGGAGATGCTGCTGGCTTGGCAGTTGTAAAAAACGGTTATTTCCCACAATGCAACAAGCTTCACAGACAGCAAACTATCAGGACATCACGCTGTGGGAGGAGTTTCACCACAATATCAGCCATACAGTCCCCCCTGATGATCTATTCAAGAAAAGGTAAAGATTTCTCATGTTAAAGGGGGTATCAGGTACTGATCGGAAAGAAGTTCAATTCTTGGTTAAAGTTCCTCTTTAACCCTAATTCCAGTGAAAGTGGAATATTTTGCATGGATTTAGACAGACCCTGTCTCGAACCTCCCCCCCCCACCCCCCACCCCCCCAAAAAAACTTGAAAAGTAGTTTTATTTTATTATCTTTCCACAAAACACAATATCAAAGTGAAAATACTAACCTAACAACCGTCTAAAATACTGCCCTCTGGGATTCTTGGGATAGCAGCTCTGGTTACTTGTCTCTTGTCTAGGATGGAGGATAGGAAATGAGGAAATTCTTCCCAGTGGAAATACAGCAATAAAAACATGGTAGAAATGTGATTACTGCTTGTGTCCCACTTGGGACAATCTATATATATAATAGACTAAGTGCCTCAACCTTCGAGCAAGAAGAAGAAGTACTTTGCATGAGAAAAATTATGCGTGCTAAAACACCAAGTTTAAGGCCTCTTTTCCACGGACTGTTGAGCTGTGTGCTCAGCAAGCAGTTACCAGTCAGCAGCAAGCAGTTACCGGGCAGCAGCAAGCAGTTACCGGGCAGCAGCAAGCAGTTACCGGGCAGCAGCAAGCAGTTACCGGGCAGTAGTGAGCAGTTGTAAGAGTTTGAGAGGCATTTTACTGCCTATCAACTGTCCATGGAAAAGAGGCCTACCCTAGCAAGTCTGGCTTTGCAAATCTGGCTTAATTGGCTATTCATGAGGCAATGCTCATGCAAATTTGCTTTTGCGTGCCAAACTATGCAGGGTCAAAAAACCAATACCGCAAAGCGGTCGCCCTGCTACATGCAAGTGATGAGCGAAAATGCAAAAATTTGTTTCGACAATTTTTTGCCACATTCTCCATCTAATTTTTTCGCGTTAATTTTCGCCTAATGCCAGTCATTTTCACATTACTTGCGTATTATTGCTGACATTTTCCGCATAAGGGCATTAGCGTCCGCATTCAGAGAAGTTTCTTGCGCATTATTGCAGACATTTTCCGTATAAACGTCCGCATAGACTGAATTTCCATGCGGATTATTGTGGACATTTTTCCGCATAAGGGCATAAGCATCCGCATACAATGAATTTTCGATGCTGGTCGAAAACGCAAATATTTCTGAAGATTTTCGTGAAAATTCGCCAAAAATGAAAATGGGATTTTCGATGCGAAACTGCTACATGCTACATTAGCTCTATCCAGGAGCACCACAGGGAGGATTCCCAATGCCCCCCTTTTATACAACCGGGGGGACCGCGGGTCCCAGGCTCTCTCACTGCCTGGGAACCACAGCGGCACCCCGGAGGGGGAGGCTAGGTGGTGCAGGCGACCCCCCCCAAGCGTGGCCAGCACCGGGAGAGCCGTCTGCACCCACCTCCCAATATTAGAAACAGGCACTTACCTTAACGTCCATTGCGTTCTGCTACATGCGCATTAACTTGGGGGCACCACATGAGAAAGGAGTGAAGCATGGGTCACCCCGAGCTTTAGAGCTCAGGGCTGGCTCACATACAACACTCCGGGGGGGAGGACAACAGACAACTAACTCCAGGGCTCACACTGCCGGAGCAAGCCATCCACCACTGCCTCCAAAGGATACAAACTGCAAAAAATGCTTTCCATGAGAAAATTAATGCGCATGTAGCAGAACGCAATGGACGTTAAGGTAAGTGCCTGTTTTTAATATTGGGAGGTGGGTGCGGACGGCTCTCACTGGCGCTGGCCACACTTGGGGGGGGGGGGGGGGGGCGGCTGCGCCACCCAGCCTCCCCCTCCGGGGTGCCGCTGTGGTTCCTAGGCAGTGAGAGAGCCTGGGACCCTGCGGTCCCCCCGGTTGTATAAAAAGGGGGGCATTGGGAATCCTCCCCGTGGTGCTCCTGGATAGTGCTAATGTAGCATGAACTTATTCCCGTAGGGCGACCGCTTTGCAGTATTGGTTTTTTTACCCTGCATAGTTTGGCATGCGAAAGCAAATACATATTTGCATGAGCATTGCCTCATGAATAGCCAATTAGGCCAGATTTGGAAAGCCAGACTTGCTAAGGTTAAACTTGGTGTTTGAGCACGCATACATTTTCTAATGGAAAGCCTAAAGGTGGGTACACACATCAGATAAAAGTCTTTGGAAAATGAAAGATCACAGACCAATGCTACCCCCTTCCATGTAGTATGAGAGCCATACCTACACAGTCTATTCTATTGAGCTGAACTCCCCATCAGATAAAATTTTTTGCAAGATGCTGCACACAAAGATGCTGTACACATGCAACAGATCAGTATCTGCAAAAGATCTGTTCCTGCAAAAAATCAGTTTCTGCAAAATGCATTCATAGTCTATGATATCTGCAGATCTCATGCTGGGCATACACGGTATGTTTTCTACCATGTAATCGAGCCGCTGATGGCTCGATTGATAATTTCCGACGTGCCCAATACCCCGCCGGATCGATTCTGCGCTTAATACCGGCGGGCGGACAAAAGAAGAAACGAGTGGAAAATAAGAAAGTGCTCGCGGGGACGAGCGGGAATCGATCCGGGCGCCCGCGGGGACGAGCGGGAATCAAGCCAGCGGCTCGATTACACGGTAGAAAACGTACCATGTATGCCCAGCATAATACACACCTTGTTTGACGGACATTCATCTGCAGATCACACAATCATCTGCAGATCCAAAGATCCATCCTGGTTGATCTGATCTGCAGATGATTGTCCGTTAAACAAGGTGTGTATGAGATCTGCAGATATAGACTATGAATGTATTTTGTAGGTACTGATCTTCTGCAGATACTGATCTGTTGCATGTGTGCAGCATCTGTGTGTGCAGCATCTTGCAAAGATTTCTGTCTGATGGGGAGTTCAGCTCCATAGAATAGACTGTGTAGGTATGGCTCTCATACTACATGGAAGGGGGTAAAATTGGTCTGTGATCTTTCATTTTCCAAAGACTTTTATCTGATGTGTGTGTACCCACCTCTATTCTTCTTGCTTCAAGGTTGAGGCACGTACTCTATTAGATAGATAGAAGATGCGGCGTATGCTACGACGCGGGTCGGCTAGTTTTTATTAAAGCAGTAGGGTGAAGCCTTTGGATGGTTCGCCCCACTTCGCTGGGACCCTCTAAATCTGTATACGAGCGTGGCCACACTGCGCAAGTGCAAAGTTGTGCGCCAGCAAATCCACTTGTGCACAACTTTGCTGCTCCAAGCTACTGCACAGACACAAACCCAGTGGCAGCTGCGCAGTGTGGCAGTGCTCATGTATGGAGGTTTACGAGCGAAGAGGAAGAGGGTCGCAGCTGCTGACGGACGGGTCACAGAGGATCAGGGAAAGCCCGAAGAGCAGAATTCCCCAACTCTGTCCTCAGGGCCCACCAACATAACATGTTTTGACGGAAACCACAAACATGCACAGGTGAGGTATATAGTGACTCAGCCAGTGGCGTAGCAATAGGTGGTGCAGAGGTTGTGACCGCATCGGGGCCCTTGGGCTATACTCAACTTCAGTATTAGCTCTTTAATTGGTTCTCTGCTGCTAATATTCACTTCTATAGATGCTTTGAATAGTAGGGATCATTAAAACACGCTTTCCCATCCCCTTCTTGCCCCTCTGACACTGTGGTTGTCCTTGATTGGTTTTGGTGTGCCGTATCAATTGTTATGCATAGAACGCTTGGGGCCCCCAATGTAAAACTTGCACTGGGCTCCTAAGCTACACCACTGGGCTCAGCGGAGCTGATTACCTACCTCTGTGAATTTTCACACAACATACACTGTTGGTGGGCCTTGTGGAATGGGTTAGGGACTTGTTCCTTCTTCTTCATAACATATGTAGCAATTTTGGTGCCAAAGGCATGTATGGGGGATTTGCTAATAGCTGCTAAAGTCCAAACAAAATCATGCAAAACTATGTGAAATTGCAAAATTACGGTTCCTGATTACATTTACAAGCAAAATTTATTACGATTGTTCACCTAATTTCACATTACGATTTCGCATCATAATTGTGAATTACAATGCCAAATTACAATTATGCAAAATTTGTGCTCATCACTACTGCTCAGATGCGACTCCATGGAGGGCCGACACTTCAAACGTCCGGCTGACTCTTCACCACCTTCAGCTTCCCACGTAAAAGAGGCCTTGGGGTTACATAGGCTCTGTATATCTGCCCTCCCACGTAAAAGAGGCCTTGGGGTCACATAGGCTCTGTATATCTGCCCTCCCACATAAAAGAGGCCTTGGGGTCACATAGGCTCTGTATATCTGCCCTCCCACATAAAAGAGGCCTTGGGGTCACATAGGCTCTGTATATCTGCCCTCCCACGTAAAAGAGGCCTTGGGGTTACATAGGCTCTGTATATCTGCCCTCCCACGTAAAAGAGGCCTTGGGGTCACATAGGCTCTGTATATCTGCCCTCCCACATAAAAGAGGCCTTGGGGTTACATAGGCTCTGTATATCTGCCCTCCCACATAAAAGAGGCCTTGGGGTCACATAGGCTCTGTATATCTGCCCTCCCACATAAAAGAGGCCTTGGGGTCACATAGGCTCTGTATATCTGCCCTCCCACATAAAAGAGGCCTTGGGGTTACATAGGCTCTGTATATCTGCCCTCCCACATAAAAGAGGCCTTGGGGTCACATAGGCTCTGTATATCTGCCCTCCCACATAAAAGAGGCCTTGGGGTCACATAGGCTCTGTATATCTGCCCTCCCACGTAAAAGAGGCCTTAGGGTCACATAGGCTCTGTATATCTGCCCTCCCACATAAAAGAGGCCTTGGGGTTACATAGGCTCTGTATATCTGCCCTCCCACATAAAAGAGGCCTTGGGGTCACATAGGTTCTGTATATCTGCCCTCCCACATAAAAGAGGCCTTGGGGTCACATAGGCTCTGTATATCTGCCCTCCCACGTAAAAGAGGCCTTAGGGTCACATAGGCTCTGTATATCTGCCCTCCCACGTAAAAGAGGCCTTAGGGTCACATAGGCTCTGTATATCTGCCCTCCCACGTAAAAGAGGCCTTGGGGTCACATAGGCTCTGTATATCTGCCCTCCCACATAAAAGAGGCCTTGGGGTCACATAGGCTCTGTATATCTGCCCTCCCACGTAAAAGAGGCCTTGGGGTTACATAGGCTCTGTATATCTGCCCTCCCACGTAAAAGAGGCCTTGGGGTTACATAGGCTCTGTATATCTGCCCTCCCACGTAAAAGAGGCCTTGGGGTCACATAGGTTCTGTATATCTGCCCTCTCACATAAAAGAGGCCTTGGGGTTACATAGGCTCTGTATATCTGCCCTCCCACGTAAAAGAGGCCTTGGGGTTACATAGGTTCTGTATATCTGCCCTCCCACATAAAAGAGGCCTTGGGGTTACATAGGCTCTGTATATCTGCCAAAAAACCTCCATATTGCATGGAGGAGCCACATCTCCACCTTGTTTACTCATCTAAAACTAATTGAAGATTTATTTTTACCTCATCATACATTTACCAGAAATATTTGCAAACTTGCCAAACTGTTTCTGCAAAATGACACCGTCCTGGCAACTTGGGAGCTTCTCCAGTGTCGTATGACTGGACTGCTTGTGACATGAACGTGATTGGGTTAATGGTTGATAAGACCAAGTTTACTAATGTTTCTAAAGACAGGTGCTTTTTTTTTGTTTAGATCCAGAAACCTGCTGGAGCTATTGAAGTTTGAGGCGTAGTCCGTTTACTACCCTACTCACCCAGTTTGTGTGGGTTTTTGTTTTAGTATGAAAACCTTGACACAGGTTTAATGATTAACAGGTCTGCTTTGTAAATCCTTGTGCCATGACAGCCAGTTACAGCAGTGAGATCTCGACGTTTGCATCGCTAAGACGTGCAGGCCAGAAGCTCCGCCGCTGCTAGAGGCAACATGCTGAGCCCCACGTTCTGCAGCACCGCGCAAACAAGGTAAATGGTGAGCCATAGCATATAACATTAGCCAAATTCAGCCAGATGCAGGCATGGGATTTATGATGGGATCTGGGTGTGCAAATATTTAGATGGGATCCCAAATGGGGTAACACAGTATAGCTTTCACTTGATGGGACTCTGAGAAGAATCCAATTTTTGTGGTCACGGTTCATCGGCAGATTGATAGCTTTCATGATTTGAGACTTGGAACCACAACATCACAAATACTCAAACATTATTATTAAGTATTTATATAGCACCGACATCTTCTGCAGCACTGTACAGAGTATTGTCTTGTCACTTAACTGTCACTCAGAGGAGCTCACAATCTAATTTCTACAATAGTGATCTGTCTATGACCATAGTCGCTAGCACATCTACAGCTGTTGCTACATCTCATCTATGCCTATCACTGTAAATCCCACATCTGCATCTCAGCCACAACACTACCTGCATACAAACTGTATGCTCTCCCCGTGTTTGCATGGGTTTCCTCTGGGTACTTTAGTATCCTCCCACATTTCAAAAAGAAGTTGCTGCATTAATTGACTCCCCCCAGAAATGTGACTTATATTACAGTAGAGATGATATGATATGGTTGGGATGTTGCATTGTGAGCCCCTCTGAGGGACGGTGAGTGAGGTGAATTGTTCTGTACTCTGTAAAGAGCTATGAATAATGTCCTCGCTATATTAATGCATAAGAATTATAATCATCATAAACTATCTTTCCGTGGCCCTTATTTAATTCACTTTTTCTTCTAAGTTTCCACCTAGGAGATACTTTTTTTAATCTTCATGTTTAAAATAACGTTTCAGCACTTGGCGATTGAGAAAGTATCAAAAATTAAGTAAAAAGTGCTATTATTTTAATTTGTTTCACTTACCTGGGGCTTCTGCCAGCCCCCTGCAGCCGTCCTGTGCCCGGGCCATCCTGGAACGATCCTCCGGTTCCCCACCTTACAAGTTGATGTCCACTGCGCCTGCGCAGCCCTGGCCGCGTGCGTCCTCATCCACGCTCTCATTGCCAGGAAAATCTCTACTGCGCAGGATGCTCCCGGCGACTGAATAGAGAATGAGGCCACACGCGGCCAGGACCGTGCCGGTGCAGTGGCCAGGGCCGTGCAGGTGCAGTGGCCAGGACCGGGCAGGTGCAGTGGACGGCGACCTGCGAAAGAGAAGGTGAGCCGCAGCGGGGGACTGGAGGATTGGAAGATTTTTTTAGGGTATCTTCAGTTTCCCTTTACTGGTAACTGTCCCTCAGAGGGGCTCACAATCCATCAAAATTAGTTTCTTGCTTGTTGGTGGCTTAAAAGGCATTTTATTTAAAATGTGAAAATATCACCCAGGCGAAAAACTTAGACAAAAAGTGAATTGGATCGGGCCCCATCTCTTACTACATTGTCTGCTCCCGCTGGCCGCACGTGATCCGGCGCAAGTGGGAACCAAGCCTTACAGAGTACTTAGACATGTTGCTAACTATCCCTCAGTGGAGCTCTCAATCTGAACGCCACCATAGTCAAAGTCTATGTCCCCACTATAGTCTAAAGATAGATGGCCATACACTGATAGATTTGCAGCAGATTCAACCATCAGATAGAGTTCTGTCAGATGTTTGTCAGGTCGAATCTGACAGGAATCTATCTAAAGTGTGTAAGAACAGATTTCCAATAGATTTCAGAATTAAATCTATTGAAAATCTATCTAAAGGCATTACTGCACCATTAGATCCAATGCAACTCTACGGGCCATCAATCTGCTGCCAGCAGCAGATCAGCCTAGATTTTCCATCCTGTCAGTTAGATGAAATCGATCGAAATCGGCCGCAAATCGATCGATCGGCCAATCGAACGTGCATCAATTTGCGTCCGATTGATCAATTCGATCGAATGTTAAAATCCACCAGTGTATGAGCCCCTTAAGGCAAATTTCAGAAACTTGGTTTTAGCATTGCAAAGCTAGAGTGATACCCACTACATCACTGGGCGGCCGCAGTAGAGTTAATAACATACGATTGCCTTTTAGTTGACTCAGTTCATTTTATCTAATCATCTGGGAACAAAATGCTTTGATAAAGATGGTTTCCTATTCGTTTCAGATGTACATTTCCTCCATTTCTCAAAAGAGAGACAATCAAAGCGAATAGAAAGGCTTTGATCGTTTTTGATTAAATTGCCACATTTGTGTGCGGTTTTCTTTTAGGGCGATTCGACTGATCTAAATAACAGAAACAACTGAAAACATCATTTCCAAACCATAGAACATGGTAGTGAGGTGTTATTACTATTTAGTATTTATATAGCACCAACATCTTCCGCAGCGCTGTACAGAGTACATAGTCACTGTCCCTCAGAGGGGCTCACAATCTAATCCCTACCACAGTCTATGGCCAATTTTAGGGGGAAGCCAATTAACGTATCCTACCCCTCCACATAAGATCTCTCAATTTCTTTCCTTAAAGAGAACTCGAGGTCTGTTTAAAGAATGTTATCTGCATACAGAGGCTGGATCTGCCTATACAGCCCAGCCTCTGTTGCTATCCCAAACCCCCCTAAGGTCCCCCTGCACTCTGCAATCCCTCATAAATCACAGCCATGCTGTGAGGCTGTGCTTACATCTGTAGTGTCAGTCTCAGCTGCTCCCCTGCCTCCTGCATAGCTCCGGTCCCTGCCCCCGTCCTTTCCCTCCAATCAGCATGCAGGCGGGGACTGGAGTTCTGCAGGAGGCGGGGAGAGCAGCAGACTGACACTATAGAGATAAACACAGCCAGCTCTGACAAGCTGTTTGTCAGCAGCGTGGCTGTGATTTATGAGGGATTGCAGAGTGCAGGGGGACCTTAGGGGGGTTTGGGATAGCAACAGAGGCTGGGCTGTATAGGCAGATCCAGCCTCTGTATGCAGATAATATTCTTCAAACCCACCTCGAGTTCTCTTTAAGTTATCTGCATGTTTTTGGGATGTGTGAGGAAACCATAGTGCCTGGAGGAAGCCCACAGAGGTACAGGGAGAACATAAATAGTGGGCAATTTGCAATTGCCGCAGAGAGTATAGAGTGGATCCCAGCCTTAAAGTGTACCAGAGCTGACCTAAAACAACGATTTAATACTCACCCGCGGCTTCCACCTGCAGCGTAAACCCATCTGAGTCCCTCGGCGTCCTCCCGTGGTCTGCCGTTCAGCCACGATCAGCCCCAGTAATAGGCTCAGTGGCATCTACTGCGAATGTGCGGGAGGTCCATGCATGCCAGAAGACCCAGACTGGACCCAACTGAAGCAATTACCGTGGCTGATCGCGGCTGAACGGCACGAGGAAGCGGCGGGTGACTATCAAATCTTCGTTTTCGGTCAGCTCTGGTTTTCTTTAAAAGGAAGAAAAGTATCAGCCAGTAGAAAGGACAAGAGCATTGTGTGGGGCACATAAACCAATAAAAACCAGTAACATTTGCTGACATGACATGTATACAAAAGTCACATACATAAACTGTGGTTATTGTCCCGTGCACAGACCTCATTAAGAATATGCACATTCCCTACTAGCAGGGAATAGCCTGCATACATTTACCGTATAGTCAGTGGTCTCGTCAGCACCAGGAGGGATGCAAGATAGCAGTCATTGCATCCCTACATTTACTTTACATATTATCAACCGTAATATGCATGCAGGAAAAAAGTTCTAGCGATTTATAAAGAAGCAGCAGAGTGTTATACCGAAAATTTTCTTTTTATTTACCTCTAAGTTAGCCAATAAATGCTATCATCTTGGTTCAATACTTCTTCCATATATTTAGGAAAGGGTTCTTTACAGTAAGATTGATTAAAATGTGGAATGTATTACCACAAGAAGTAGTTTTATACCTGCATTTAAAGGGAACCTTAACTCTAAAAAAAAATGAGTTTTCCACTTACCTGGGGCATCTACCAGCCCCCTGCAACCATCCTGTGCCCTCGCAGTCACGCGGCCCGCCGAAAAAAAACAAAACTAGCTGCCGGGGGGGGGGGGGGGGGGGGGGGGTATGGGAGCCGTGATTGACTGCGAGGGCATAGGATGGCTGCAGGGGGCTGGTAGATGCCCCAGGTAAGTGCAGCTCATTTTTTTCTTTTTTAGAGCCTTTAATGGATGCTTTCCTTGCATTGAAAGACATCCATGCAGGGCCGGATTTACCGTAAGGCACTGTAGGCACGTGCCTGCAGGCGCCTGATGATGGAAAGGCGGCTCACTCCCCTTCCCAAGTGCCTCATTCCCTCCTCCCCTTTACAGAGTCCTGATGAGAGTGTCAATAAGAGGTTATTTACCCTGCTCTTGGCATTCCACCGATAAGCTCTCTAAGGGGCACCTCTAGCTATCTAATACTTAGGATAGCTCTGGCTACCTAATACTAAGGGGCACCTGTAGCTACAGTACCTATGACGGACAAGGGGACTCAGGGGGAAGTGACAGCTGGACCAGCCAGCACACTTTCAGTGCAGTTCGGCGGGGGTTTGTAGGTTGGTGGAGGGCGAAGTCTACGGTGCCAGGACATCTGTGCCTACAGGCTCCTGCAAGGTAAATCCAGGCCTGCATCCATGGCTATAATTACCAGGTAATTCTTGCTGGTGTTGATACAGGGATATTATCTGATTGCCATCTGGAGTCGGGAAGGAATTTTTCCCTTTTGGGGGCTAATTGGACCATGCCTTGTAAGGGGTTTTCGCCTTCCTCTGGATCAGCAGGGATATGTGATGGTGCAAGCTAGTGATGTGCCTTATTTTCTGGTTGAACTTGATGGACGTATGTCTTTTTTCAACCCAAATAGCTATGTAACTATGTAATCTGTTCACCATGTATAGAATTATATACAGACTTTCCAGATGGCAACCTATGAAATTCCAGAACACTAAAGAGTGCATGCGTTGTGTATAACAGAGGTCAATCAGCTACTGTTGGCATCGCCTTTATTTAGAATAAGGGCAGAGGCGATTGTAAACTGAGACATGCAAATTTTCTATAGATCTTTCAGGTCAGCAAGTTTTCTCATTCTCCCTTACACTTTCATCTACCCATTTGCAGACCTTTGCTCCATTCCAACACACCCTCCAACAGCGGCAGACCTGAGCTCTCTCCTGCTACTGTACTCCATAGGGTCATAGTGTAGATCTGCAGGTTTCCGTGACGTGACCTATGATCTAAAACGTGGAACTTTTGTTTGGAAACAGTTTGCAGACATTTTATTACAGGAAATATTTTTTTTTCCAGCCTGCCCTTTAGAATGCGACACAAATCTAAGTCACGTTCATGCAATCAAACACAGATAATCTGATGGTAATGAGGTTGCAAGTCACGTCTGTAGCAATAAGACTCATATTTGACTAAGACTCATATAAGATTCAGTCATATTCGTACCTGCAAGATATTTACAGAAAATCACAAGAGACATTGAGGGGTGACATTGGAAGTATTGTCTCGCACTCACTAATGGATCAAACCCATAGGGCTCGATTCACAAAGCGGTGCTAACCCAGTTGGAGACTTTAGGCGTGATAACCATTGCACCACACTGGTGAAAAGCCAGTTTAGGCGTGATAAGTTTAGGTGTGATAAGTTTAGGCATGCTAAGTTTAGATAGGTGTAGATAGCGTGCAAAGTCCCGCACGCAAAGCAGCGCCATTAAACTCTATGCGAAGTGCACCAGACTTTGCTAGCGCAAAACTTTTGATCAGCTGTGCACTGCGGTGCTAACACAGTTGGTGCTTAAACTTATCATGCCTAAACTTATCACACCTAAACTTATCATGCCTAAACTTATCACACCTAAACTTATCACACCTAGGGCTCGATTCACAAAGCGGTGATAACCCAGTTATCACGCCTAAAAGACTTTAGGCGTGATGACCTTTTCACCACTGAGTTATCACCGCTTTTTCCTGCTCTTCGCGCGAAGTCACCGCGCGTACGCGCGTTCGCAAAGTCCCATAGGGTTTAATGGGAGCTTCGCGCGAAGCTTCGCGCGAAGCGTCGGGTGCTGCGCGCGCACTTACGCGCGTACGCGCGGTAACTTCGCGCGAGTTTCTTCTTATCACGCCTAAAGTGAGTTTAGGCGTGATAAGGGGCTTTTCACTGGCGTGCAAACACTTTGCACCGCTTTGTGAATCAAGCCCCTAAACTTATCATGCCTAAACTGACTTTAGGCGTGATAAAGGGCTTTTCACCAGCGTGCTAACTGTTAGCACCGCTTTGTGAATCAGGCCCATAGTCTTTAAGGGGAGTGCGATAGCTGAAAAGAGGGATGACGCCCTCTATGCAGTATTCAACAAGGGAGAAAGCTGGCACATCCAAAATCAATCTTAATTAGTTCCATGTAAAAATATGGCCAACGTTTCGGAGCCGCGTAGGACCCCTTTATCAAGACAATATCTGCTCTGAGGCAAAGATCTATTTGCTGCTGTGCAAAAAATTCTGCATAGGAATTCGGGAGTCTGGCTCCTCTTAAACACTCGCTGTCAGTGATGTGTATTCATCTGAGGTCAGCAGCATGAATGTATTCATATGCATATATGAATTCCTATGCAGAATTTTTTGCACAGCAGTAAACAGATCTTTGCCTCAGAGCAGATATTGCCTTTATAAAGGGGTCCTAGGCGGCTCCGAAACGTTGGCCATATTTTTACATGGAACTAATGAAGATTGATTTTGGATGTGCCAGCTTTCTCCCTTGTTGAACATTGGGGGGTGACTCACAGAGCTTATCTATTGAATTATCTCACCTTAATTAGTAACTGACAATTTATCTCTCCTTAAAGAGGAACGGTAGTAATTAATCAAATTCCTTATTTAGTCAGTGTTTGCCCATTGTAAAATCTTCCCTCTCCCTGATTTACATTCTAAAATGTATCACTGGTGGTGACATCTTTAGTTCTGCCAGGTGATCTGTATGGAATGTTCGTTACTGAGAGTTATATACACAGAGGGATATACTTGCTTGGCAGTTGGAAACAGAAGTTATTTCCCACAATGCAATGAGGTTCACAGACATCAAAGTGTCAGCACCATGGTCATGTCCATCACACTGTGGGAGGGGTTTCACCACAATATCAGCCATACAGACCTCCCTCCCCCCGATGATCTATTCGAAAATAGGCAGATTTCTCATGGGAAAGGGGGTATCAGCTACTGATTAGGATGAAGTTCAATCCATGGTTAAAGTTCCTCTTTAAGTAAGCTTATGGTGAGTGATTGTAAAAAAATGCCATTTACCAGCTCTGAATCAATCAATGCTCATAGCCTAGCTATCATGCTTACAGGGGCACTATGGCGAAAAAATTGCAAAAATTAAAATATGTGCAAACGTACAAATAAGAAATACGTTTTTTTCCAGAGTAAAATGAGCCATAAATTACTTTTCTCCTATGTTGCTGTCACTTCCAGTAGGTAGTAGAATTCTGACAGAAGCGACAAGTTTGGACTAGTCTCATGGATTTATTTATTTTCAAAAGCACTTAGTGAATGGCAGTTGCTCTGTCCAACTGCCAAAAAAACTGTGTAGGGAGCAGGGAAGTAGGCCAGCATCATTGTTTAAATCCTTTTTAGGGAATATCTTTATAAAGAATAAAAGCCTTGCTGAGAACCCCCTATGAAGAGATGGACTAGTCCAAAACCTGTCACTTCTGTGAAATTTCTACTACCTACTGTAAGTGACAGGAACATAGGAGAAAAGTAATTTATGGCTCATTTTACTCTGGAAGAAACGTACTTGTTATTTGTCTATGTTTGCACATATTTTAAATTTTACAATTTTTTGCCATAGTGCCCCTTTAACTTCATTCATTCAGAGTCTACTACTAGCACACCTACAGCAAGAATGCAGCCAGTTTCGGAAGTTGAGTGAAAGCAAAGTCAGAATTCCTTATCTACGGTACACACTGTCTATGGGGTGGTGGCTCAAAGTATGCAGATCAGAGGATCGTACTTCTGGCCACACGAGTAGCATTATTTTAGAATGACGTCAGGGGTAGCAGCACCTTTCATCATTCCTCTCTATAGAACCTCCAGACGTGGAGAACAACGTAGCAATGGGAGTGAATCAAGGTTAAATTCTTTTTTTGAGAAGTGGAACTGTAAACCCTACTACCACCATGCATGCAGAGGATAGTTTTAGAGAAGAAGATAGAGGATAGTTTTAGAGAAGGACCCAGAAAGATGTTCTGGAGAAGGTGGCTACACAAGAGACATTCTGATGGCATAAGGTAGAAGTGGTGAAAGGAGTTCGTAAAAAAAAAGTGGAAAACATTGATGACCATCTTTCTAAAGCTGTACCTACGAGCTGAACATGCATGTATTTATCCAGGAGAGGGGGCAGAGGAGTAGGAGAACACAAGCAAAGGGAATACTATGGTACTTTGACATGTGGCTAGTTCTTCAAGCAGGTGGAACTGGCAACAACTTTACGTGCATTATAATTTGTCCTTGATCCAACCATTAACAATGGCATCAGGAGACAAACCCCTCATGTCTGCTCATTGCTTGAATGTAATATTGATCTGTATATGGCCAGCTTTACTATAGCTTACAGAACAATGCAGAAGAATGAATGCCTGATATGTTATATCTGTCCCTGATTAGCAATAGTGGCTTTAATCAATCTGAATATTGTTCTAGGTGTCCCACAATGAATAGACTGGACACGAGCAGCCAGAAGGACTCAGGGCAGCCAACACAACACAAAGTAAGTACTTTGAGTATAGGAGCCAGTATGAGGGGGAGATATTTTAGTACACGTTGTTTTCTTTGGGATTAAAATAATAGAAACAGATCTCTGTCACTTAGCTTTATTTTCTTTGGTGTGAACATGGAGGATGCCCTTCTGGATATCACAAATGATCTGAATAGCTGCGAATGTGTGTAACCTGGCATAATCTACTAGCAAATTTAAAATGGAATTAAAAGTCCCAAAGCTCCCTAAAACCATGAAGGTTCCTGTATTTTTGCCAAGCTATATTTGAATAAGGTTGGTCAGGCAAGATCAAGAAGACTTAGAAGGACAATTATCACAAATGATTTCTCACCCTTTTGTGTCATGGAATGTTATTAATTCAATTGCTTGCACACTGTTAGAAATTTATACATTTTAGTCATCATGTTAAATCAAGTTGTAATCAGCAGTGCTGTATCTTGTATCAGTGTTCATATTTCATGTATATCATTGTCTGTATCATTATGTATCCCTTGTTTGTTTTCTTACATTGTACAGCGCCACGGAATATGTTGGCGCTTTATAAATAAATAATAATAATAATAATAATAATAATAATATAGCAATCTTTAAACCCCAAACTGGTTTTGGTTTGTTCCTTAGTGTCTGTAAAACCTAAATAGTTAGAAACATAAATAGTCCTGCAGATGAAGATAAAGGCTCTTTATTTTGACTTCAGGTCTGCTTTCAAAGCAAGCTTTCTTGTATAATTTCAGAATCAGAATCAGAATCAGAATCATTTATTTTGCCAAGCACGGCTGGGCCGTGCCCGGAATTGGGTTTGGCAAGTACAGGGCTAGTGTGAGAACAAGCAGGACATAACGATACATATATGTAAGCAGACAGACAATATAAAGGGTACAGTTACAGCATTTGGCCACATTTGAACACGTATATATGAAGTGTGCACCCGTGCGGTCAGGCTCGGTGCTACCAGACACCGCTTGTCGCGGTAGGATGAGGAGGGATCTAAGAGTTCTAAGAGTTCAGATAATTTACGGCTGAAGGGAAGAAACTGTTCCTGTGCCTTGTGGTCCTGGTGTAGATGGATCGGAATCTCCGGCCTAGGGGGAGCCTACTAAAGAAGCGGAAACCTGGGTGGGACGGGTCATTAGCGATTTTTTGAGCTCTGGAACGCAGTCTAGAGTTGAAAATCTGGTCAAGAGAGGGGAGTGGTTTCCCGATGATTCTCTCTGCTGATCTGATGACCCTCTGCAGTTTGTGTCTGTCGCTGGCGGCGGATCCAGCATACCAGACCAGGATGGAGGAGCAGAGGACAGATTCAATTGTGGCAGTGTAGAAGCTCGTCAGAAGCTCGCGGGCCATACCGAACTTCTTAAGTTGGCGTAGGAAAAATAGCCTCTGCTGGGCTTTTTTCTGGGTTGAGGTAGTGTTGGCTTTCCATGTCAGGTCCTTAGAGATTGTCGTGCCAAGGAGGCGTGCACAGGGGACGTTCTCAACTACCGTGCCGTCAATGCTGATCGGGGGTGGGGTGGTGGCGCGTTTCCTAAAATCAACAATCATCTCGACCGTTTTTGTAGTGTTGAGGACCAGCCCGTTCTCCCTACACCAGTGGCAAATTCTGTCAATCTGCTGGCGATACTCCTGCTCATCATTACCCGAGATGAGGCCAACGATGGTGGTGTCGTCGGCGAACTTGAGGACTTTGACGGAGTCCGCAGTGGACCTGCAATTGTTAGTGTATAGGGAGAATAGGAACGGCGACAGTACGCACCCTTGGGGGGCTCCTGTATTGGTGGTCCTTGGTTGGGAGATGATAGTGTCCAGCTTGACGGCCTGGGATCTATTCCTTAGGAAGTCCGTGATCCAGAGGCGGAGGGTGGGGTGGACTCCAAGGGCAGCGAGATTTTCCTGAAGTATTCGGGGGCTGATGGTATTAAACGCCGAGCTAAAGTCGAGTAGAAGGATCCTGGCGTATGAGTCAGGTCTGTCCAGGTGTTCATTTACAAGCTCCAGGCAGATATTTATGGCGTCATCAGTAGACCTGTTTGCTCTATATGCAAACTGGAACGGGTCCAGCAGGGACTCGGTCGATTGCTTGAGGAAAGGCAAAACCAAGCTTTCAAAGGCTTTCATGATGACTGAGGTGAGAGCCACCGGCCTGAAATTGTTGAGGTCTGAAACACCCTGTTTTTTGGGGACCGGGATGATTGTAGACCTCTTGAAGCAAGCAGGGACCCTGCCTTCCTGAATGGACTTGGTGAAGATGGATGAGAGAATGGGAGCAAGCTGCTGTGCGCAGGTTTTCAGACAGGCTGGTGACACTCCATCTGGGCCTGAGGCTTTCCTTGCGTTAATCCTCGACAGGTGTTTCCTGACATCATCCTCATACACCGCTAGGGGGGGTGGGCTTGCATGTGGGGGTTCTAAGTCGGTGGCCGGAGGCTCTGGGGACCTTGCTGGGTTCTCAAATCTGCAATAGAACTCGCTGAGGTTCTCAGCGAGCTCGGTGCTGGGAGTTGCATGCTGCGGAGGGGGCTTGTAGTTCGTGGCAGCCTTGAGCCCCTTCCAGACAGTTCGTGTGTCTCTTGAGGAGAGGTTCTGTTCCAGTTTTTCAGCGTAGTTCCTTTTGGCGGCCCTCAGTTCCTTGTTTAGGGTGTTTTTTGCCCTCCTATACTCCTCCTGGTTGCCAGACTTGAACGCCAGTTCTTTGCTTCTGCGCAGATGCCGAAGTTTATTGGAGAACCAAGGTTTGTCATTCGGGTAGTGTTTGCGGATTTTTGTTGGTACACACTGCTCCTCGCAAAAGCTGATGTACGAGGATACAACGTCTGCCCACTCGTCTAAGTTCGGTGTTTCCAGAGCCTTCCAGTTTGTGCAGTCGAAGCAGGCTTGAAGTTGTTGTTTAGCCTCCTCTGACCAGACTTTGCTGGATCTTAGGACTGGTTTTGCGGTTTCCAGGCGTCTCCTGTAGGTGGGTATCAGGTGAATGATGCAGTGGTCCGATGAGCCCAGTGCAGCTCGCGGGGTTGCCTTGTAGGCATCCTTCAGGACCGTATAGCAGTGGTCCAGAGTGTTGGCGTTCCTGGTGGGGCAGGTGACATGCTGGTGGTAGCGCGGAAGTTCATGGCGTAAATTGGCCTTGTTGAAGTCCCCTAAGATAATGAATAACGAGTCCGGAAGGGACGACTCCCACTGTGTGATGGTGTCGCTGAGCACACTCAGGGCCGTTTTGACATCAGCGTCAGGAGGAATGTACACCCCAACAAGGACGTAGGAGGAAAATTCCCTGGGTGAGTATACGGGTCTGCAGTTAACCAGAAGGAGTTCCAGATCAGGGGAGCAACTCTTGGCAAGAACAGAGGTGTTGGGGCACCAGGCAGAGCTGATGTAGAAGCAGATGCCACCCCCTTTTCTTTTCCCTGAGAGCGCGCTGTCGCGGTCTGCCCGGATGATGCTGAAGCCATGGAGATGGAGAGCACTGTCGGGGATGTTGTCGTGCAGCCATGATTCTGTGAAGCAGAGGACTGGGGTGTTGCTGCGAAGTTCCCTCTTGTTGCTGAGGAGCCGCAGTTCGTCCAACTTGTTTGGGAGAGAGCAGACATTTGCCAGGAGGACAGCGGGGATGGCTGATCGCAGTCCTTTCCTTTTCAGTCTCGCATGGGCTCCGGCACGACAGCCTCTCCGTCGCTGGCCCCAGCGGGGCCCTGACCCAGGGGCAGTGATTTTTTGGACATGGCTCCAGACAGAGTCGAACAGGAATCTGTCCTCTGGGTGCAGGGCTGCGCTAGGCTCCCATTTTAGGAGCTGTGGTCTAGTGTAGGTGATTTGTTTCTAGATTTGCCCAAGGACAATACTTAGAGCATCAATAGCTAGCAAATAGAGGTGTAGCTATGGGGGGCAAATGGGAACATCTGTCCCCGGGCGCAGCAGTGTCAGTGCGCTCAGCACAGCCGCTGCACCCCCACGTGCATGAGAGGCGGCTCGCTGGCTGCCCGAAGTGCCCCTGCTTCTCTGCCTCCCTCTGCAGAGGAGTGTAGAAGTGTTAACAGCAGCAGAAAAATCGGGGCACAAATGCGTTGGAACCTGCTGCACTTGTTGCAGTGTGATGATATTTTCCTCTGCAATGCAACGTACTTGGCGTGGAAGGGCCATAAAAATCAATACAAAGTAACAGGAGATTAACCACATAAGTACTGGGCACTGTATATATACTGTACATGGCTGATATTTCAGCGTATATATACACCTTTCTTGTACATCTTTGTTTATTTGATTCAGAGCCTCACGTACTTTTCACAAGGTTTGTATGCTGTATGAAGTACATAAAAAAATTTATCAAAATAAATAAAAAAAATGCAATTTAATAAAAAAATACAAAGTCATAAATGGTAAAAAAATGTAAACAATAATAGCAACATTAAATAAAGTACTACTCATGTAATAAGATATGAATAAATGCTACAATAATAGTCATGATAATTAAGGTTTTATTAATTTGTTTTGTATCATCATCAGAATCATCATCATCGAATACCTGTTGACGGTCCTTTTTTGAAATAGTTAAACATTTTGACTTGAAGTTTGAGCTTGTTTTATGGGGGGTTTTTTGTTGTTGATTTGTTTTGTTAAAAGGGAACCCAAAGTGGAAGGCATATGGAGGCTGCCATATTTATATCATTTTAAACAAATACCAGTTGCCTGGCAGTTCTGCTGATCCATTTGGCTGCAGTAGTGTCTGAATCACACACCTGAAACAAGCATGTGGCTGATCTAGTCAGATTTTTGTCAGAAACATCTGATCTGCATGCTTGTTCAGGGTCCGTCGGACGACTAGAGGACCAACTTATAACAGTCGGTTTGCACGATCCAACCGCCTGATCAACTCACACACACACGTCTGTTGGGCTGATATCGTGCAGTTGGCTGTGTGTGTACAACGTCATTTGATCAACTTCTACTTGTTTTGAATGTGGCCATATCGTGCAATCCATCATTCCACTTGCACATGCAGTATGTAGTTGGTTTGTCGTGCAATCGTTTGGTCATGCGGTTGGTCATGTCGTGGAGTTGGTTGCACACTTTGTTGGACATGTGTACAAGCCCTACGTGTATTAAGGGGCCCATACACCTAACGATTTTCCCGCCGATATACAGCCGATTCGATCACAGTGATCGAATCGGCTGTGAAATCGCCACGCACACCGCTGACAGAACGATCGATTTCCGTCCGAAATCGATCGTTCCCGTCGATTCCTGTCGATCCATCCGTGCGGAAGATTTTTCTCAATCGCCGGCGGGTCGGGAGTGCGTCGATAGCGGCATTCGAATGCCTGACGGCCGACGCAATACAGCGGGTATACATTACCTGTTCCGGCGGCTTCTTTCCGCGCTGGGTTCCGGACCGGCTGCAGCTACACAGAACTTCCTGTCCCGGCAGGAAGTTTAAACAGTAGAGCGCCCTCTACTGTTTAAACTTCCCATGGACAGGAAGTTCAGTAGCTGCAGGACCGGTCTGGAGCCCGGAGCGGAGAAGAAGACAGCGGGGACCAGGGGACACGCGCCGGCCGGAACTGGTAATGTATGCCGGGGGCGGCAGCTCCACAGATTGTGATCGGTTTCAGGCTGAAATCGATTCACAATCTGTTTGCAGTAAAGGTGGCCATATGATCCCTCTCTGATCAGATTCGATCAGAGAGGGATCTATCTGTTGGTCGATCTGATGGCAAATCGACCAGTGTATGGCCACCTTTAGAGGCAGAGGATCTGCAGGACAGCCAGGCAACTGGTATTGTTTAAAATTAAATACATATGTCAGCCCCTATATTTCTCTCATTCAGGTTCCCTTTATTGTATGGGGTTAAATATTTTGTACCAAATAGCCCTATGTGTCCTTACAAAACTATTCTAGGATTGTGTATGTCAGGCTAACCATGCAAAAGCTTTGACCAGCACATGTGTCTCACTAGTACTTAAAGTAAAGAACTTATATAGATTAAGAAGTCTAAAATCTTGATATTTATTGCAACTAAAATCCCCTTCTGATCCCTAGTTAAAAGGATCTGTTGTACTCCAGATATCTCCCTCTGTTTTGTTCAGCACCAGAATAAGGAAACTCGTTTTCTGTTTTGCAGGACACGTTTAAAAGCGAGCAGACGCCTTTACACAGTGATGAAACGTGTCCAGTGTGCCTCCAGACCGCCACCTCACCTGTCCAGACCAACTGCAGCCACTTATTCTGTGGTGAGTCACATTTACATTGCATCAAATGTCATAGCTTTGAATATTATTTGTATCACTGCCTGTGGTTAAAGCAGGCTGGGTTATCACTATTACTTGTTTATTGGCTGAGTCAAAAACACAAAGCTTGTTTAAACAGAGAACACTGCAAGCCCCTGACTGAAGCTGATGAGTTGCAGAATGTACATTTTCATTGACTTCTGTTAAAGTGATGAGGTGTGAATGAATCATTTGAGGTGCTATCACATAGTTTATATTCATTGAGAAACAATAGTAGAAAGTTTAGTATTAAAGTGAGCAAGGTGAACACAGCCACACAGACCCCACTGATGAGCTATTTGAGAAAAGGTACAGATTCTCATGATAAGGGGATAAGCTACTGATTGGGATGAAGTTCAATCCTTGGTTTACGTTCGTCCACCTGCAGCTGCGCACACCTACCACAACCGTCTCACTAAGCAGCGACACACTAAGCTGCCTCCCACAACTGCGCTACTCACACCACAGGTGCTTCCGGGTCTATGCATATTGACAACCTTCTTTTAGTATATAGGATTCCTGGCAAATCAGCTGTTGAATGCGCAGTTGCGGCTTGCTATCTGTGCAGTAACTGAACTGGCCGCAGTGTGTCCGTGCATAATTACATCCTCTCCTTAGTCTATAGGATTAGCCCTGTTTTCTTTGTGCCGTGTCATCTTACCCCTCACCTTCTTCCCCTCAGTCCTCCCTGAGAACAGCATCAGCTCCAGATACCTGAGCACAGAGAGGAAAAACCGTAATCATTAATACTACACTACCAAGAAAGAGCAGGAGCAGTGGTCGATGCAAGACACTGAGTGGGTTTTCTGGAGACGGAGTCCGCAGTGGCGTAGCTAAGGAGCTATGGGCCCCAGTGCGAGTTTTACATTGCCCCCCCCCCCTCATGCACTCTATACATAACAACCTGCCAAGGGCAACACAGTGCCAGAGGTGTAATGCTAGGTACACACCACACAATTTTCTGGCAGATTTACCTGCCAGATCGATTATTTCCAACATGTCCAAATTTCAACAAACTCCTTGATTTTCCAATCGTTTTTTTTATCGATTTTAGTTTGGTTCTATGAAAATGAATTTAAAAAACGATTGAAAATAAGATTTAAAAAACAATCACAAAATCGATCCAAATTCAGATTGTACATGTTGGAAATAGTCGATCTGGCAGGTAAATCTGCCAGAAAATTGTATGGTGTGTACCTAGAATAAGGAGGGGATGGGGAACAGCTTGTTAATGATTACTACCATTCAAAGTATCTATAGAAGTGATTATTACCAGCACAGGACCAATAAAGAGCTAATACTGTGATTGAGGGAGGGCCCCTCTGGCTGAAGGGCCCCGGTGTGATCGCAACCTCTGCATCCCCTATTGCTACGCCACTGAGGGTACGAGTGGTGTCACAACCTCTGCAATAATTAACCCTACTCCACTTTTATGTGAGTAATGACTTTCACCTCTGAAAAAGGCCGTATTTGCTTTCTACAGGAAACAGCTTTTCAAAAGCACCGCTACCAAGGCCGAGGCTACAGAGTCAGAACATGTGACTGATGCATCGTGCATGAGCTGGTGCCAACCAATCACAGCCTCCCCCTGACACACACACCCTCCTTCCGCCTTCTTTTATGTTACAGTGCTGCAGAAGGATATGGTAACAAGCCAACCACAGCAAATACACACGATCCACAATGCAGCTTACGCTTATGCTGTAGTAGTAAGCTGAGTCCTGGTAAACATTTAACAGAGAGCTGCTCAGATCCCACTCCTAACCTGTAAACTTGTGACAGTGGAGGATTCACATAGACTCAGCTGTACATAAACCAAGGAAACTTCACAAGAAGGTGGGAGGAAGCAGAAGGACACAAAGGCCTCGGTTCATCATTCTCTTTGAGATAACTTTTTCCAGTTTGTTAAATTACCGAATTCGAAGTTTAGCGATTTCTAGTTGTATTCATCAAGGTTTTTCGGCATTCGGTGTGAATTCGATAACAATTCGGTAAACATTCGGTAACGTGTCGATATTTCCATTTTACAGCGGTAATTTAACACAAGGCCATAAGATTCCCATGGAATTGTGGGTAAAAGGCAGTCCTTTGAGCACTACGTAGCAACATTCTGAATAGGGCTTAACACCTGGACCAGTATTCTGGAAGTGGTCGGGACACTCCCACAATTTGATAGGAGCCTTTTCTAAAAAAATTATAGTGCAGCTAGCAAAATTAGTTAACCCTGGCACTGCCTGTGTTCTCTTACAAGATGATTCAAGAGAAATGCCGATGTCCTGGTATAGCAAATAAATCCATTCTCTTGCAGATTGATATGGTTCTAGTCCTTATTCTTGCCCTTCTGCGCGTTTGAATCACTCTCAGCTGATACATAACCACTTCAAATGGCTCCATCTTCTCTGTCAGCAATGATCTGACAGGAATAACGACAGAGCAGTGAAGGAGATAACTAATCCTAAATGTAACGCTAAACCACGCCTGTCAGGAACCGGCCCGCGGCACGCCTGCGTATACGGTTCCCGACTGCGGGTTTGACCAGATTACGCGGGGAACAGCCTTATTTAAGCTACAAACAAGGCTGGAACCCCTCAAACACTTCCCACTGCCACCACTAGCGTTGCTAGACACGTTCACTCAGCTATCGAGTGCTCAATACGCAATCTGCGTTTTCGTATTTGGGTCAGCTTTGCGCTTAGGCCAAATACGGGAACGCCACGCACCCACACACACACACACAGTTGCAATCTTACACTGTCGTGAAGCAAAGACCCACTAACAGTCGTTCCGAACGATACTGTTAGCTACTCGCACTGGCGTTGTTCGTACGTTGGGTCAGCTGCGCGCTTAGGCCAACGTATGACAAACGCCCCCACACACAATGCAATTACAATTTCATACGGTAGTGTTGCTCAAGCGTACAATTAGGCATGAACTTATACACGGTTACACTTCAGTCTCTTCTAGGCTATGAGTGTTAGTTTAGTACGGCAGAAGTCAAACTTGTTAAATAATAATTTAATATTCTAGAAAAACATAGAACAATGCAGAACTTAATATATACAAAAAGATTACAAAAAACAAAGTAAAAATGTTACAAGATAAAAGTTACAAAGATAACACACACGGATATTTGCGTAAAAATAAACGGGGGAAAAAAGAACGTTACCAGCTTAGGTTAGAACGTTGTTTGACGGGAGGACGCCGTTTCGACCAGAAGTCGCGATCCTCCCTAGCTATTCGCTACCTCCGAGAGAAGACGGTCACTAGGCATTTGCCTCTGCTTTTTATACTCTGAGCTACGCCTGGAGGCTGCAACTTACTTGGGGAGGGGAGGAACTAGGTTTTAATTAAATCTCAGACATATTCCATTTCCAGGTAAAAGTCTACTATACATCAAAGATTGTGAAGTTAGGCTTTCAACTCCAGGTGAAAACTTGATTAAGGCGTTTTCCTGTCTCCGTTCTCAGACATAAATGGGATTTCCAGAGATCCACATACATGAAAAGGGTACTATAGCACACACACAAAACAAAAGACTTCCTTCACTTCCAATCTCCCCAGGTTACAGGTGACAATTGATTAAGGCTTTCACATTGCAGCAGGATGTCCTGTGTGATAGGTGACTGGTCGTATTCACTGAAGACCTCTTTAGATGCAAATGTAGGTCTAGTGACCCACCCACACAAATACAGGAACAGTCAATGAATCTAGCCTGCATCTCTACACCTTTGACATACCACAGCAGATATAAAAATGGGAAAATGAAAATATATTACTGTATTATCCTTAACAGCATCAGCACCCCAATATATCTCCACACCTCCGCCGTTAACTTGGTGCAAGGCAGACGATCTTCCCAGATCATCCTGCCAGCACCTACACTGTTGGTTCTGCTTGACGGGACAGCCCGTCCGCATTCCCATGATTGCTCCCCTTCCAGATGGCGCTGGCAGGTGAATCTAACGCATCATCCTGCCAAAGCCTACATTGACGGCCTGGCCGGGTGGGGAAACCCTTTAGCATCCTCAGGAGGGTTCCCCACCTGTCAGTTAGCTCCAAGCTACACGACTGGAAAGCTAGGTCAGGTTGCTGCAATGTGTCGTTGCCCTTGGCAACCTGACGTAACCAACCAGGGGAATGTGGGTCAGTGGCGACCGTGAATTCGCAACCATAGAGACTGTGCTGCAACTGGGGAAGGGTTCCAACCGTCGCTACACGCACTCTCTCTATAGTGGCAGGAGCTATCTCTCGGTCCCTTTGGGGAACGAGTATCTGCCGGTCTGCCTCCTCCACTTCGGACAGCTCCGAGGGAATAACTTCCCAGAACCCTCTCAACCTGCCCCTCCCAGCTGGTGACCTGTTGGCTAGCCCCCTGAGCTCTTCCAGGCTGCTGTCAAATCGAACAGCCCCAGAGAGCTCAGTGCTGCCTGTCACACATTCTAGGAAGGCTGCAGACGGAGAGGCTCCTGGGCCATCCGGGCCAGGTTCCGAATTGGATGTGGCTGACCCAGCAACATTTGCCACTTCGGTGGACAGTCCCTCTGCTGTAGACCCGCTAGCACTGCGGGTTACCACTGCAGCTGAGGGAGTGCCCACCTTACACACATCATAAATCACGTCACATTTTGTCTTAAAACCATCTGAAGGGGAAAGATCTGGCCTGGTGCCGTCTGCCCCTTCAGTGGACAGTCCACCTGCTGCAGCCCAGCGAGCACGGCTGGTTACTCCTGCAGCTGACTGAGTGTCCACCTGACACACAGCATTATGTAGCACAACACATATGCCATCAGCATTATCATCCCTACATATATTGTCATTTGGGACATCACATAAAACCTCCACATTATCTGTATCATTACACACATTGCTACTCAGCACTTCACAATTATCATCAACAGTTCCTGCATCGATCGCCTCGATAGTCCGTGCGTCATAAATGACATCATCAGTTTCTGCATTCTCTGTGTCAACAGGTCCCACTCCAGGCCTAGGCACTGGAGACTCACTAGGGCTGGCTCCTAGTACACAGTCCATAGCCCCTGGGGCCTCTCCAGCACTCCCCACTTGCACAGCATTATCAAACAGTACCTTGCAAGAGTCCAGAACTTCTGCTGGGGATGCAGGCTCCACAGGGTTTGGAGTAGGCTCATACCGGGCCACTAACCGTCCCAGGTCAGTACCCAGCAAAACGTTGGTGGGGATTTTGTCAGTTACCCCAACTTCTTTCAGTCCGCTGCCGGCCCCCCAATTCAGGTGGACCAAGGCGGTGGGTATGGCTGGGGTGACACCCCCAATTCCTCTGACAGCAATCATTTTCCCAGGTATGTACTGCTCCGGGTTCACAAGCTGGGGATGTATGAGAGTCACTTCTGCTCCAGTGTCTCTCAGCCCAGTGGCAACTGTACCCCCAACCGTGACAAGCTGCAGATTCTCTGCATAGCCAGTGGCATTCCTGGTAGCACACAAAGCCGTTGGGACTTCACTGGCGTTTGAGGCCTCACTGGATTTTGGGGCCTCCCTTTTCCTCTCTGGGCAAGTCGTGCTGATACGACCCACCCTGTCACATACAAAGCATTTCCGAGTGTCAGGTTGCTTGAATCCAGGAGACAGCGGTGCTTGCCTCCTATGGGTGCTGGGTGAAACAGGTTTAGCAATCTGTTCTCCTCTCCAGCTGGGCGTAGTAGTCCTCCGGGACTCAGGTGCTCTATGGGCGGTGTAGGCATCGGCCATTTCCGCAGCCTCATCCACTGTCTTTGGTTCTCGATCCAGCACAAACAGCCGGACCTCAACAGGACAGGTGTGTAGGAACTGGTCTTTTATCATCAGCTCCTGCAGGGCATCCAAGGTTTTAACTGACAGTCCTTTTAGCCACTGCTGGAAGGCAGTGCGCAGGTTGCAAGCACGATCCAGGTAGCTGTCATTAGGACCTCGCTGCACTGTCCTGAAACGTTTTCGATACACCTCTGGCGTGAGGTGGTATCGTGCAATGATGGCTTTCTTAATTGCCTCAAAGTCTGTTTCTTCCTCCTGGGGGAGACTCACAAACGCCTCCAGGGCCTTGCCTCTCAGCCCTGGTGTGAGGTATCTTGCCCACTGCTCACGGGGCACCCCATACTGCCGACAAGTCCTTTCAAACCCCTGTAGGAAAGTGTCTATGTCAGAGTCTTTGTCCATAGCGGGGAACTTATCCAGGGGGATTCTGTGGACTCGCTCACCTTCGCGTTCTGCGGGTCCAGCAGACCGGTTCTGCTGCTGAAGTTTAGCCAGCTCCAGCTGGTGTTGCCGTTCAGCTCTTCCCTCCTCTGCCCGGAGTCTGTCCCTCTCGGCCTGGCGTCTTTCACTCTCGGCCTGGCGTCTTTCACTCTCGGCCTGGCGTCGCCGTTCAGCTCTTCCCTCCTCTGCCTGTCGGTGCAGTAGGATCAGCTTTAGGCGCAGTTCAGGATCAGCCGAGTTCAGTAGCTGTAGATCAGCTTCCAGAGATGGCATCTCCCTGCTTGGTGGATCGTCCAGGACATCGTCTCCACTCGCATTCTGTGGCGGGAGCGATTCCTCCTCTGGCGTGTCGTGAGCTGCATCCGCTGACGTTGAAGCACGGGCTCGCTCTGCCTCATCATACTCCTCGAGCGCACGAACTAACTGCTCCTTAGTCTGGCCGCTCACCGTCTCGATGCCCTTGTGCTCACACAGGTTGAGTAGTATCTCTTTGTTTTGCCTTGCATAGCTGGATGCTTTCTGAGCCATCGTGTTGCAAAAAATAAAAAGAAAAAAAGGGGGGAAGGGAAAGCAAAACACCAAGTGTGTATCTTTGAACAAAAAAAAACGTATATAGTTTCTGCACTGAGTAGACTTCTGTAGGCTAGTTGCTTCTAGCAAGCTTCCAGCCTTTAGTACTCAGAATAGCGAGCTAAACTGCGTACTAATGTACTAAACGATCCCACCACTGCCACCAATTATGTCAGGAACCGGCCCGCGGCACGCCTGCGTATACGGTTCCCGACTGCGGGTTTGACCAGATTACGCGGGGAACAGCCTTATTTAAGCTACAAACAAGGCTGGAACCCCTCAAACACTTCCCACTGCCACCACTAGCGTTGCTAGACACGTTCACTCAGCTATCGAGTGCTCAATACGCAATCTGCGTTTTCGTATTTGGGTCAGCTTTGCGCTTAGGCCAAATACGGGAACGCCACGCACCCACACACACACACACAGTTGCAATCTTACACTGTCGTGAAGCAAAGACCCACTAACAGTCGTTCTGAACGATACTGTTAGCTACTCGCACTGGCGTTGTTCGTACGTTGGGTCAGCTGCGCGCTTAGGCCAACGTATGACAAACGCCCCCACACACAATGCAATTACAATTTCATACGGTAGTGTTGCTCAAGCGTACAATTAGGCATGAACTTATACACGGTTACACTTCAGTCTCTTCTAGGCTATGAGTGTTAGTTTAGTACGGCAGAAGTCAAACTTGTTAAATAATAATTTAATATTCTAGAAAAACATAGAACAATGCAGAACTTAATATATACAAAAAGATTACAAAAAACAAAGTAAAAATGTTACAAGATAAAAGTTACAAAGATAACACACACGGATATTTGCGTAAAAATAAACGGGGGAAAAAAGAACGTTACCAGCTTAGGTTAGAACGTTGTTTGACGGGAGGACGCCGTTTCGACCAGAAGTCGCGATCCTCCCTAGCTATTCGCTACCTCCGAGAGAAGACGGTCACTAGGCATTTGCCTCTGCTTTTTATACTCTGAGCTACGCCTGGAGGCTGCAACTTACTTGGGGAGGGGAGGAACTAGGTTTTAATTAAATCTCAGACATATTCCATTTCCAGGTAAAAGTCTACTATACATCAAAGATTGTGAAGTTAGGCTTTCAACTCCAGGTGAAAACTTGATTAAGGCGTTTTCCTGTCTCCGTTCTCAGACATAAATGGGATTTCCAGAGATCCACATACATGAAAAGGGTACTATAGCACACACACAAAACAAAAGACTTCCTTCACTTCCAATCTCCCCAGGTTACAGGTGACAATTGATTAAGGCTTTCACATTGCAGCAGGATGTCCTGTGTGATAGGTGACTGGTCGTATTCACTGAAGACCTCTTTAGATGCAAATGTAGGTCTAGTGACCCACCCACACAAATACAGGAACAGTCAATGAATCTAGCCTGCATCTCTACACCTTTGACATACCACAGCAGATATAAAAATGGGAAAATGAAAATATATTACTGTATTATCCTTAACAGCATCAGCACCCCAATATATCTCCACAACGCCCACTTTCTTTTTTCATGAATTGCACTTTCTTCCGTTTTAGCGAATCGTTACCGAATCGTTAACGAATGTTCGCTAACAGCTGTAGATAACTTTGATGAATCCTGAAATGAAGTTAACAAATTCGGTATTTTACCAAACTGTTGTTAACAAATTTGCTAAGTGTTGATGAATCGAGGCCAATATCAAAATCACAAGATGTGATCAAAAGTCAGAGGACTTAGGCCTCGATTCATCATTCTCTTTGAGATAACTTTTTCCAGTTTGTTAAATTACCGAATTCGAAGTTTAGCGATTTCTAGTTGTATTCATCAAGGTTTTTCCTCATTCGGTGTGAATTCGATAACAATTCGGTAACCATTCGGTAACGTGTCGATATTTCCATTTTACAGTAGTACTTTAACACAAGGCCATAAGATTCCCATGGAATTGTGGGTAAAAGGCAGTCCTTTGAGCACTACGTAGCAACATTCTGAATAGGGCTTTACACCTGGACCAGGATTCTGAAAGTGGTTGGGACAATCCCACAATTTGATAGGAGCCTTTTCTAAAAAATTATAGTGCAGCTAGCAAATTAGTTAACCCTGACACTGCCTGTGTTCTCTTACAAGATGATTCAAGAGAAATGCAGATGTCGTGTTATAGCAAATAAATCTATTCTCTTACAAATGTATATGGTTGCAGACCTTATTCTTGCCCTTCTGCGCCTTTGAATCATTCTCAGCTGATACATAACCACTTCAAATGGCTCCATCTTCTCTGTCAGCAATGATCTGACAGGAATAACGACAGAGCAGTGAAGGAGATAACTAATCCTAAATGTAACGCTAAACCACGCCCACTTTCTTTTTCATGAATTGCACTTTATACCGTTTTAGCGAATCGTTACCGAATCGTTACCGAATGTTCGGTAACAGCTGTAGATAACTTTCATGAATCCTGAAATGAAGTTAGCAAATTCGGTATTTTACCAAACTGTTGTTAACAAATTTGCTAAGTGTTGATGAATCGAGGCCTTAATGCACAAAGCATTTACCATGAGTTATCTCCAGTTTTTAGTTATATCACCTTATCTGTATAATACTTGTTCAGTATTATTATTTACCGGGTCCCGTAAGTTCTGCCAGTCGCAGCCAGTCTGCACAAGAGAAGTATTTCCAAAGTGAGGCAGGCACACCATCCGTTTCTCGGGGTGCTTGGCGAGCTGGCATAGGCAGTGCCACACTCAAAGTCCAAACTCACAGATCTCACCAGCACACCACAGGTTAAAGCGCACCTTTTATTGTGCCAGTATCCAAAGAATCCAACAATTGTTTCGGGGCCACGCAGGGTCCCCCTTTATCAAGGCATATGGTTACATCACACATAAATGATCATTCCTCTATATACACACCTAATCACCAACCCCACCCGAACAAAAGTGACCTCACGAATGACATCATGGTTATTAGCATAAGTAAACACAATCTGTTTGATCCCAATGCTATCCATCATGGAGTTATTTACATTATACACATACATAAAAATGTGCACCACCTAACTCTATCTGCGTACCTACCATTATCAGGTGCGCCCAGATCGCTCCTGGCGTGCTCGGGTCAAATTGTTATATTCAAACTTCCTGAGCCTTCCTCCTCCGTCCGTTACCCATCTTTGTTAGCCTAATCCAGCGGAGCGCTCGCCGCCGATACCGCCCATGGGCGTGAACACCGTTCGTTTCGCCGCTCCAATTGGCTAATCAGCACGTTGATACATGATGACGCGTATGCGGCTTCCACGTCGCATGCGTCACATAGGGAAAACAACACAAGCGTCTTCCGCATTGTGTAGTAATGGAGCCAGGCGTGCCAGTGCGTCCTAGCCCCGCCCCTCCGGTATCCGGCCATCCAATCAGAGAGATGAGGCGAGCGTGTCAATAGACCTCAACCTCGCCCCCATCTCTCATGCTGTCTCTGACATCACGTGGCGCCCCACACATTATGTACCTAGGTATTACTGCCAAATAGCATCAAATGATGCCAATTTACGGCAAGAATACCCATTCCCTTTATAACTGTCCACAGGACTAGCAATTGCACAGCAGTCGATCAGTGGGGCAATCATCCCCACATCAACTGTGCGTAGGTTACTTCAGGTGGGGAAAGTTTGAAGCTGAATAGAATATTCAAATAATTTTAGTTACTCACCACCTTACGATCTCTGGGGCACCTCATAATGAGAGACGCTGTCAAGGGAAGCCGGGGGGACAGGGAAGCGGACCACCCTGAGATGAAGGGAAGGCTCTAAGAAAGAAAGAGGGAAACAGAATTTTTATGTCACTCATATTGCAACAAAACATGATGATGCAGTGAAAATAAAAACAAGTTTAAAAAAATCCAAAGACATCCTGCAATAAAAAAGAAAGATTAATGTCAATATGATGACGCTTGCTGGTACATTATCGTTCCCCTAAGAAACATGTTAGAGGATTGTTCTTATTTAGACCCTTAGGGACTACCGTCCCCATTTCAAAAATCCAAAAGGCTTCTCGCTGCAACAGTTTTCTCTCCCAGTCGCCTCCCCGTTTAGGCTTATTAACTTGTTCTATGACTACCCCTCGTATTTGGTGAGCTCAAGATTCTCACCCTTTTCTTTGGCAGCCAAAGAAAAGGGTGAGAATCTTGACTACACCAAACCGGTGGCCATACACTGTGTGGAAAACAACCATAGAGCTCACCAAATACGCTGCTGGTGAGATCTGTGAGTTTGCACAAGAGAAGTGTGCTCTCCGGCGGCGGCTACCCATCTCCCCGGTGGAGAAGACTGAGGATGGCGGCGTGGGAGCGATCTGTGTGCATGGGGCTGGAGGAAGCCCCAGGTATGTATAAAACTATTAAATCTCGTCTCTGGTACACTTTAAGGTCGGTGGTCAGGAGGAAACTAACTTACTAGTATATTTTTGGGATGTGGAGGGAGGAAATCTAAGAGAAAATATGCACTCCATGGCTATAGTCTCGTGGCTGAGATCTAAACCTGGGACTGTAAATGATCATTTAGTTAATAATTGAATGAGTAATTAACCCCCATGCTGCCCAATACTAATAAATATAAATGGAAAAAAAAAAAAAACAAACATTTATACGATAAAAAAAGTGACTTCAAATCATCCTGACTTGCTGTGTTCGGAAATCTATATATATAAAATCGTATGTATGCATGTATGTGTGTGTATATGTATGTACTGCGATCACTCGAAAACGCCTTGACCGATTTGAACAAAACTTGGCATACAGATCCCTTACTACCTGGGATGATATGTTCTGGGGGTCTCGCGTCCCCCCTGCACACCTGGGCGGAGCTACAAACAGCATATCAGATTTCACCTATTCATGTCAATGGAAAAAAATGTAAAAGGCTGCCATTCTAACAGTAATCAATCCAGAGTCCCCACACTTGGCACAGTTGGTCACTTGGTGACTGAGGTTACAAATCCAGGAAAAGTGGGCGGAGTATAAAAGAGCCAATCAAATTTCAGCCATTCATTTTCAATGGGAAAATGTAAACTGCAGCCATTCTTAGACTATTAATCACAGGGGTCTCAAACATTGCACAGTTGGTCACTGGGTGAATAGGATTAATATTCAGGAGAGTGGGTGGAGCCTACAACAGTCAATCGAAATTCACCTATTGATTTTCAAGGGTAATATTTACATTGCTGCCATTCCTACACTCTTAATGGCTGAAGCCTCAAACCTGGTACAGTCGATCATTGGGTGACAAGGGTTCAAATTCTGGAAAGGGGGCAGAGCCACAAACAGCCAATCAGATTTGTTTAATTTTTATGAGAATATACAAATTATTGATACCAAAAACCCCAAAGCTCATAAACTTGTTCATTGAGTGACTGCATGTCAAGGTCAGAAAAAGTGGGCGGAGCCAATAACTAAACTTTTACATAGGAAAATATAAACTGCAGCCATTTTTACACTGTTAATAGCAGGGTTCTCAAACTTCACACAGTTGGTCACTGAGTGACTGGGATTAATATTCAAGAAAGTGGGTGGAGCTTATAAGAGCCAATCAAATTTCACCTATTGATTTTCAAGGGGAATATTTACATCGCTGCTATTCTTACACTCTTAATGGCAAAGGCCTCAAACCTGGTACAGTCGGTCATTGGGTGATTGGGTTCACATCCTGAAAAGAGGGTGGAGCCACAAACAGCCAATCAGATTTCATTTCAGTGAGAAAATTTAAATTGTTGATGCCAAGGACCACAAAGCTTACAAACTTGGTTATACAGTGACTGTGTGTGACAAGGCAGAGCCAACAACTTAATTTTTTACATGGGAAAATGTATACTGCAGCCATTCTTAAACTGTTTATGGCAGGGTTCTCAAACTTGACACAGTTGGTCACTGGGGGACTGGAATTAATATTCAGGAAAGTGGGTGGAGCTTACAACAGACAATCAAAATTCACCTATTGATTTTCAATTGGAATATTTACATTGCTGCCATTCTTACACTGTTAATGGCAGAGGCCTCAAACCTGCTACGGTCGGTCATTAAGTGACTTGGATTCAAATTCACTAAAAGGGGAGGAGCCACAAAGGGCTAATCACATCTTTTTGCTGGATAAACTGCTTCCATTCACACAATTTTGATGCCAGGAACCTGAAAGCTTAATTGAGAGACTGTGTGTCAAGGTGACAAAAAGTGGGCAGAGCCAAATACAAATTTTGCAGGGAAAATGTAAACTGCAGCCATTCTTACACTGTTAATGGCAGGGTTCTCAAACTGTGCACAGTTGGCCTGGGTGACTGTGATAAATATTCAGGAAAGTGGTGGAGCCTACAAAACCAATAAAAATTCACCTATTTATTGTCAAAGGGAATATTTAAATTGCTGCCATTTTTGCACTGTTAACACAAGTAGCAGAACAGGTTTGAAGGCTTTACGGCTGAAAGCTTGCTTACTCTTTTTCTTTTAAGTTAGCCAATAAATGGTATCATCCTTATACAAAACTTCTTGCTTTTAATTGCCCAAGACTCAAACCTGGTAAAGTTGGTCATTGGGTGAATTGAGTTCAAATTCAGAAGAGGGGGCGGAGCCACAAACGGCCAATCAGATTTGTTTCATTTCAATGGGAAAATAAAATGATTGATGCCAAGGACCCCAAAGCTCACAAACTTGGTCATTGAGTGTTTGTGTGGTAAGGTTAGAAAAAGTGGGCAGAGGCAACAGCAGCCAAATACATACCCGGAAAATGCCGGGTCATCAGCTATGTTTCTATAAAGAAGGTGAGAAATTAAGATCACTCATGCATCAGGGCTAATAGTGCCAATACAAAAATAGCAGTAAAATGGACATAGCAATAACAATTTATCAAAAAACACTGCTGTAAAAAAATATGCTCTCAAGGTGGTCCAATGACAGCACCCGGGCCCCTGGATCAAACTGCTTTATTAGCTCTTTATTGGTGCTAATCTGGTAATGATCATCTCTATATGTGCTTTGATTAGTTGTAACCATTAATAACTGTTCTCCTCCCCAGCTTACACCTCTCTGACACTATGGCTGTCCTTGGCAGGTTTTGGTGCTCCATATCAATTGTTATGTATACAGTGCTTGAGTGGGGCCCAATGTAAAACTTTCTCTGGGGCCCAAAGCTTTCAGCAGAAGAAGAGTAGAGTTCTGGTTCACCATGAGCTTGCTGGGTAGTCTGTAACTCTGGGGGTTTCAAGTCCTACTACATAGAGCCACATTAATCCATGCCATGCATTGATGAGGATCAAGTAGTCTGAAACAGTCTGTATGCATGTTGGATTATTGTGGCTCTGTGCAGTTACCAAGCTGACACATCATTGCATTCCAGTGGTTCTGGAGGCGTGTTTAGCTTTCAGGGACATCAAAGAGATGATTCAGGAGGAATGTATTTTGGGATACTTCATATACACTCACTCCAACCTGAATAATCACAAATACCTTCTGTTTTAAGAAGGCAAATTTCTGTTTTGCATAGTATTTTAGTAAGAGGGCTTTTTGGTCTCTTTCAGCCCCTTACACACTCCTAGGAGTTCTGGTCCACCATGGGCTCGCTGGGCAATTGTTAGCAGAAGAAGAGTTAATCTTTATCTTCTGTTTGCATTGCATCACCTACAACCCATGGTGACATGGCGCATTGCCCAGCCTCACCTGACCTAACATAATCCAAGATGAGATTGCTATTTTAAAGGTTTTCTTTCTGAAAACAAGACTTTTTAGTTATTTTTAAATCCTTCACGCTGTTTGGCAATAGTACTAAAATTTGTGCACGCCTGCTGGCATTATTCTTATCAGTGATGCTCAGCGCCACCTGCTGTCTGATTAGCTCGCTTGACACTAAGGTAAAAATGTTTCCCGTCCTAAAGTGAATATAGCGTTTGTGTAATTTTACTTAATCTGTTTACCACTGAAAAGAACATTTTTTTATTTAGCTGCTTATGAAACCTTACATATACACTCCTTTATTTATTTATTTATTTATTTTCACCAATTGGTAATATTTTTGTGAGCAGCTGACAGAGGCACTTTACTGCTAGGTTGGCCCTAAACATAACTGCTAGGTTGGCTCCAAACACTTTATTGTTAGGTTGGCTCATTTGTGATATTTAATATTTTCCTGATTTTTTTTTTACAAAAAAATGATTCTTTAAAAATAAAATCTTATTTTATTATTGAAAAAATAATGAAAACAAAATAATACCACACATTCTCTTAAGTTAAACTTGTTGAATTGGGTTGAAAAGTGTGCACATGTAATAATGGCGCCTGGATAAAAGGGCACAGGGGATTACCACTAGAAGAATATTGGTAAATGTTCTACTATCTTCCGATATTTTTCTACTTTTTTCCGATTGTAAACTACTGGTAATCTTTACTGCTATTTCACTATGACCTAACCTAACCCTACTTTCATACAGAACCCTCCCTCTTCCCATGTCTATCCCTAATAACCTCCCTGGTGGTGCCTAACCCTCAACCTCCCCCTCCCCCTCGGTAGTGCCTAGCCCTCAACGCCCCCCTCGGTAGTTCCTAACCCTTAACCCCCCTCCCTATGGTGCCTAACCTGAGAAGGATATGGAGGCTGACATGTTTATTTCCTTTTAAATAATGTACTTTGCCTGTCTGTCTTGCTGACCCTCTGCCTCTAATACTCTTAGGGCCTGTTTCCACTACACGCAAATTGGATGCAGAAAAACTGACTCCAATGAATGCCGATAGGAAAATCTGCATCAGAAAAATTGCGTTTAGTGGAAACAGGCCCATAGACATTCATTGGAGTCAGTTTTTCTGCATCCAATCTGCGTGTAGTGGAAATAGGCCCTAAACCATAGACCCTGAAAAAGCATGCAGATCAGATGTCTATGACAAACCTGACAAGATTAGCTGCATGCTTGTTTCATTTGTGTGATTTAGACCGTACTGACCAGAAACATCAGCAGCACCTCCAGGCAACTTTTATTGTTTAAAATGAAATAAATATGGCAGCCTCCGTAGGTCCCACACTTTGGGTTTCTCTAAACCTTCCCCCCACCGGAAATTGGGCGCCTGGAAATTGAGGCGATAAATAGCGGGCGTGTGCCCAAAATTCCATCTATTGCCACATTTTATTGGGTGCCTCTGTGCACCCAAATTTCCCTCTATTGCCGCTGATCGTGGCTCTTATAATGGGTAGCCCATGGCGGTGCCCTTCTTTCCACTTTGTGCACTCTTTTTTTCTGATTCGTGGAAAGTTGCCATAACAACCAACCTGCAACCATTAAGGTTTTATCATATTATAGAAAAAATATTTTATAGGTTTTAAAATGTTAATGTCTGTTATCCCTCTTTTTTTCATTGTTTTATTAATTGCGTCCTGAATTTCCTAAACTTTTGGCATCACTTTTTCCTGAGGTCTTTTTCTTGAAGCAAACATGCAGCCCATGTGTATAGCGCAAAGAGTGGATCAGCGCAACACCAGGCCGCCTCTGAATGGCCTCCATCAGAGATGCACTGAGCCCCCCCAGTAACTACAAACGCACCTTGAACCCAAACAGAAGCTCTGCATATACACCAAAAGCATGGCTGTTAAGTGGGAGCAGCTGACCAAAAAACGAATTACATTAGTACATAGCAAGGAAATGAGCAGCGCTACTTAAAAACAGACTAGTGCCTACCTGCAAAAGAGTGCAAGCCCCACTTGTGGGGTCGAATACACACCGAGCATACACATGACCTGTCTACCACTAGAGGAGGATGTTGGTTTCCATTAACAGCTTGCATGCAATCTATTAAGTACTCGTCCCTCCCACTGCGAAGAAGTCAATCCTCCATGGGAGGGGCCTAACACTAACTAAATCCTAACCTATGTATATGCATAGCCCATGTGTATAGTTTTTATGGGTCACTGAGGCAGAATGTACTACAGACAGAGGATCAGCACAACAGTCAGAGAAGTGACATTGGCCTCAATTCACTAAGCAGTTTAGACTAGTGTACTAATGGTTTTTAGTCTACTGATGGATTGGTGTAAATCAGTTGCATCAAAAGGGAATTCTCTAATACCAAATGTTTTAGACCTGTTTTTAGACCTGGTCTAAAACATTTGGTAATTCGGTCGGTAAAGCAGGGGAAATGATCAAAAGATGCAATTCACAAACGAGTAGCTATGACTTGACATCCTTCTCCTCTGATGAGCTCTCCTCTGGATACAATTAAACTCCTACATAATTAATTCCAAAGGTTCCATCCTCACGTCTAAAATACCTCACAGAAATACTTTACCAATAAGAAATGAGCTGGTCTAATCTCTGTCAGAAAAAGTGGGCATGGTTACTCCTTGTTTGCCTTTGTGAATTGCATCTTTTGATCATTTCCCTTGCTTTACTAATTACTGAATGTTTTAGACCAGGTCTAAAAGCACGTCTAAAACATTACACAAAACCATCACTAGACTAAAAACCATCAGTAGACTAGTCTAAACTGCTTAGTGAATTGAGGCCATTTTTGTCATGGAAATAGATGTGACAGCTTCCATATTCCTCTGGCTATAGGATTACTTTCTTATGTCAAGGACAAACCTGCTATGGCTATGTACGGCGTTTATAAATATTCCCTGCAGTCAGCATAGAATTGGCTGCTGATTCCTCTGAAGCACAGCACAGATCAGCAGTGAAGCCAGGCAATGAAGGAAACAGCTATAGACAGGAGAAAATGGGGTTTTATTTTCCGGCTGGGCGATAAAGCCAGCTGGGCAGCCATCCTCAGGAAGTGCCCGGGGTTCTGGCTAAACGCCGCCTCATTACAACAGACAATGACACGTCGCTGATGACAGCCGGGGGCTCTGGGCCCGCTCAATAAGTCATTGTATACCTTGAGGAACTGTCACCCATTGCGGGCAGGAAACGTCTGAGGCAATTTGTTCTAATTCCTGCTCAGCTGCCCTTTCGTTTTCACAGGCATCCCACAACATATGTCCAGGAAACCGGCAGGAAAGGCAGCCTATAAATATGTATTCATGGGCTGTCTGTAATTATCAGTATCCCTCTGCAGCGGGATCATTAATAGAGGCAGACACCTGGGATGCTTCCATATCCGCCCGATAATTAACCCTTCCATTACACTACACGACCCTGTGATATCTCCATATTCACTGAGGCTAATTATTGCACATGCCCTCACTCAACTATGCAATGAAACACATTTAACACCTGCAGAAACCACACTTAACACCTGCACAACCTGCACAATGTGTACAATGGGGGCGAGGGCACAGTTTTTGAAAGAAATATAATATTTTTTTCTACATTTTTGCTTTATTTATTTATCAGGTTTTGTTTTCAAGAACAAGGGTTTTTTTTTTTTTTAAGGGAAATTCTTTTATTAGCATATTTATTTGTCATTGCAATTGCAATGATGGATAACTTTAAAGTAATATCACAAGTTCATGTGATATTTCATATTTTCCTGGGGAAATAATTATATATATATATATATATATATATATATATATATATATATATATATATATATATATATATATACATATATATATATACAGGAATGTAATAAATAGTATGGAATTTTTTAGATATTTACAATACTTAATAATAAAATCTGTTTTAATAAAGTGGACCTAAACTCAGAACTTCCTCTCTGCTTTATACAATAAGCAACAGTATCATAACCTTTAAATAAAATATTTCTTTATTACAGCTGATACATATCTTGCAATAATTCTGCAGTGAGTCTACTTCCTGCTTTCATGGAAGCAGACATATTGTTAGCGTTTAGTCCAGAGAAGGGAGCTGATAGGGAAGTGAGAGGCCAGAGCCGCCTCTAAGTCCGCCCATCTAGTGGAGCTGGTGGGGAAGACCACTGGGCCAGCTCAGTCAATCTAGCTGCATAATAGTATTGAAGGAACTTTGGGCCCCCCAACCTACCCCTGGGCTTGTCCCTCGCAAGGTATTTATAACTAATCCCAGGTTTTTTTTTCACCCCAGACAAAGGAGATAAAGTGGGACTGTAATTTTTTTAACGTCTACCAAGGAGATCCTAATTGGGAGGGATCTGAAGGCGTCAGCGATCACTTTTAAGGTTATTCTTATGTTTGGCCTAGCAGAGTATGAAATGCTGTTCAGTAAAAGGTTTTTGTTAGTAATAATACCAGAAGGAACTAGGTATAAGCAACTGTTGTGTTTGTTCCATTAGGTTCCTGTCTAATTGCGTACTGGAAGCATGATCCATGGCTGGGAGCCATCAGCTGCCCCCTCTGCAGGCAGAAGGTACTACACAACTTCTCATTTTTATCTTATTTGTACAATTTCTGGGATTATTCATCAGACAGAATCCTGGAACTGTTATTGAATTTAGCACTGAATAGGAATAACATTTACAATCTATACCTTTAATGCTGGGATTACACGGTACGTTTTTTGCTTAGAATCGCTCCGATAGATGCCATCGATGATAAAATTCCGACATGTCCGATGTTCCGCTCGATTCGTTTCCGCTCGATTTCTTATAGAAGTCAATGGAAAAAAGATAAGAAAAACGAGTGGAAGATAAGAGAATTGAGCAGAAAATGGAATGGCTAATAGATCGCGCGCCGAATTGAACGCGAAAAACGTACCGTGTAATCCCAGCATAATAAATGTTGTCCTTCAAAAGACCTGGATAACAGCCCCGAAAAATAAAAAAAAATGCTTTTTAACAAAGCATAGAACCACATTTGAAACTCAAGTCATGATATACAAGAGTTAAAAAGGGGATTTTCAAATATGGGGGCCTATGAGTATTGTACCGGGAGGATTCTTGTAACACAAGCAGGCGTTCCAGCGACGTGTCTGACCATTCCAGGAGCCAGCCCAAACAGTTGGCTTCCTCTCTGGCCGGTCAGCGTTCCCAGAAAACATGATGTCTACACTGCTGGGACTGGTGTCACCCAGTGCAAAAACTCATGGTGTCACCCCTCTCTTACCTCATGAACCTCCAACCTCACCAGGCTAAACAAAGCCAATAATATTTTTTGTAGTAACGTTGCTTGACATTTGTTGAGAATGAGATTGGGAAGGGGTTATACTGGACCCTTTTGCCATAGGGGGAGAGAGGAATTAGGCACTAGTCTGGTCTATATTTACATAACTCTACTACGCTGTCCCTTAGCCTGGAGCTTGGTGTCACCCCCTCTGCTGGTGATGCCTGGTGCGATCTGCACCTACTGCACCCCCTTAGTGATGCCACTGGCTCTTCTGCGAGTACGTCCACGTAATTTGGCTTGTACCGCCCCTCCACACTACTACTGCGCAGACGCAGTACGTGCCAGAT
Organism: Hyperolius riggenbachi; assembly: GCF_040937935.1. Classification (NCBI taxonomy): domain Eukaryota; kingdom Metazoa; phylum Chordata; class Amphibia; order Anura; family Hyperoliidae; genus Hyperolius; species Hyperolius riggenbachi. Next base: position 60,599,906 of record NC_090651.1, read on the forward strand.
GACGTGGACGCGCTGGTGCAGAAGAGCCAACCCTGCCTGTGGGTCTCGCGATCTTTACAGGCGGCAAGCTGGAGGACAGAGGAGGACTGGAGCTGCAGTGAGGGACTGAGACGGCTTCTAGGGGCTGGAGGAAGCCCCAGGAGAGTAACAAATAGATTACAATAGTTGCCTTGGAAGTCCTTTAACCTCGAGGACCGCGGTCTTAAACTCCCCTAGTGACCAGGCCATTTTTTACAAAATAGGACACTGCAGCTTTAAGGCCTCGCTGCAGGGCCGTACAACTCAGCACACAAGTGATCCCCCCTTTTCTGCCCACCAGCATAGCTCTCTGTTGGTGGGCTTTAATCGCTCCTGAAGTGTTTGTTATTTTTTTATAAATATTTGTTTATTTTTTTAATAAATATACCTATTTTTTTAATTATTTTTTTAAACCCTCCTTCCCCCCACCAGTCAATCAGTTTGATCGGCTATCATAGACTTCAGCTTATGATAGTGGATTGCTATCTTGCCACCCAGGGGGACAGCCGTGTCACACGGCTGACCCCAGCATAGCGCTGCCTTAGTTCGCAGCGCTGTACAATGATGTTAGACCGCGATCGCCGCTGGGAGGCTGATGAGGGAGTGGAGCTCCGTCATTCAAGCGGGGATGCGCGTGCATTGGCAAGTGCGATCCCCTGCAATCTCTGCCACTAGCACTTCACAACAATTGGTGTGGAGTGGTCCTGGGGCTGCCGCTCCACTCACGCCAATTGGTGTGGAGTGTTCCTGGGGCTGCCGCTCCGCTCACGCCAATTGGTGTGGAGTGGTCCTGGGGCTGCCGCTCCGCTCACGCCAATTGGTGTGGAGCGGTCCTGGGGTTGCCGCTCCGCTCACACCAATTGGTGTGGAGCGGTCCTGGGGTTGCCGCTCCACTCACGCCAATTGGTGTGGAGTGGTCCTGGGGCTGCCGCTCCGCTCACGCCAATTGGTGTGGAGTGATCCTGGGGCTGCCGCTCCGCTCACGCCAATTGGTGTGGAGTGATCCTGGGGCTGCCGCTGCGCTCACGCCAATTGGTGTGGAGTGGTCCTGGGGTTGCCGCTCCGCTCACGCCAATTGGTGTGGAGTGGTCCTGGGGTTGCCGCTCCGCTCACGCCAATTGGTGTGGAGTGGTCCTGAGGCTGCTGCTCCGCTCACGCCAATTGGTGTGGAGCGGTCCTGGGGTTGCCGCTCCGCTCACGCCAATTGGTGGGGAGTGGTCCTGGGGCTGTCGCTTCGCTCACGCCAATTGGTGTGGAGTGGTCCTGGGGCTGCTGCTCCGCTCACGCCAATTGGTGTGGAGTGGTCCTGAGGCTGCCGCTCCGCTCACGGCAATTGGTGTGTAGTGGTCCTGGGGCTGCCGCTCCGCTCACGCCAATTGGTGTGGAGCGGTCCTGGGGTTGCCGCTCCGCTCACACCAATTGGTGTGGAGCGGTCCTGGGGTTGCCGCTCCACTCACGCCAATTGGTGTGGAGTGGTCCTGGGGCTGCCGCTTCGCTCACGCCAATTGGTGTGGAGTGGTCCTGGGGCTGCTGCTCCGCTCACGCCAATTGGTGTGGAGTGGTCCTGAGGCTGCCGCTCCACTCACGGCAATTGGTGTGGAGTGGTCCTGGGGCTGCCGCTCTGCTCACGCCAATTGGTGTGGAGTGGTCCTGGGGTAGCTTATGATAGTGGATTGCTGTCTTGCCACCCAGGGGGACAGCCGTGTCACACGGCTGACCCCAGCATAGCGCTGCCTTAGTTCACAGCGCTGTACAATGTTATTAGACCGCGATCGCCGCTGGGAGGCTGATGAGGGAGTGGAGCTCCGTCATTCAAGCGGGGATGCGCGTGCATTGGCAAGTGCGATCCCCTGCAATCTCTGCCACTAGCACTTCACAACAATTGGTGTGGAGTGGTCCTGGGGCTGCCGCTCCGCTCACGCCAATTGGTGTGGAGTGATCCTGGGGCTGCCGCTCCGCTCACGCCAATTGGTGTGGAGTGATCCTGGGGCTGCCGCTCCGCTCACGCCAATTCTTGTGGAGTGGTCCTGGGGTTGCCGCTCCGCTCACGCCAATTCTTGTGGAGTGGTCCTGGGGTTGCCGCTCCGCTCACGCCAATTGGTGTGGAGTGGTCCTGAGGCTGCTGCTCCGCTCACGCCAATTGGTGGGGAGTGGTCCTGGGGCTGCCGCTTCGCTCACGCCAATTGGTGTGGAGTGGTCCTGGGGCTGCTGCTCCGCTCTTGCCAATTGGTGTGGAGTGGTCCTGAGGCTGCCGCTCCGCTCAAGGCAATTGGTGTGGAGTGGTTCTGGGGCTGCCGCTCTGCTCACGCCAATTGGTGTGGAGTGGTCCTGGGGTAGCTTATGATAGTGGATTGCTGTCTTGCCACCCAGGGGGACAGCCGTGTCACACGGCTGACCCCAGCATAGCGCTGCCTTAGTTCACAGCGCTGTACAATGTTATTAGACCGCGATCGCCGCTGGGAGGCTGATGAGGGAGTGGAGCTCCGTCATTCAAGCAGGGATGCGCGCGCATTGGCAAGTGCGATCCCCTGCAATCTCTGCCACTAGCACTTCACAACAATTGGTGTGGAGTGGTCCTGGGGCTGCCGCTCCGCTCACGCCAATTGGTGTAGAGTGTTCCTGGGGCTGCCGCTCCGCTCACGCCAATTGGTGTGGAGCGGTCCCGGGGTTGCCGCTCCGCTCACACCAATTGGTGTGGAGTGGTCCTGGGGCTGCCGCTCCGCTCACGCCAATTGGTGTGGAGTGGTCCTGGGGCTGCCGCTCCTCTCACGCCAATTGGTGGGGAGTGGTCCTGGGGTTGCCGCTCCGCTCACGCGAATTGGTGTGGAGTGGTCTTGGGGCTGCTGCTCCGCTCACGCCAATTGGTGTGGAGTGGTCCTGGGGCTGCCGCTCCGCTCACGCCAATTGGTGTGGAGTGGTCCTGGGGCTGCCGCTCCGCTCACGCCAATTGGTGGGGAGTGGTCCTGGGGTTGCCGCTCCGCTCACGCGAATTGGTGTGGAGTGGTCTTGGGGCTGCTGCTCCGCTCACGCCAATTGGTGTGGAGCGGTCCTGGGGTTGCCGCTCCGCTCACGCCAATTGGTGTGGAGTGGTCCTGGGGCTGCCGCTCCGCTCACGCCAATTGGTGTGGAGTGGTCCTGGGGCTGCCGCTCTGCTTACGCCAATTGGTGTGGAGTGGTCCTGGGGCTGCCGCTCTGCTTACGCCAATTGGTGTGGAGTGGTCCTGGGGCTGCCGCTCTGCTTACGCCAATTGGTGTGGAGTGGTCCTGGGGCTGCCGCTCTGCTCACGCCAATTGGTGTGGAGTGGTCCTGGGGCTGCCGCTCTGCTCACGCCAATTGGTGTGGAGTGGTCCTGGGGCTGTCGCTCTGTTCACGCCAATTGGCGTGGAGCGGTTGTTTAGTGGTTGAATGTGCTAGCTCGAGGTTAGGAGCATAAATTCTGTGTTTTGTTTTGTTTTTTATTACACTTTTGTACAACTTGTGTAAATGGTCTGTGTCTCTGCGGCAGGTCCATTACCTCTGCCATGATCTGTGTGACCTCCAACAAGATAAGATGAGCAGAGCCACAGCACAAGACATCAGACGTTATAATAATCGCTTCTCAGGGAAACCCCGACCTGTAAGTATTCAAATATCTGTTAAAAGAACAAAATGATTTTTTTTATTTCACATGCAATATTATTCTACAATTATATTATATATATATATATATATATATATATATATATATATATATATATATATATATATATATATATATATATATATATATATATATATATATATATAGAAAAAAGATTTATGTTTTTAAAAGTAAAAAAAGGAAACTCTCCGCTCCATCACTGTACAGCAGTTCAGAGATTCTCATGGACTGATAGCTGCCTGCCTAAACCAATCTTACTGTATTCATATGGGTGGGAAGGAAGCCAGTTTCTCAGATGAAACCACGCCTCTCTATTGGCTGCGAGCCTATCAAGACCTCAGACTGACCAGGTTGAAGAAAGGGGGGGGGTAGCTGTGGCTGTGCTCAGAAGTGACTCCGAGGGGGGATGCCTGTCTAGTGCTGGGACCGAGCGCTAGAAAGCCCAGCCAATGCAGGAGCGCAGCTGACAGGCCTCACCGCCTGTCAGCGTCTAAGCTGCCTGTCTGAAGGGGGCCTTAGACTAAGTTCACAATACCGTGGCTCCCAACTGTCCCTCTTTTGGAGGGACAGTCCCTCTTTTGGAACGTAATACCTCTGTCCTTCTTTCTTTCGCATTTGTCCCTCTTTCAGGACTCATGTACAGATCTATGTAAATATATGTATTTTTCTACTGAAAAATGTGTTTAATATACTCTAATTTAAATTGATAACAACAACAAATAACATTTGTAGAGCGCTTTTCTCCCATAGGACTCAAAGCGCATAAGCATGGCTCAGACCATCGTGGTACAGAGGAAGAATTTTATAAGTCCGGAAATGCCAGGCTAAACAGGTGGCTTTTCAGTCTAGATTTGAATAGCTCCAGGGATGATGCTGTCTTTACTGGGTGTGGCAGGGAGTTCCAAAGAGTAGGGGCAGCATGACAGAAGGCTCTATCTCCAGATTTTTTGAGGTGCACTCTGGGAGTGACCAAGTTTATAGAACTTGCTGATCTGAGGTTGTGAGAGGTGTGGTGCAGCTTCAGCAGGTCCTTCATGTATCCAGGGCCCAGATTGTGCAGGGATTTGAATGTCAGCAGTCCAATCTTGAAGAGTATTCTCCATTCTACTGGTAGCCACTAGCCAGTGCAGTGAGCGAAGGATCGGTGTAATGTGACAGTGGCGAGGCTGGTTTGTTAGCACTCTGGCAGCAGCATTCTGCACTAATTGCAGGCGACGCAGGTCCTTTTTGGGGAGGCCAGCATAAAGGGTATTGCAGTAGTGCAGATGTGATGAAGGCGTGAATTAGGGTTGGAAGATCCTCTGGGGGAATCAGATGTTTAATCTTTGCAATGTTCTTCAGATGAAAGTAGGAAGATTTAACTACAGAAGAAATTTGGTTTATGAAACTCAATTTCCCATCGATTAGTACGCCAAGGGCGCACGAAATTGATGTTTTTTTTTCATTTTTAAATGTTAAAATGAAGGATAACTAATGATGATAAAGAGGACAAGTGTGGTCTGAAATTTAAAACTTGTCTTTTACTTGTGAATTTTCTTCTGGTAGCAGTGACTAGGGGTGTGGTGAGGGCATGATTAGAGGCGTGGCAGGGGTGTGTCTTAAATTTTCTAATCTCAAAAAGTTGGGAGGTATGCAATACCATCAAATGTGGAGAGAGCATGCCAGGTAAAAATAACACAATAGATATCTATGATGGGGTTCACACTGTCATTCTAGCTCAACATCCTATTGATGCCACATCTGGTGGACGCTGTATATAACCGCTTTTGGCCATTCCTTAGGCATTTTTTTAGATAACACAGTAAAGGGGTAAAATTAATGTTATCTGTTGATTGATATGGCATCCCCCCTCCCCCTAGTACTAGTGTGAACCTAGCTTACTAAGGGCAGCAGCACAGAAGAGCATTGTGATACAGTATAGGGTAAATGATTAGCCGAGAGAAAGACGCATTTAGAAGGTTATACTTTTTAATGGCTAACTAGATGTATTTATAGACACAAGGTTTTCACAATGTTTAGCAAAGTTACACAACTGTAGAAAGAAAGTTTTCAGTCGTTTGTATAACATTGCCTAAAAAAAGGTTAAAGTGGACCTGAACTCTTTGCACAGAACAGAAGGAAACCAGAGAGAATTGCACCCTGTATGTATTTAGAGAGTTTAGCCTCTCTTATTCCCTCTTCTGTGACTAATCAAAACTGTAATTTGATCTCTCAACTGTTTCAGCACAGGAACCTCGGCTGCCTTGGCAGTGCAGCTAATTTGTAAACATAGGGGGCCATATGCAATTCACTTTTCTCCTAGGAGATCATTTTTCATCTTCCATCTGAATTAACTTTTCCGCACTTTGCAATGGAAAAAGTACTAAAAATTAGGTGAAAACGAACTGACAAATTTATTTTGAGTATTTGCTTGCTTGCTGCTGGTGTAAAAGGCGTTTCATTTAGAAGTTGTGAAAATATCACCTATGAGAAAACTCAAGTGAAAAAGTGAATTGCATATGGCTCAGGATGTTAACCCTATGTCTGCCTCTATGAAAGCAGGAAGTAGACACACTGCAGAATTATTGCAGGATTTCTATCAGAAATGCTTTTTGTTAAAGGTTATTATGCTGTTGTTTACCTTTTAGAGCACAGAGGGAGATCAGGTCCGCTTTAAACTTTCCCGGAAGTTTGCATCTGTGAATATTATGCAGGAGAACAGAGGTGCCAAAAGAATAAAAGGAAGCTAAATGAGCTTAACAACCCAATTCTTGGTAAATAGAGGAGGTAGTGGTGGACTTACCTCCTCCAAATAGACACACAACTACTGTAGTAAAGACAGTCAATATATTTTATTTATGAACTCCTAGGGCTCGATTCACAAAGCGGTGATAACTCAGTTATCACGCCTAAAAGACTTTAGGCATGATAAGCTTTGCACCGCTGAGTTAGCACCGATTTGTGCTGATTATCGCGCGCAAAGTGCAAACGCGCACGCAAAGTCCCATAGGGCTTAATGGGCGCTGCAAAACTTTGCGCGCGGAAAATTCGCGCGAGTTTCTTCTTATCATGCCTAAACTGAGTTTAGGCGTGATAAAGGGCTTTTCACTGGCGTGCAAACACTTTGTACCGCTTTGTGAATCAGGCCCCAAATATGCAACGCGTTTCGCAGGTCTGATCCCGCTTCATTAGGCAATAACAACGGAGCAATAGCCTATGTGGTCAGTAGAAGAGCCAGGCACCTCACAGCCAGGCACCATGTATCGTGTGTACATGTCCAAACTGCTCCCGATAAGGGGATCGATTGTCCCAGGATAACTTTGCAAAATAGACCCAGTTATCGCACAAAAGCAGATCGTGTTGGAAATAATTCTGAGCCTTATCCCCTCCATGGAGCGCAGCAGTCTGTGACAAAGCACAGTGTGCGAAACAGTTGTTGATCGGGAGTCTCTGTGGGAGGAGTTACCTGGATTGATGTACATTGTACACACCTGTATTGCTAGCCATGCTCCACTACTTGCCATTAAATCCAAGTTGTCAGTAACTAGTGCCCATGTTATCTGTCAGTGTTTTGGAAAAAATTCTCTGACTCTCTTTAAAGGGAATCACAAACACTGGTCCACATGACAGCCCAGGGGCCCCAGGTCTCTCTCACTCACTGGGGCCCCCAAACCACCATGCGACACCTAGAGGGAAGTGCGGGCAAGCCCTGGACCTCTCACCTCCAGGGAACTCACCCCACCACCTCTAAACTGAATGCCAACAGCAACAAACACAATTGCTAACTTCCAGTCAGAGCAATATCCTGCCTCTATCTGGCCAGCAGACGCTAGTCAGCCAATCAGGTGCACTGTCACCTGACTCTGAACAGTGCAGAAACTATGGAAAGATGCATATCATTTTGAAGCTCTCTTTCTCCTCTTTCCAAAGATATATAAAACGCCGCCCTACGTCTTTTAGCTTTTGCTATTTTCGCGATCGAAATCGCGGCAGAAATATCAAAAACTAAAAGGCGTAGGGCGGCGGTTTATGTGTCGTTGGAAAGAGGAGAAAGAGAGCTTCAAAATGGTATGCATCTTTCCATAGTTGCTTGTATTACACAGGGCGACTTTTCCCCAAAGTCGGTAGCTGAATGGAGCTGCCGAAAAGTCTTCCTGTGTAATACAAGCAACTATGGAAAGATGCATACCATTTTGAAGCTCTCTTTCTCCTCTTTCCAACGACACATAAACCGCCGCCCTACGCCTTTTAGTTTTCATTTTCGCAATCAAAATCGCATTTGCCACAATTTTGATCGTGAAAATAGCGAAAACTAAAAGGCGCAGGGCGGCAGTTTATATATCTTTGGAAAGAGAGCTTCAAAATGGTATGCATATTTCCATAGTTTCTGCACTGCTCGGAGTCCCTTTAAAGCGGACCTGATCTCAGAACTTCCCCTTTTACCTAAAAGATACGCAACAGCATAATAACCGTTCTTTGATCAAGAAGATACAAATCCTGCAATAAATCTGCAGTGTTTCTACTTCCTGCTTTCATGGATGCAGTCATATTGTGCTTTCAAATGAGCTTATCTGCTGTGGCAGTCAGCTGACACAGGGGAGAGATCACAATACAACTTGGGATTAGACACAGTTGAGGGGTAATTAGACAGGCTAAACTCTCTAAATACATACAGGGTGCATTTCCTTCTGTCCTGTGCAAGAGTTCAAGTCCACTTTAATCAGATGGGAAATTGCTCCATGTGTTTTTAGCATTAGACCTATGGCTGCTGCATACCATATCTTACCTTAGGGGTTAATCATGGATCAGTTTTAATATTGTATTCATAACGTGTACCACTAGTGAGGAGGAGATGAAAGGCCACTGGCTTCACAAGTTTTGCATGGACAGGAAATGTTAATTTTGATTGCAGCAAAAGACTTACTTCATAAATTTCAGCTCTTGGAGCTCAGCGTGCCACAAAGAAATGTACTGTAAAGTTTAACTACCTTGCAACATAAAATGCAAACACTTAGCCGAAATGAGAAATACCAGGGAAATAAGGAACACACAAATTGTCTGAAACAGACTAGCCCTATAGGTATAAGTAAAGGTAACGGTATACCTAGGTGCATTAACCACTTGGTTACGTAACACACATCCAATTATGAGGATGAATGTCACTGGTACATTCCCTAAATAGGGATAGCACATGCAATATCCGTGGGGGTCCTGGCTGATCCCCCCCACTCAGCAAAGCAGGGTGGGGTGTAGCTATCCCACAAATATACAGTGCAATATGCCCAGACAAACAGAGGAGGTCAAGGATTGTAAAACTGCCTGCGGCCAGATAATACTGGTCAAGGTAGAGCACAGTGATGCAGCCTATCTCCCCTGTGTCAATGTACAAAGGGTGGATGGCAGAGAGCAAAGTACCCCCAGTGTAAAGTGCTGTACAGTTAAAAGCCTTTATATGAACATATTTCGCCCTCTAACAGGGCTTCTTCAGAAGGTGCTATACAATATATACATTATTTACAACATTGGTGAGTAAAATATCTACACAAAGCCCCCCATCATCAACCCTCAAAGCTTAAGTCAAAGCTGAGCTTGCCTCGTCAGGCACCTGTTTATAAGTATGGTGGAACAGGAAATGAGCACCACCCCTATGATGGGGCGTGTCCCCCAATCTTGGCCACAATGTAGCGCTGTCACCCCCAAGAAGGAAACCCCTTCAATACCTGATAGTGCCCACCGTTGTGGGTAAAGATGGAGTGGCCAGCGCCCTGTGTGGTCGCCCCGATCGTCCCCTGGTGCAGGTGTACAGCCTGGAAACAGCGCCGACGATGCGGCAGCTATGAGCCACGCCCACTTCCGCCCGGCGCACGCGTCCGGCGTCAGGCGTAGGCATGGAAACGGGCTACAATCAGAGCCCACGTCACGTCCGGCTGCGGCCGTAAACAGGGCAACGGGATGCCACACTCCCATTGGCGCACGCGTGCACTCCAGCAAAGGGAGCCGCCTCCAGTGCTACGTGCACGGAGGCGGACTGGTTGTCATGGTACCGCTCCATACAATCGCCTGGGTCCAGGCCAAGCGCGACATCATACCGCGGATACATGTATGATAATACACAGTGTAATGGATGTCATTACATCAGTTGGCAAAAGTATAAGCATGCTGGCAGAGTATCATACCACGCATGCTGTAAAAATATCCCTATGAGAATTTGCAACGCGTGCAACTCATAATGCATGAAGGGGTGCACAAAAAAGGGGGGGCCCCCGGAAGAAAACCTGTATACCATATAACAGTAAGAGAAGTACGGGGATGGGGTGGAACGTGATTGACAAAGTTACATGACAATGTGAGTAGAACACTACAGTATGACTGTATGCAGAGCACTATACCTGTAACATGTATGCACAGGTGCTGTACATGATGGGGGGCAAAGAAAATGCTCCCATGCAAACTAAAGGAAACATGCTAAATTAAAGTCCTCATTCAGGCCCTTAGGGGCAATGGTCTCCAAACGAAATATCCACTCAGATTCGATCTGTGTCAATTTGCGATCGAAATTACCACCCCTCTTATCCTTTTTCCAACATTGGATGCCCCAAAAATAGATATCAAAACGGCGGCCACTGTGGCAATCATTCATGTGTCTCGCAATCGGGGTATTACTCTTATGTGTGATATTCCCCACATGTTCGAGCACCCTTTCTTTAAATTGTCTCGTAGTTTTTCCTATGTACCAGAGGTTACAAGGACATCTGGCTCCATAGACGACACCCCGTGTCTCGCAATTGATGAATGATTTGATTTCAAAACTTCTGCCACTATGTGGCGCTATGAACTTTTTTGTGGTGGGTATATATTTGCATGCCTTACACCGGCCGCATCTGAAAGACCCAACAGGTTTGGGGGGTAACCATGTGTTAATTGGTGTAGAAATGTTGGAAAAGGTACTTTGTACAAGCATGTCCCGAAGGTTAGCTGATCTTCTATACGTAATTGCTGGAAGAGAGGGTAGATGTTTAATGAGATCCTTGTCCTTTTGTAAAATAGGCCAATAGTGTTTGATAATATCAAAGACAGCATGGGAATGTTCAGTGAAGGTGCCAATCAGTCTGGGTGCATTGACCTGTTGTCCGGCACTACGATTGTCCGGACAAGCCCGGTACGTTGGTCTCTTTTTATCACCCAGTGTCTCCAACCTCGGTGTATGTAAAGCTCTCCGATATGCAGTATCGATCACCTGTTCGGGAAAACCGCGTTGGCGAAAGCGATTGTACAGGAGTTTACATTCCCTCTCAAAGGCACCCTCAGTTGAACAATTCCTCCTAGCCCGCAGAAACTGACCCACCGGTATGCTCCGGCGTAAAGAGCTCGGGTGGGAGCTTTCCCACTTCAACAATGAATTGGTCGAAGTGGGTTTCCGATAAATTTCCGTTTCAATATGGCCACTTTCATTGATGGTAATCTTAAGGTCAAGGAAATTGCTTTGATGGATTTCATGGGTGAATTTCATCCCTATTTGATTGTCATTGAGGATGCTCACAAAATCTTGAAAAACCGAGACAGGCCCCTCCCACAATATTAACACATCGTCAATAAATCTACCCCAGTATAAAATGTGGGACGTAAAAAATGACATGTCGCCTGTGAAAACAATGCGGTCCTCCCACCAACCCAGGAACAGATTTGCATAGGACGGCGCACAAGCCGTTCCCATCGCACTGCCCCTGAGTTGGTGGTACAGGCGCCCTCCAAACATAAAGACATTGTGTGTCAAGATAAATTCTAGCAGACTAAGAAGCAACTTATTATGTTCGTATAGATGTTGTCCCCTTGCATCTAGGAAAAAATTTACAGCATCTAGACCCAAGCGATGGTCTATGCTGCTATAGAGGGCTTCAACATCGAGACTGGCCAGACATGTGCCAGAGGGTACCTCCATGTCCTGCAGCCTAAGTAATACATCTTTTGTATCTTTCAGGTAAGATGGAAGTGCTTCCACGAACGGTCGCAAAAATTTATCCACATATTGGCTTACAGTGTCAGTCAGATTGTCCCTCCCAGAAACAATCGGCCTGCCTGGGGGGGGGGGGGAGACATTTTTGTGAATCTTGGGCAAAGCGTAAAACACTGATAATACTGGGAATTCAGTAGATCTGTAGAGCCTAGTATAATCATCACTATCGAGACATCCTCTGTCCCTCCCTTCTTTCAAAATGCCACGCAACCTCTCACAATGCACCTTGAGGGGACTGTCTCTCATGATCGCATATTGGTCTCGGTTGTTCAGTATGGTGAGGCACATAGATTCATACATTTCCCTATCCAGTACAACAACATTGCCACCCTTGTCTGCGGGCTTGATGATCAGCCGACTGTCACTCTTTAATGTGTTGAGGGCCTGCCTTTCCTCCCGGGTGAGATTGTCACGTACTGGAATACCTGCTGTGTTATTCTCCAGTGTGCGTAAAGCACGTGTGACCATGTCCACAAATGTGTGGATTTGGGGATACTGATTGATAGATGGACAGAATGTGCTTTTGGGTTCCATAGTTTCTGCACTGCTCGGAGTCCCTTTAAAGCGGACCTGATCTCAGAACTTCCCCTTTTAGCTAAAAGATACGCAACAGCATAATAACCGTTCTTTGATCAAGAAGATACAAATCCTGCAATAAATCTGCAGTGTTTCTACTTCCTGCTTTCATGGATGCAGTCATATTGTGCTTTCAAATGAGCTTATCTGCTGTGGCAGTCAGCTGACACAGGGGAGAGATCACAATACAACTTGGGATTAGACACAGTTGAGGGGTAATTAGACAGGCTAAACTCTCTAAATACATACAGGGTGCATTTCCTTCTGTCCTGTGCAAGAGTTCAAGTTCACTTTAATCAGACGGGAAATTGCACCATGTGTGTTTAGCATTAGACCTATGGCTGCTGCATACCATATCTTACCTTAGGGGTTAATCATGGATCAGTTTTAATATTGTATTCATAACGTGTACCACTAGTGAGGAGGAGATGAAAGGCCACTGGCTTCACAAGTTTTGCATGGACAGGAAATGTTAATTTTGATTGCAGCAAAAGCCTTACTTCATAAATTTCAGCTCTTGGAGCTCAGTGTGCCACAAAGAAATGTACTGTAAAGTTTAACTACCTTGCAACATAAAATGCAACCAAAGTGGATTTACCATTCTTGTATGTTTCTCCTAGCTTTCAGATTACCTCTATGACCTCCCATCATTGCTGCACCTTGCCCTGAGAAGGACCTTCACTCTGGGTGGACTTGTGTGGATGTTCTGCATCCGAATAGTTGTTTGTTCCTTTGGGGCCATCACCAGTTTGTCTTCTCCATTTACCATCATCCCTGACCCGCTGTGTGGAATCCTCAGCACCATTGATGACCTCGTGGTGGTCTTCCTTCTTCTCATCTGCATGACAAACATTTGCCAGCAATTCCGATCAGAAGGCATGACCATGGTCCAGATAGCTACCCAGAGCATCCTGTCTGAATCCTGACCAGTGGACTGCAAGCTATAGACTTGATGTGATCTCCAAAACTGCACTGGGAACAGTTCAGGACAGACTCCTCTTAAAAAAGATAAAAACTTTACTAAGTTTTTTGTTACAGAAGGGACATTAGTACTTATATTTTATTTTTTTCTCCTATTGATTCTACAGCACTTCTCAATCTAGCTTTGGTGGCATAGAAAATTTTACAGAGTTTTCTATCTTCAGATGTCTTCCATCTTGTGTGTGACAGCCCTCAAGTTTTACAGAATGTCATGTCCTTTTTTTCTTCTCTTACTTCCTTTTGTAAGTCATTACCTCGTACAAACGTCTCTGTTCTCAGGCAGTATTCTTGTTCTCCATTGTGCAGGAGTAAGACCCGGCTAAGCTGTGCCCTTTGCACTGGATTATCTGGAGAGCAGTTGTGTATCATATTCCTGAGAAATGAGAAGAAATAGCTCTGACTCGTAAAAAGAATAGAAAGAAGCAAGAAATTACATCCAGTTTAGTAAAGGCTCTTCTATGTCTCTCAACCTTTTGAGATGAGAAAGACCTCAGTTTTTTTCCATGAGAGGTAGTTCAGCCTCCCAGCTGCCGGCCACAAGTGCCTTTCGGCTGTGGCGTCTGAGAACCGAAACCGCCATACTCATATGCAACTTCATGGGTGGGGTTGCCTGTCCACCACCCATGCCGAGCACTAGCAAGAGTCTGGCCAGTGAACTGGACCAGCTGACAGGTGGTGCATTCACCACCATCAGCTGCTCATGGAAAAGAGGTCAACTCCACCTAGCATAAAAATATTGGCCAAAGTACACACCATCATTTAATCAAAATCCTACCTTCATACGCTTAACCCTAACCTACCTTTCGATCATGTCCTTTCATGACCTCTAACCCTAACCACCCCCTTTGCCCAGAATCCATTCCTGACATCTAACCATGATTTCATCTTCAACAGTCTTCATTGTTGGGCATGTTTGCTATGAAGTAGACAACAGAGTATATGGAGGATGCACTCCAGTTAGAGGAAGCAGTTGTAGGAGGTGCTACATTGTCTCCCACTCTTTCCATAGCTAGAAGTGGCCCATAGGATTACATTTAACATTGTTTAAGAACTTCCTAAATTACAGGGACAGTTCATCTGAACGTGTAAAAATAATCCTTAAAGGGCATCTGAAAGTGAGAGTATTATGGAAGCTGACATATTTATTTCACTTAAAACTATACACGTTGCCTGGCTGTCCATCTGATCGTCTACCTCTTATAGTTTTAGCCATAGACCTTGAACAAGCATGCAGATCAGATGTTTCTGACAAAAATCCATAGCCCTCTCAGTTCAGGTTCCCTTTAATCTCCTATTGCATCTGTAAAACTACGGTCCCCTTGTGCACAGTTTTTTTATCATTTTGTTTCTGTTTTACTCAAATGTAATGTAGGCAAGTGTTGTTATGTTTTGTTATGTTATATATTGCAAAATATCTGTACAAAAACTGTATTTATTTGAACATTTTGCAGTAAAATTTGAAAAAAAAATGTGATTGTACTTTTTTATGTAATCGCAGGAGGGACAATTTCAAAAGGTGTGACCCTGAGAGTTCTCTCAGTTTGAAGATGAGAGAATTGGGCCTGGTGTACTCAGGTTCTCCAAGGCTGGGAAACACTAGAGGACATGAGCCTGACCCAATTCACTTTGGGCCTGATGCACAAAATCAAGGTAATACTGCAGTGCACAGACAGCACACGTCAAAATTACCCTTACTTCCAGAAGCAAGTACCACAAGCTACGCTATTAGTGCAACCTGTGGTACCCGAGTGGCATGACCATTGCTATGGTGAGTAACAAGCGTAAGTTACTTTAAAGAGAATCTGTATTGTTAAAATCGCACAAAAGTAAACATACCAGTGCGTTAGGGGACATCTCCTATTACCCTCTGTCACAATTTCGCCGCTCCTCGCCGCATTAAAAGTGGTTAAAAACAGTTTTAAAAAGTTTGTTTATAAACAAACAAAATGGCCACCAAAACAGGAAGTAGGTTGATGTACAGTATGTCCACACATAGAAAATACATTCATACACAAGCAGGCTGTATACATCCTTCCTTTTGTATCTCAAGAGATCATTATACACAGGCAGTGTGCATAGAGGGGCCAGGAGGGGGGAGATGCATCACAGAACCACAACACTGAAGAACTTGGCAGCCTTCCAGACACAGGCTGACAAGTCTGACAAGAGAGAGATAAGTTGATTTATTACAGAGATGGTGATAGTAGAACGTGCTGCAGTAAGCCAGAACACATTAGAATAGCTTTTGGAACTTGTAGGATGATAAAAAACAGGATGCAATTTTTGTTACGGAGTCTCTTTAAGGTAACACTTGTTAGTAAAACATGTTACCATAACAACGATCACGCTACTTGAGTACCACGGGCCATGCTAATAGAGGGACTCCTGGTACTTGCTGCTGGAACTAAGGGTAATATTGCCGTGTGCTGTCTGTGCGCCGCAATATAACCGCGATTTTGTGCAACAGGAACATTTTCTCCTAAGTTTTCTCCTGGGGATATTTTCATATTATGAATAAAATGCCTTTAAAGAGAATCTGAAGCGAGAATAAAACTCACTTTTTACCTTCTATTCAGCAGGGGCATGTTTGCCCCTGCTTAGACGCCACTATCCCGCTGCAGAACGGGGGTCCTTTACCCCCCAAATCCCCCCCTGTAAAATCCACGACCAACTTGATCGTAGATTCTGCTGCTCATGGAGACATGCCCCATGCGCGTCTATCAGCGGTGGATTTCCGCCTGCTCCCCGCCCCTCTCAGTGAAGGAAGACTGAGAGGGGCGGTGGAGAGGCGGCGATCAGCGCTGATAGACGTGCTGAGAGGCAGGGCTGCGGCCGTTAGCCCTGCCTCAACAGGCAGCGATCCCCGGACACCACGGAGGGGATTTGGGGGGTAAAGGACCCCGTTCTGCCGCGGGATTGCGGCGTTTGCAGGGGCAAATATGCCCCTGCTGAATATAAGAGAAAAAGCGAGTTTTATTCTCGCTTCAGAGTCTCTTTAAAGTGAACCAGAGACAAAGCACCCTTATGTATTTTACCATATAGATCAGTGGGTACATTAGAGAAAACACCTACCCTGCTCTCGGTTTCATTCTGCACTGCACATCTTGCTTCTTATGAACCCTGATAAAATCCCTGACTGAGCATTCAGTCTGGCTTTGCTATAATGACTTCGCAATAATGATTCCTGAGCAGAGCCAGCAGGGGGCAGGCTTGGGCTTGAAAAGACACCAGAGAACACAGACTGAGCTATAAATATTCCTGAGCAAAGCCAGACTGAATGCTCAGTCGGGGATTTTATCAGGGCTGGTAACAAGCAGGCTGTGCAGTGAAGGGTGAAACAGAAAGCAGGGTAGGTGTTTTCTCTAATGTTCCCACTGATATATATGGTAGAATACATGAGGGTGCTTCGTCTCTGGTTCACTTTAAGCAACCAAGCAAGCAAGAAAATAATTTTGACAGTACTTTTTCACCTACTTTTTGATATTTTTTTAATTGCAGAGTGCAAAAGTTAATTTAAACAGAAGATGAAAAATGATCTCCTAGGAGAAAACTTAGGAGAAAGTGTGAATTGGATCGGGCCCCATGAGTGATCCATCAGCCCCAGGGGTGTAACTACAAATCATAAGGGCCGCCAGCAAAACATTGATGGGGCCCCTTAATGTTCACACCCCTTCCCTTGCCTTCCATTGGTGGTGACCCTCACAGCCTGGGGGCCCATCTTACAAGGCTCATAAAACAAGTGTGGCCATCAGGATCTTCACACCCATAACAAGTGTAGCCACAAAACACCTGATCTGGAGTGTCCGAGAAACGGAAGGCCAGTAGTACACACACACACACACACACACACTCATACACACACACACACGCACGCACACACACACGCTCACGCACACACGCACACACACGCTCACGCACACACACACACGTACACACACTCACACTCATACACACACACACACACACACACACTCACACACACACACACACACACTCATACACACACACACACACTCACACTCATACACACACACACACACACACACACACACACACACTCATACACACACACACACACACACACACACACACACACACACACACACACTCATACACACACACACACACACACACACACACACACTCACACACACACACACACACACACACACACACACACACACACACACACACACACACACACACACTCATACACACACACACACACACACACACACACACACACACACATACACACACACACACACACACTCACACTCATACACACACACACACACACTCATACACACACACACACACACACACACACTCATACACACACACACACACATACACACACACATACACACACACACACACACACACACACACACTCATACACACACACACACACACACACACTCATACACACACACACACACTCATACACACACACACACACACACACACACACACACACACTCATACACACACACACACACTCATACACACACACACACACACACACACACACACTCATACACACACACGCACGCACACACACACGCTCACGCACACACGCACACACACGCTCACGCACACACACACACACACTCACACTCATACACACACACACACACTCACACACACACACACTCATACACACACACACACACACTCACACTCATACACACACACACACACGCGCACACACACACACACACACACACACACACACACACACACACACTCATACACACACACACACACACACACTCATACACACACACACACACACGCACACACACACGCTCACGCACACACACACGCTCACGCACACACGCACAGACACACACACGCACAGACACACACACCTCTGCTTCCCCCCCCCCCCCCCTGCAGTCTCAGGGGTTGCTCCCTGCTAGTTATGCCCCTGACAAGCCCTTTCCTGAATTCATGAAAAATTCTCCTTAGTAGTTAGAGCCTGGAGTAGCCCTCATAATGCATCGGTTCACTCAGTAAGTGACTATGCAAGCTTTCCTTTATATCTTTGAGAAGACAGGCATGGACACTGGTATGTACAGCATACCACTATACTGTAGACCAATTAGAGTGGAAAAATCAAAAACCTGTTCTTTTTCCCTTTTTCAGAGCAAGGTTTGGATTAATGTGACTTCATAGGAGCAGTTGTTACAGAGTCCCCAGTCATATTATGGAGGTCCGTATCCACTAGAATTTTGTGCATGTGTCTATTCAGGAACTGAAAGGAATGGTTTGCGTATTCATTCAATCTTCTGAGGTGATGCATTATGTTGGTCACTTCTAGCTCACGTACAGCTAAATACATGCAAATACCTTATGTTTTAGAAAAACTGTGCTGAGTGTAGCATTTTTTGTCAGGACATTTTGGGGTAATTTTGGTCCTCTTCACTATTAGTTCACCTTACCCCCAGAGACAGGTCACCTCTCCTCCCTGTTCCAACTCAGAAGGGATGTGGGAAGAAACCAAAACAAACACAGGGAGAACATACAAACTCAGTGTGGATAGTGTCCTAGTTGAGAAGTGAATCTGGGCCACTAACATTGCAAGGCAAGAGCTGTTTATAAATGTGAGCTTATAAAGTCGGAAATCAACCTTTAACCACTTCAGCCTTCAGTGTATTTTCACCTTATGCATCCAATTTTCACATTTTAGCACTCCTCCCATTCATTCGCCAATAGCTTTACCACTACTAATCACAACAAAATGATCTCTATCTAGTTTTTTTCGCCACCAATTAGGCTTTCTCTGGGTAGTACATTTTGCTAAGAATTATTTTTTTTCTAAATGCATAAAATTAAAACATTTATTATTTCTCAGTTTTCGGCCATTCTAGTTTTAAAATAATATTGTAAACTCATTTAAACACAGCAACTCTACATGTGCATATCAAAAAACTTGCATGGTATCAAAATTAGGTATTCATTAACAAATTCAACCACAATTCCACTTTAAAAACAGTAACCCTTTTAAAAAAAAACAGTTTTGAGAAAGCCTCATTTGGCAGGGCGAAATGCGTCAGCAGGCGAGGCTGACTGCGAGGGAGAGATCTGACACTGATTGGCGGTGACTGGCGGTGTTGGAGAGAAGTATATTAGCCCAAGGGAGTCAAGTAGTAGCCTGAGAGGCAGCAGTATCCACCGAAGTGAGGGAGATCACCATCAAGAGTGGTTCACACAGACTACTCAAACAGGGGGATACAACACTAAGCCACAGCTCACCATAGAAGATCCATGAGTTAAAGTGGTGCACCACGTAACAATGTTACACCAAAAGTGACAAATGCAGCCATCCTAAAGGGCCTCTCATCCCTAGTGTGACAAATGCAGCAATCCTGAGGGCCCCAATGGGAGCCGAGCCTAACACATCCTCCACAAGAGGAATCAATGCAGCTGACTTTAGTAAAGCTTACTAAGATTTTCTAAAGCTCCTAAAGGACAAATTAGTTGCTTACTTTTACTTTTACGGGCAATTAAGATCAGTAGTATATTTTCAATACTGTATAACTTCTTTCCATAGCTGATTTCAGATGCCTAATATTTGTTTTCATGGTTGCTGCCATCTTGTTTGTGATGTCAGCTTGCACGATTCTGTAAATCCGCTATCTCTCTCTGCACAGTGCTCCTGTTACCGGAAGTGCTTTTTATTCACAGAGCAGTGCTTGCTTAGCAGTTCATAGCTCAAGAGGGAAATTAGGGGAAAAGATTTATGATAACTGCTGCAAGGAAAATTGGAAGAAAGTAGGTTCAGAATGGAACAGTTGCTCAGAGGTACCAGTCAGAATGCACAATATAAGTATCTCCTCTATTTTTGTACCAATGTTGTTCCACTTTACATCTAAGTATTGTATACTATATGGCCACCTTTAACCACTAAAAATGTCACATACAAACTGCAGCATGCTACATAGATAAATCTGTTTCATCAAACAGTAAATTTTAAAGGGAACCTGAACCGAGTTAAATTATTTAAAATCAACACATGATGTACCTGCAAATTAATAGTGCATACTTACCTCGCCGTCAGTTCTTCTCAGAAGCTCACCATTTTCTTCTAACAATGATCCCTTCCAGTTCTGACAAGATTTTGTCAGAACTGAAATATATCAGTTGCTGTCAGCAATCTATGAGTTGCTGCTAGTTATAGCTGAAAGGGCAACTGATGTGCAAGGTAATGTCCATGTTTCCTTATGGCTCAAGTGGGCGATATTACAGTTTAACAGTGTGCTGACCAGAAGGCTGTTTCAGGGTCATTGCCATTTTCAAAATACAGAATGGAGAATTCCATTGCTCACAGTGGACAAACAGGACGCCGGAGAGGAGACAGATATAGATGAGTAGACTACATGGGAGGCAAGTATGATGGGTTTACTTTGACTTTTAATTTTCACTTCAGATTTGCTTTAAGCACTCACATATTTATTTCCAGTTACTGTACACATTTTATGAAAAACAGATTCAGTTTTTTTTTTCGTTTGTAGAGTTTTGAATTCCAGTGTCACAAGAAAACCCCCATCAACATCAGGAATAAATCATTTTTGCACTTTCTAAATTAGCAATTCTGCTCCTTCTGTTGGCGCAGTAGCCAGAGGAATTACAAACTAGCATCATCCATCTAGTTGGTGCCAGTCTCTTGTCAGGAAGCTTGAGAAGTGAAGTCCAAAAGAGAGCTGATGCAGTGGCATTTCCTCTGGTATAGTGCAGCGAGGCAAGAATGATGGTTTCATTGTGATATTAAAATCAATTTTAAGGCTACTTTCCCACCAAGACGTTGTGTTTTAGGGGACGTTAAGGTCGCATAACGTGCCCCTAACGCAACGCGTGGTGGTGTTGAAGTTGAACGTCAGATTGAGCCGCATTATGCGGCTCTCAAAGCAGTAGCTCCAGGATAGTGATGGGAAGTCCGGATCTTTTTAAGGATTCGGATCATTCGAATCGGATCATTGAAAAGATCCGGATCTTTGAACCAAATCATTTGAATCATTTTACTAGGGAAGCATACTGGGTGAAATGACTAGCAGGACAGGACTTTCCCTGCACTGTACATTCTGTATGTTCCTGTTTCCTCCACACAGACATCCACTGTGAACCGAATCTTTCATTGTGATGATCCAGATGATTCGACTCACAAAAAAGATCCGGATCAAATGAACGATTCGTTTATGATCCGGACAACACTACGAGTCCCACCACGAGTCACCACAGTGCAGTGAATATTAATTAGCCATGTGGCTAGTCACTGAGCATGTGCAAACAATCTAACGCAGCTCTATAGGGGTATAACGTACAGCATGCTGCACTTTCATTTAACGTGCAGCGTTATACCCTAACGCAACGTGTGCACTGTGAACAGCAACATTGATTTTACAGTGCTGTGAGTTAGGCTGCGTTACTGGCTGCTGTAACGTGGGACTTTAACGTCCCACTGTGAAACCAGCCTTAAAGAGGAGCTGTTAGGTATAAGGTCTCAGAGAAAATAAACACATATATCAGTAGCTAAAGATTGGCTGTACTTACATTACATATGCATTTCACTGTCCACGTTTGTACTTCACAGAATTTGTATATAGTATATGCAGAGATAGATGCTCCTGACAGCTCATGGCAGGCTCCATGTTTTTCTGTCAAATGTGTCGTCATGTCCTGCCTGATTCCTGATCACAGATAAGCTCGTTCTTGAACAACACGGTGTGCAGTGAATATTAATGAGCCATGTGGCTAGGAACAATAGCTGACTCCTGCAGAGTACTCTGCCCCAAGATTTATCAGTGCTACACAGCTAGACTGATTACAAGCTTCTGTAACGTCTCATTAGCAGCCGAGGGGAGGGCCCCAGAATGCTTTGCAGTTTAGCTGCGGCTTGCGTCTTTATGGGTCTATAACAGACTTGCTGATAAGCACACATCAAAGGTAACTGAAATGTTTATCTTCACTAATGGCTTTTGAGCTTCCTTCTAAACTGTTTAACACAGGAGAATAGAGGTTTAAATTAGCTTCTGCAGCCTGACAGTTACTCTTTAATGTCTTGATAAATCTCTGAGGCGTTAAGTCTCCTCTACATAAAATTTTAGCCTTTTAAAAAATGTTATACACCAGTGGGTGCATCTTAAAATTGAGCTAATTGATACCACTTCCTTTTTGGCTGAAGTCCCACTTAGTGCGGCATCTTGAGTACTGTTGTAGGTCTAACAATATAGTTACCTTAAATTGCTGTATAGTAAAACAACCACAAAATGTCACTGTGTGTAAAGCGTGATGATGATCTTAATAGGATTGTCATTTCCTGTATTCACTCTGTTCTAAATCAGCTGTGTTTTTGTTGATGTCTGTATGATGTACTTTATTTCTGCAGCTTTTTCTTCAGTAAAAGAGTTCTAACTTGCTATACTGGGTGCCTATATGCATGTACAAAACACTAAGTTCCAACTAGTACAACCCAACCAGCAGGACCGTGTGGGAAATCCCTGGGCAGAGAGACCAGAACCGACCGAGTGTGTAAATCACAATCTGAACTGATCAAACAATATTAAACAAACTAGCCAAAAATTTAACTTTTTGGTACTATTCTACTTTAAAAAACAAATTACAGAAACTATTTTCTTGAATATCTATGAAATAAGACACTCTATAAAAGTGAAACTGGCACAATCACATGATCATGGACTAGCATTTCACTTCTGCACCTGTCAGAAGCCTGGCAGTCCAGGCCACACCTCCTCCCAGAAGATCTTGTGGAAGGAGGGTTAATGGTTGTGTATTTGTAATTGTATGTGTGTTTTGGGATGGGTGCTGGGAGGGGGGCTTGTTTAAGTGTAAAAAATATTTTATGGATATTGTCATTAATTTAATTACTGTAATCAGTTCAATTATGAGAAAATCTTTTAGGAGAGTACAGTTGTCTTCATATACGTCTCTTTCAGTCGCCCTCCATAATGGCCTGGTATTCTCGCTGGTGCTGATATAGCTTGCTGTACACCTCATATTTCTTATCGTAGAACCTGCAAAACACAGAGCATACATGTAACTCACCCCGAAGGTGTCCTCTAATGACATACCTCACACCTGTCCTGATTTGGGCAGGACTATCCCGAATTTCCATGTCCCTCCTGCTTTCCCACCCCCAGCAAACCTCTGTCCTGGCCTGAACACTCCACACATCTGTAGAGTAGCTAGTCTCACCAGCAACAGGCTGGCTGCTGGTGAGGGTGTGTTCATACAACAGTGTTTGTTCATACAGTGTGTGTGTTCATACTGTATCAGTGCTGCTGGGGAGTTTGCCTGGCTGTGTCTAGCACCACTGACTAACATAATACTGGGGGGGACCTCTGACTACCTAATACTGGGAGGAACCCCTGACAACCTAATAGTGGGGGACCTATTACTACCTAATACTGGTGGCACTTCTGACAACCTAGTACTGGGGGGAGGGGGCTTCTTACTTCCTAATACTGTGGGGGCTCTGACTACCTTATACTGGGGGGCACTACTGACTACCTAATATTGGCTCAGTGCTCACAAGTAATGAATGAGACTTCATAAATTGGTCAGTGGCACTAAACTGAAAAACAATGAGTAGGGCAGCATTTTGCTCTATGAACTGAATTTGCTGAGCACATAAAGTACATACCTCCCAACTTTTTGAGATGAGAAAGAGGGACACTTAAGCCACGCCCCTGCCACACCCCTGATCACGCCCCCGTCACAACCCTAGTCACGCATACCATAAAGATTTCATAAGAAAAATATGTTGTTTTATAATTCAAATCACACTTGTCCTTCCTATCCCAGTTCATTTTCCTTCAGTCCTGAAAGAGGGACAATTGAGAAGGAAAGAGGGACAGGGCTCACAAAGAGGGACTGTCCCTCTGAAAGAGGGACAGTTGGGAGCTATGAAAGTATGCAAAGCAGAAAGTGTGCGTTTTATAACAATGTATAGCACTTGAATTATTTGTTGCAGTACTGATCTCATTAAATACTGCAGATCAAAATGCATGCCGCAGTGTATCCTTGTAGTGCTGTCTATGCACTGTCTGATACCATCATCTTGTTATAATCTGCGCAGGGAAATACTGTATAAGCATTCACAACTACTTAGCAAGTAAAAAAAAACCTGTAATCTCAAAGTCCTCCAGTAGATGGCACACATGCTTTATTAATATTCTCAAAATAATGGCAGAGATCATAATATGGGTTGCTGTACCATGAAATAGATCTTGTCCCTTTTCCACTAGCAATCGCTAGCGGTCACGCTAAACGCTGGCGATTGCGTTCACGATTTTGTTATGCATTGCACTGCATAGCTAAATCTGGGCAAAAATCACTCTGCGGCGCCGTCACGCTTGAGTAAAAAACACGGTAGTGGAAATTACCTATTGCGATTCCTATGTTAAAATGCAAACCGTAGCGATTTGGAAATCACTAGCGATTTGCGATTTTGCAATTCAGCATCGCAATCGCCGTCAGTGGAAAAGGGCCCTAAAAGTCATTTTTCTGGCGATTATATGATTGATTATAGATTCAATTTACTCATATATGTTTAAAGAGACAGTCCACTCAAAACTACTTATTTACAAAGGTTAGAAAATACAAGTGATCCAGCAAGTCTAGAACCCCACTGAACCGCACCGCAAGTGTGCTGGCTGTCCCAGCTGTCACTTCTCCCTTACTTAGTTACAAGTGCCCCTTAGCAGTGGCATAGCTAAGGAGCTATGGGCCCCGATGCAAGGTTTACATTGGGCCCCCCCAAGCACTCTATATACAATAATTGATACGGCGCACCAAAACCTGCCAAGGACAACCACAGTGTCAGAAGTGCAAGGAGGGGTTGGGGAACAGTTTGTTAATGATTGCTACTAATAAAAGCATCTATAGAAGGGATTATTACCAGCATAGGACCAATAGAGAGCTAATACTGTGGTTGAGGGTGGGCCCCTCGGCCCCTCTGGCCCAAGGGCCCCGATGCAGTCGCTACCTCTGCAACCCCTATTGCTATGCCACTGCCCCTTAGTATTAGGTGGCCAGAGGTACCCTCAGCAATTAAGTAGCTAGAGGTGCCCCTAAATATTAGGTAGCTAGAGGTGCCTCCAGTTGAAGGGAGATCTCTTCAGTGGAATAGCAAGAGTTGGGTGAGTAACTTCCCATTCATGGTTTGCTGTGGATGCTGCATAGGGAAGAAGGGCGGGAGGCACTAGGGGATGGGAGCGAGCTGCCTTTCTATCATCAAGTGCCTGTAGGCACTTGCCTACAGTGCCTAATGGTAAATCCAGCCCTGCACTTAGCTCAAATCCTGGGTCGTATTCATCTAAAAGATCTGAATGCAAAATTGTAGACGAGTATTATTTAAGGGTTGCACACTTTCATTATTTGTATCGATAACTCTACCACAGTAGACTTTTTTACATTGGTAGTCAATATTGTTACTCCAGATTTCACACAGCTCGTTCACACAGGCTGCAGTTATCCTAGATGAGATTTCATGAAACTTCTCATTGTTGAAAAGTGGCCCACATCAAAAGAGCAGCTTTTCCTGCCAGGTTTCAGGGTATTATACAAAGAAAATGATAAAGATGAAATTGGGCCCTAGGCAAGATAGCAGTTTTTGCTGACCACTGATGATCCTCTGGCTTTTTTTGTAAGATTTGGTGGGGCTAGCATTCACCATGCCCCTAGACTCCCTACAGGCCCTAGGCAACTGCCTAGATTCCCCTTGTGAATGATCCAGCTCTGGTTATACATGTTGCTGCCCTTGTGATTACAGTTTACGTTAATATCTAGGAAAGCTAAGTGGGTAGTTTTGGGATAAATTATAAACCTGATAGAGGTTTCGTGTTCCAGGTGGCAGGAGCTCTTCTTTAAGAAAGGTTGATGGCACAGGCCATTTATGTACCGAAGATTGTCCTAGTCACAAAACAACTGGATATAACTAAACATTAACCCCTTTGGGACCAGGGACGTTACAGTTGCATCCTGTGCTGCTGAATGAACATAACGTCCCTTGGTCCCACCGCATGCAGCCGAATAGGGAGATTTAGCTGTCATATGACAGCTCACATCTCCCCTCACTGATCAGGAGCCATGGTGATAGACGCCTGACCATGTGATTGCTACGATCGCCGTCGGCTGTGGTACAAGATGATCTGCTCACATCTCCAGATGTTCCTCCAGCGATCGTCGCTCCCCTCCGCTCTGCCCGGCATCCAGCCTCACACTGCCTCTAGTGTCGGGTCCTGGCTTGATGATGTCATCATGCCAGGACCCGGAACTTAGCAGCAGTGTGAGGCTGGATGCTGAGCAAAGCAGAGGCGGAGCGACGATCGCCGGAGGAATGGCAGGAGAGGTGATATATATTAATCTAATATATCTTATATTGGATTATATATAATCTTATATTATTTCTTAATATAATTATAATTATTTATTGAGATATGAATAGTGAAACAGAATTCCAGCAAGGCATTTTTCCCACGCAGGGAAAATATTGCTTTAGGAAAACATACAATACATGGCGGAACATGTTACCAATATTTGTAACATTTACATAATGATAAACTTGTTGATAGGCACTAGTCCCCTATTTGGGCCTAGCATATATTAAATTATGTAGACAAATAAGGGGCTACGTTTCTTGTAATCGTCTCTATTCTGTATAATTAGTGCTGGTCTAGCCCTACCACAGCATAAGGTGAGACTTCAGACAGTGATCATATGTGACATTGAAACACACATAAAAATCCCATTAACAAATAACATCAACATAACCATGGATTCCAAAAAGCCCATTTAAGAATAAACCTCTATTTACATTCCACAGCATTTACGTCTAGAGACTTCTTCTCACATCGTAAGGGTAAGATATCCCTGTGACTCTTTAAAATCGAGCCAGACTGCCCATTTTGTATAGTGTTTAGGATATTGATCTCTAGTGGACAAGACCGTGTCTTCTATAGCTTCTATCTCATTGACTTTTGAGATCCATTCCCTTACTGAGGGTGCTTTAGTGGATTTCCATTTTATAGATATGAGGCTTTTCACCGCATTGACCAAATGTGGCAAAACTGGTTTTTTTTTTAATAATTCCTGGATTTATTGAGATGAAGGAGTGCTTGCCATGGAGAATACTCTACTTTCCAGGATGTCACCTATACCTACTAATGTCTATTATCTGTGACCAGAAGCCTCTTAATTAAGGGCATAACCAGAAAATTGCTGGCTATCTATACTGGGGACACCAATGCCTGGCTACCTATACTGGGGATACCTATGCCTGGCTACATATACTGGGGATACCTATGCCTGGCTATCTATACTGGGGATACCTATGCCTGGCTACATATACTGGGGATACCTATGTCTGGCTATCTATACTGTATCTATACTGGGGACACCTATACCTGGCTACCTATACTGGGGACACCTATACCTGGCTACATATACTGGGGATACCTATACCTGGCTAGCTATACTGGGGATACCTATGCCTGGCTACATATACTGGGGATACCTATGCCTGGCTATCTATACTGGGGATACCTATGCCTGGCTATCTATACTGGGGATACCTATGCCTGGCTATCTATACTGGGGACACCTATACCTGGCTACCTATACTGGGGATACCTATGCCTGGCTACCTATACTGGGGATACCTATGCCTGGCTAGCTATACTGGGGACACCTATACCTGGCTACCTATACTGGGGATACCTATGCCTGGCTACCTATACTGGGGATACCTATGCCTGGCTACATATACTGGGGATACCTATGTCTGGCTATCTATACTGTATCTATACTGGGGACACCTATACCTGGCTACCTATACTGGGGACACCTATACCTGGCTACATATACTGGGGATACCTATACCTGGCTAGCTATACTGGGGATACCTATGCCTGGCTACATATACTGGGGATACCTATGCCTGGCTATCTATACTGGGGATACCTATGCCTGGCTATCTATACTGGGGATACCTATGCCTGGCTATCTATACTGGGGACACCTATACCTGGCTACCTATACTGGGGATACCTATGCCTGGCTACCTATACTGGGGATACCTATGCCTGGCTAGCTATACTGGGGACACCTATACCTGGCTATTATACTGGGGATACCTATGCCTGGCTACCTATACTGGGGATACCTATGCCTGGCTAGCTATACTGGGGACACCTATACCTGGCTATTACACTGGGGATACCTATGCCTGGCTACCTAAACTAGGGGTTACCTATGCCTGGCTAGCTATACTGGGGACACCTATACCTGGCTATTATACTGGGGATACCTATGCCCGGCTACCTATACTGGGGATACCTATGCCTGGCTAGCTATACTGGGGACACCTATACCTGGCTATTACACTGGAGACACCTATACCTGTCTATTATACTGGGGATACCTATGCCTGGCTACCTATACTGGGGATACCTATGCCTGGCTACCTATACTGGGGATACCTATGCCTGGCTACTTATACTGGGGACACCTATGCCTGGCTACCTATACTGGAGATACCTATGCCTGGCTACCTATACTGGGGATACTTATGCCTGGCTACCTATACTGGGGATATCTATGCCTGGATATCTTTACTGGGGGCACCTATGCCTGGCTATCTATACTGGGGACACCTATGCCTGGCTACCTATATGGGGATAACTATGCCTGGCTATCTAAACTGAGGGCACCTATGCCTGGCTACATATACTGGGGATACCCATGCCTGGCTATCTATACTGGGGACACCTATGCCTGGCTACCTATACTGGGGACACCTATGCCTGGCTACCTATACTGGGGATACCTATGCCTGGATATCTTTACTGGGGATGCCTATGCCTGGCTACCTATACTGGGGATACCTATGCCTGGCTACCTATTCTGGAGATATCTATGCCTGAATATCTTTACTGGGGGCACCTATGCCTGGCTACCTATACTGGGGACACCTATGCCTGGCTACCTATACTGGGGACACCTATGCCTGGCTACCTATACTGGGGACACCTATGCCTGGCCATCTATACTGGGGATACCTATGCCTGGCTATCTATACTGTGGATACCTATGCCTGGCTATCTATACTGGAGATACCTATGCCTGGCTATGTATACTAGGGATACCTATGCCTGGCTATCTATACTGAGGGCACCTATGCCTGGCTACCTATACTGGGGATACCTATGCCTGGATATATTTACTGGGGGCACCTATGCCTGGATATATTTACTGGGGGCACCTATGCCTGGCTACCTATACTGGGGACACCTATGCCTGGCCATCTATACTGGGGATACCTATGCCTGGCTATCTATACTGGGGATACCTATGCCTGGCTATCTATACTGGGAATACCTATGCCTGGCTACCTATACTGGGGATACCTATGCCTGGCTATCTATACTGGGGACACCTATGCCTGGCTATCTATACTGGGGATACCTATGCCTGGCTATCTATACCGGGGATACCTATGCCTGGCTACCTACACTGGGGATACCTATGCCTGGCTATCTATACTGGGGACACCTATGCCTGGCTATCTATACTGGGGATACCCATGCCTGGCTACCTATACTGGGGATACCTATGCCTGGCTATCTATACTGGGGATACCTATGCCTGGCTATCTATACTGGGGATACCTATGCCTGGCTGTCTATACAGGGGACACCTATGCCTGGCTACCTATACTGGGGATACCTATGCCTGGCTATCTATACTGGGGATACCTATGCCTGGCTATCTATACTGGGGACACCTATGCCTGGCTATCTATACTGGGGATACCTATGCCTGCCTACCTATACTGAGGACATCTATGCCTGGCTATCTATACTGGGGATACCTATGCCTGGCTATCTATACTGAGGACAACTATGCCTGGCTGTCTATACTTGGGACACCTATGCCTGGCTACCTATACTGGGGACACCTATGCCTGGCTATCTATACTGGGGACACCTATGCCTGGCTGTCTATACTGGGGACACCTATGCCTGGCTATCTATACTGGGGATACCTATGCCTGGCTATCTATACTGAGGACACCTATGCCTGGCTGTCTATACTGGGGACACCTATGCCTGGCTGTCTATACTGGGGACACCTATGCCTGGCTATCTATACTGGGGATACCTATGCCTGGATATCTATACTGTGGATCATTTTATACCCAAGTACGGTTTCCAAGTGGTTAAATGAAAGTAATGAGAAAAGTGGCCCATTCTGTAAGTCTAAATGTAGCCATGCATGACTCGATTGCTTAATTTTTTTTTTTGTTTATAAGATTTTGAACTATTAGATTATTTTATTAAACCCACCATACGCCAATCAATTTTCAAAGCATTCAACTTGTTTTTTTCAACACATCTGATCAGATTGTTATCGAAAAAATTGAATAATTGAACGTTTTTTGTTGATCGAAAAAAAAAGATTATTTTCAATTTCTTCTCTTTTCGATCGTTGCCACAAGGCTGCACTTTTCTCATGGCTGTGATTCCACAGCTGAATCTATATTATTACGCCATTCTTTTTATATGGCTTGGTTCACACTAATATAATTCCAAAAATACTCTTTTCTTGTGCACTTTAAGAGTACCTCCCTTTTTTGCAGGTGATTTTTTCTTATGCTGCATCTTATTAATGATTTTTGTCTAGCACTGCCAGTGCTGGGCCGAAATTACGCATGAGCGTAATTACGCATCGTAATTCAATGTAAATTTACGCATAAGTGCTACGCGTAACTTACGGTCTTACGCGTAATTATTTACGCGTAAGCAGTTAAGTGGTATCGTAATTACACTGTCTACCGTAATTGCTAAGTATGCGTAATTTTACGAAGACTTACGTGTAATTTTACGCGTAATTACTAACGTAAAAACTCCCCTTTTCTAAGAGTAGCCAATCAGTCAGCATCCTAAGCAACCAATAGTATCTTCTCCCGCCCCTTCAGTATAAGCGTACGTTTTGACGCATACGAATGATGTGTACGCAATAACTGTCACATTGACGGCTATTGCGTACACATCGTCCGTATGCGTCAAAAAGTACGCATGAATGAGTATTACGGCACTATGCGTAACATCGTAGTGTAAGCGCCTACATTACGGTATCCTTACGCGTAACTGCGTAAGTTAACGCGTAATTACAGTGATGAACCGTAGATAATTTCCTATGCCGTAACCGTAATTGCGTAATGCCTAATAGCGTAAAATTACGCGTAATGATCCGTAAGCGTAGATTTTTCCATTACGACCAGCACTGAGCACTGCTGCAATCCAGTGAGTCATTTACATTTATATATTTTTGTATTATGCAATATACATGTTACTTAGGGAGGAACTTGTTTTTTTGGCCTCTTTTGATGACTGTTATTTAGTTTTATCCTAAAATTGTTGTAATTGGACACCGTCTTTCACCTCTTTGGCAAATTTTAATTGTTTTTAAATCATGTGGTGAATTTTGTACAAATAAAGATTATTGTTATACTTTTGCAAAATACTTTGGCTGGTTTGGTGCTGCTATATGGGTACGTCCCTCTTTTTTGTTTCAATGTACAGCGCCACGGAATATGTTGGCGCTTTATAAATCAATAATAATAATAATAAATGTTGTCCTAAGCACACTCTGGCCTGTCTTTATCCAATATTATCTGTCAATTCATTATTGACATGCATGGTGCTGGTTCAATTGGTTTGTTCATATTGTGAGCACTCCTGAGGGACAGTTCAGTGTCACAACAATATATACTCTGTACAGCGCTGCGGTAGATGTCAGCACTATTTAAAGAGGAACTCCAGTGAAAATAATGTAATACAAAAGTGCTTCATTTTTACAATAATTATGTATAAATGATTTAGTCAGTGTTTGCCCA
Source organism: Hyperolius riggenbachi (assembly GCF_040937935.1). Lineage (NCBI taxonomy): Eukaryota > Metazoa > Chordata > Amphibia > Anura > Hyperoliidae > Hyperolius > Hyperolius riggenbachi. Next base: position 60,632,037 of record NC_090651.1, read on the forward strand.
TTGTAAAATCTTTTAAATCCCTGATTTACATTCTGATATTTTTTACATGGTGACATTTTTACTGTTGGCAGGTGATGTAGCTGCTGCATGCTTTTTTGGCAGTTGGAAACAGCTGTGAACAGCTATTTCCCACAATGCAACAAGGTTCACAGACAGGAAACTGCTAGGAGTACCATGGTCCTCAGAGTTTCTTGTGGGAGGGGTTTCACCACAATATCAGCCATACAGAGCCCACTGATTGTTTGTGAAAAGGAATAGATTTCTCATGTAAAAGGGGGTATCAGCTACTGATTGGGATAAAGTTCAATTCTTGGTCGGAGTTTATCTTTAAACACTAAATAATAATATTTAAGCCCCAGGGCTTTGGTGTCAGACTCAGGGGTTGGGAGAATGTGTGTGTGTAAACTTTCAGTGAATATTCATTGAATTATGCTTTTGCGTGACATTCATGTTTTATTGAACACAGTGATTTATGTGCAACTAAGGCATGGTTCATTTTGTGAATAATAAAATACAACGTTTATATACCGTATATGTTTTGAATTTGAAAAAAATATATATTTATTTTCTAACTATGAAGTGTTCGGTGAATGCACTTATGAAGCTGGCAGGGTTACTTTCAGACCTCCAACAAGGGTAAAAATCACTGCCCTACATCAAAGTGCAACCTCCAAATTATACCATCCCATTTGCGTAGAATTTGTCATACATCATTTTATATCAACAGGATCCTGAAAATAAGGAAAGTCTACATAAACTTTTTTAGCCTTTAAAAATGACCCCTCCCCCCTTCATCTCTACTATAGCAATGACAGGCATCTCATATTGTGAAAGCAAAAGGTGACCCCGGGCCACATGCTTAGCCTAACTTCAGTGTAAAGGCTCCGGGCACACGTCTTCTTATCACTCTGTAGAAAAGCTTATTTTTATTTGTGTATAAACTCCTTGATTAGCGGATGTCACTTTCTCGGCACTTGGTCAGGGCTCAGCAGCCTCTTCAATCAGCCACTTCTTGCAGCCCAGGCTGTTTTTATCTATGTAAAAGCTACTTGATTAGCTGCTTGATTAACTTTTCAAGTACCTTTTCATCAGAGACTTCCGTGCAGCGCACACATCCAGAGCTACAGGCTGTAATCTCCCTAGAATAGGCTGCCTGTGCCCCGCCCCCTGTGCTCAGCGCAGCAAGCTGGGCTCTTTTCAGTCAGGTGGACATTCTTTTTTCCAGCAGTATCCTCATCTGACACAAACGGGAAACATTTGCTTAGTAAGCTGTCAGATGGTATACAGCAGGGGTCCCCAAACTTTTTCGGTCAAGGGCCGGGTCAACATACTTCAGACTGCTGGGGGGCCGGAACATACATAAAATGATGTTGAAAAACATTGGTGGGGAATCAGTACCTAGATTCCATGTACTCATGCCCAGAGTAGAACTCCCAGCAGCAGCCATTCAGTCATGCGGCGCCCGAAGAACGTCTTTGTGCACCAGACAGTGAAGCTTACCCAGGTGACAACCTGCCCTCCAGTTAGACAGCAGTGTCACCTGATGCAGAATTGGATTGGAAGCCTGCAAATGACTGCTCGCTGGCTTCTACAGTATGTGGATAGGTGGTGCCAGCACTGCTATTCTATTTGCAGGCCGCTGATATTTACAGGTGCAGTGGGCCACATCCATAAGTTATACATTTTGTGTTTGGGGGAAAAAGCCTCGGGGGGCCGCATCCGGCCTGCGGGCCGTAGTTTGAGGACCACTGGTATATAGTATTTAGATGTAAGATATTAAAACAGATGCTAATAAAGTTAGAAGGACTATCTCCAAAGTATACAATGGCATTAAATATATTAAAGCCCGTACAGCTGATGCCACGTTCTGTTGTAATGTGGGGAGGCGGAGGTCCAACGAAGCGGCGCAGACATGACGTCACGCAGTGGGCGAAGACGAGCGGCATGATCAGAGGTATCGGCAGTTGCTCAATCAAGTTGGCCGAGTGGCAAGTGGGGGCTGCTGTACACACGGCAAATTATCTTCTGAGGCAACCCTTTTCGGCCGCTTCAGCTGACTTTTATGTAAGATACATATGGGGCTTTAGTGGGCTAAAAGCCAGTGGGTCTAAAAATGGCCATGGTACTTGCAGGGGCACATTAAGATAGCAGGTTTGGTTCTACCTGCTTACCTCCTGCCATTTTTGGTAAGATGAGGTGAAGGATGGTATTGGAGGCCATGTAGTCAGTCCACCAGACATCCACCAGGCTTAGGCACTTGTCTCTGAGAAGCTGAAGTTCAAAGTAACTAACAGGAATGAGCATAGAAGCTGGTCCTCAGGCACCTCTTTTGGTTGAGCCATTCACAAATTGTTGTACGTGTGGTCAAGCTTTATGGGTTCACCCTTACCCTGGCGACGCGCGTAATTGATTGCGCATCCGCTGCCGGGAGCGTTTTGCGCATGCGCACGACATCACAACTACGTAGTGTGCATGTGCAGAGTGTTCCCGGCCACGGGATCAAGGACTTGCATCGCTGGGCAGCACCTGCGCAGTGCTCACCTACCCTCCCTACCCAAAAGTAGCTTCAGGGGGATATTACATCATAACGGAGGGGGGCGGAGAAGAACGGGGGTAGAGGGGGCGGTTTTCATGGGGAGAGCCTCATGTGCATGCCTGCTCCCGTTTTTAAATCTTGAAATGGGCTTAAATAAAACAGGGTCTCTCACTTACATCTGATTGTCATACTATTGATTGAAAATACCAGACTCTGAAGTATTAGTTTAGCCACATGCAGCTATATTATCTGGGTCCTGAACTTTGATAGGATACTCCCCACCATGCCATATCAGTTGCTGGCTTAGTATCCCCACGTTGTAACACACATCACAGAGTGATTAGTGTTGTGAGGACAATATAGGCAAATAGCTACACGCCACCAATAACCAATACATTGAGGTGGTTGGTGGATCCAGAGGCGTATCTAGAAGGGTGCAGGCATGGCTCATGCCATGGGCGCCACAGCACCATGGTTGCCATGTCTGCCCCTGTGCTGTGCCTCATGCCTGCCCCTGTGCTATGCCCTATGTCTCCCTGTCACTCAGAACTAAGGTCAATTCTGTTATCCGGAGAACATGGCTACTTCATTTATGTATGTAGGGCTCACTTGGCTTAGTGTAAAGAGGACAGAGAGGAAATACGAGATATTTCTAAAAAAAGTAACTTCAGCAATATCCGAGCCAAAAAACAAAGGCAACCATAACACATGGACACAAGAGAGGATGCAGTTTTTAGAGGGAAAAGGGGCTCTAACCAGGGGTGGGGGCGCAATTTCAGTGTTTGCCATAGGCTCTATGTTACCCAGATACGCCCCTGGGGATCAGCAAAGACCTCGTCCTATATGTGCATCCTGTCCCTTACACATCATAATCAACCATACACCCATTTCACTGGCGTCAACAGTATGCATTTATAAAGATCAGTGCACCCTCGTCTATTGAGATAGACTGTCAATGACTGCTAGTTTATATCATTACTGGTGATTTATCAACATCACTTCAGTGTACATAAAGTTCTTGTCCTTTGGCACACAGTGTTGTATAGTTGTATTACCTGTACACAATTCGGTTTGTTTGCTTTCATTTGTTCAACTAGGATTTTTTTTGCTTTTTTTTTGGCTTTTAGGACTTGTTTTATGTTTTACTGTGGGGCAAAATGTACATCTATGTACCGTATGTGTAAATTTTACATGTTATAATTTTTGTCATAGCAGTCCTAGAACATTCATTTTAGTGCAGATAACCTGCAGTTTGAATTAAATTAATCACGTTCTGATTAATGTCAGAAAGAGGACTGAACGTAAAGGCCATGACCATGTAGATGAGCCCCAATGCCTGATAGACATGAATAATATTATTATTGATTTGTAAAGCGCCAACATTTTCCATAGCACTGTATGTAGGAGGAAAACAAACAAGGGGTACATAATGATAAAGACAAAGATATACATCAAAATATGGACACTGGTACAAAATGCAGAAATGGTGATTACAATGACAGAATAAAATGTATAACAGAGCGCAAGCTATGAAATGAACAGCAAAATTCAAGACACAAAACGGTGAGAAAGCCCTGCCCTTGCAAGCTTACAATCTAATGGAATGGGGGGGGGGGGGGGGGTGAAACAAGAGGTGGGGAGGTATGAGGTATACCTACAGCTACAGTGCCTAGTTAGGTTATCTAAGAAGGAGTAAAACTTGAGAGGTCGAAGGGCAATGGCCTTAGTTAGAGCGTATGCTTGTCGGAAAAAGTACGTTTTGAGGGAGCGTTTAAAGATTTCAAAGGTTGGAGAGTGACGGATGTGCTGTGGAAGGGCATTCCAGAGAAGGGATGAGGCATGTGAGAAGTCCCATCAGATCGACAGGAAATTTCCCATTGATCCATCATTTCCAACATGTCCGGATTACGATCGATAAAGGGCTCAATTTTGTGCTGTACTTATTATTTTTGAATTTATAGAGCCGATTACAAAATTGTTCCCTTTATCGATCGGAAGCAGATCGGATATGTTGGAAATTACTAATCGACTAGAATTTTTTTTCGTGTGTACAAGCCTTTAGATTTCCATTCGTTATACGTGTAAAGATTACCTTTTGTGTGCAGGGTTAGGAAGGATGATGTTGCCAACTCTTGACATTTTCTGCATGGCTTCCTGTGTGATGATAAAAGATAAAGAAGACATTGTGAAAACTTGCCTCTGAAAATACCCCCACCCCTAGCAGAGGAGTATGATTAGACAGCTGTCACAGGTTTTCAATAGTTGGCACCAGTAAAGTAGAGACCAGTTCTAAAAAAGGGAATCACAACATGGTGAACTGATAAAGTACAAAATATACTGCACTTTTTTTGTGGAAGACTAAGATCCTTCATTGTAACAACTCTCAGTTGCTTTTAGTGCTGTTAGTTCCCCAGCTTGTTGTGTTTTGAGTGCACAGAGTTAATGTTTGCTTGCAAGTAAATTGACCACATTCCATCAGCACCTGTTTTTTTTGTTGTTGTTTTTTTTGCGCCCTGGATGTATTTAGAGAGTTTAGCCTGTCTAATTCCCCCTCATTTGTGCCTAATCACAAGTTGTAATTTGATCTCTCCCATGTCACCTGACTGCCAAGGCAGATAAACTCATTTGAAAGCACAGGATGTTAACAATATGTCTGCTTCCATGAAAGTTTTGCAGATTTTGTTCAGGATTTGTATCCACTGTTGCAAAGAAATGTTTTTCTTTAAAGGTTATTATGCTGTTGCTTATCTTTTAGAGCTAAGAGGAAGTTCAGGTTCAGGTGATGAGTTCAGGTCCGCTTTAAAGGAATACTGTAGGGGGGGTCGGGGGAAAATAAGTTGAACTTACCCGGGGCCCTCGCTCCCGCTGACATCACCAGGAGTGTACTGCGCAAGCAGAATATGGTCTGTGTCTGCGCAGTACACTCCTGGTGACATCAGTGGAAGCGAGGACACAGCAACGCAGGCGCAGTGGTTTTCAGACTTTAAAGTCTGAAATTCCAGCAGTGAAACGGAGGCGGGGCTGGAGCATCGGTTAGTGGATGTGCGCGCACAGGATATCTGTGGGGGACCATAAGAAGCCCCGGGTAAGTTCAACTCATTTTCCCCCGACCCCCTACAGTATTCCTTTGAAATACTATATCTGCCCATTGCTGCCGAGTGTCCACTGTACTTCCGCATTGGCGCCCCCATGTGGCTGCTGGCGTTCTAGCACATGGGGCACATGTGTGACGTCACACATGCACCCCTCGTCCGATATGCTGGTAGTCACGTGGGACTCGATTGAAGAACTATGGCGGACACTCAGCGGACGGCGTGACGGGTAAAGTATTATAATACATGAATACCTGGGGGCATATAGAATATTTGGGAGGGCAGCAGCTGGGGGTTTCGTCACATTCATCGTTTGCAATTAAAGCACGCCATTACCGCTGTGCACCTGATCAACTACTGATCACTTGACCAATTCCAGCCTGAAATCTGTTGGATCATCGATCGGCCATGCTTGTGGCGGTAACGATTTTTATCTGATTTCATAATTATTGAATTCGATGGTAGATCGACTGCCAAGTCGGTAGACGTATGGCCACGTTTAGTGTTAGGCATAAGTAAAAGAGTAAGCTCAGTGTCAGGAATCATATTAGAATTAGTGTGAAGGCTATGGCACTGTGGTAGGTTAGGGGATATGGATAAGTGTTGGACATCAGTGTGACGGTTAGGGCCCTTTTACACTTGAGATCAGTTGCTCTCAGTTATAACTAAAAGAAAAACGATTTGCAAAGTAATTCCCATGTGTTCCTATGGCACAATTCCCACTATACACGTTTTAACTGAAAGTTTTTTTTACAATGCACTGCTATGGAAAGAACGCGTACCAACACTTACGAATGCTTTAGAGAACCTGTACTTAAGAAAAGGGCCCCTGGGGGGTACTTACCTCGGGAGAGTGATGCCTCTGGATCTGATTAAGGCTTCCCCCATCCTCCTCAGTCCCCCGGTGGTCTCTCTAGGCCTCTCCAAAGTCACAACCGACAAATTGTCAGGAATGAATTGTCAGGCAGCTCGCGGGTTGGATCAGGCGGAAATAGCCGATCCCAATCAGGACTGCTCTACTGCGCAGGTGCAGGCAACTTGCGCCTGTGCAGTAGAGCGGACCTGACTGGGATCGGCTAGTTCCGCATTATCCAAGCTGAGAGCCGCTACTGCCCCTGTGCATGGCCGCAGTTCGGAGCGACCTAGAGAGACCACCATGAGACGGAGGAGGACGGGGGAAGCCTCAATCAGATCCAGAGGCTTAGCCCTCCCGAGGTAAATACCCCCATGGGGACCTTTTTTTCAGTACAGGTTTTCTTTAAGTGTAAAAGGACCCTTGAAGTGTTAGAGGTTTCAGTCTCTGCTGGTCCGCAGATTTCAGTGCTTCCAGCAACTGGTAAATGTAAATGGCACATGTATCCGCTAAACTGTGCTTCCACTTGTTATGGTACTTATTTTTTTCTGGTTGGTGACCGAAGATGACACATCAGCCTTGTGACAGCTCATTAAACACAGTGTGACCCTATTAACACCCACGCTCAGGTTAAATATTACATCTCCATAGGGCCGCATTGTCCCGGAGTGGACACAGAAAGAGGTCGCACACAAAGGACCTATTCTTCCCCAAAAACCGAAATATTCTGATAGGTCCTTTTTAAAATCCTGTCTTTCTTCTCTGACCACAAAAGCACTTCTATAAATACACACGGAGACCGTGGTCACAGCGGCACAGCGGAGCAGTCACTACAGGACAAGACTGCGGCGATGTGTGTGCCTACAATAATGGGGGTCATTCACCCATTCTCGTAATGTCGCAGTTTAAACAGAAACAAAAACGTAAACAGCCTTTATGGTATAAGAGGCTGAGTCTGTCTCCCAGCTGTAAAAAAACAACCTGCTTACTACAGCCCCGCCAATTATCAGCTGAATCATCCACAAACAGCTCTATAAGGAGTAACCGATCTTTACTGGAAAACGTTATTGGTCAGAGAGATGTCAGCTTTAAAGGGCTGCTTAGTTAAATGTAGAGGATTGTTCTTTTCAATGCATGTCTGCTGTAATGGGTGGGGGGAAGGGGAGAAGCTACCATGTTTTTGATCATTAAAATGATGACTGATGGGGGTTGCCAAGTGGGAGCTTAGTAAAATAATCCTTTCAGCCTGGTGAATGGGAAGATTTTCATCTGTGTGTCCGGCTATTGTCCACTGCAGCGCACAATCGGCTCACCCAACCTATCGTCGCAAAATGGCGCTGGGAATGTGGGCGTCTCCATAGGTCGTAATGTGAATTACAGCTAGAGCGGTGCGCAGAGAGTAATTGGAGCGCCCTTGAAAGACAGGCACAAACTACTTTAAAAACAGCCTATAAAAAGGTAGAAGACCGAGAGCCCAATATAGTGTACTATGTATTAGACAAGGGGGGGATGTAATGTGAAGCGTATGTATTATATTTACAAACCAGGGTTACCTCCAAGGCAACCACTGAAAAGGCAGGTGGGGAGAACAAGCCTGTCCCCACTCAGGATTAAGACGTTGCTCTCTGTGGATAGGAAGAAAGTAAGGGTATATCACCCTTCCATCAAGGGTGGACTTCTAGATACGCAGAGTTGTACAGAGGCACCAGTAGGATAAAAGTCAATAAAATGTTAAAACATTTGGGCTGCGGTGGTGGACCAGCCAACCCAAAACAGACACATGTACTGTCGATTTAAAGTAGTAAATAATTTATTCATATACTCCCAAGAAAAGTTGCAACGCGTTTCGCTGCCAAAGTCCCGCTTCTTCAGGCAATAAATAACAGGAGTGATACACAGCACAGAGTCAAGAGAACACTTGGCACCTCTGGGAACCTCTGGAAATCGACAGTACATGTGTCTGTTTTGGGTTGGCTGGTCCACCACCGCAGCCCGAATGTTTTAACGTTTTATTGACTTTTATCCTACTGGCGCCTCTGTACAACTCTGCGTATAAAAACAGCCTAATTCGGCTTAACGCTGCCGGGAGCAGGGTGAGCCCTTTTTCTGAATCTTTCGACTGAAGATTGGGAGTGTTGGATTTTTCAGCTCAATTTTTATAAAAAGTGGAATGGTGGGTTGTCATTTACTTGATGATGTACAGACCCAAGCACTTTTTTTCTGAGTTTTGAATCATTTTTTTCATATTTGGGGAAAAACGTATGTGTGTTGTACCGTACATTGGTCAGATTTTTGAAGTGTTACAATCAGTCAAAAAAAAAAATGATTGCAGTTCTTGAATTGAACAGATATTTAAAAAAAACTGTATGCTGTGTGGCCACCATAAGGCCTTGTTCACATTATAAATCGCCAGCGCTATGGCAAGCACTGGCGAATTATGGGGCGATTTTAAAAGCGCTTCTACAAGAGCTTTCGGCTTAGAAAAACTTAGCTTTTGTAAACGATTGATTTTTCACTTCCTGACATCAGTCGCGGTAGCGTTTTGCGCGTGCACTGTAACGCACGTAATGTTATCGAGAGCAATATCGCGGCCATTTTCGTGCGGAAAATTAGCGGTAACGCGCACTAGCTAGCGCAACCATGATAAAAGTTATACTTTGTGAATCAAGCCCTATGTATTTATTCATCAAAGCACTTGGCAAATCGCTATACAAAGCTCTTTCTCAAGTGCTTTGTGATTTCCCTATACCTTCCATTGAGCCAAAGCGCTCAGAAAATAGTACATGTAGTGTGTTTGCGATTTTAATAAAATCAAAATGCTCACATGTGAACACTGTCATAGGAAATCATTACACAAGTGCTTTCAGGGCTGGGCCGAGGCATAGGCTGGAGAGGCTCCAGCCTCAGGGCGCAGTGTAGGAGGGGGCGCACAATTCATTCAGTTGTTATTCCTAATTGTGTATAAAGCAGAAAGAAATAAGAAAAGGGGATACATAGCAGTGACTGCAAGCCAGATAACTAGATATTAAGGTGTTGGGGAGGTTGTGGGCCCTGTGGCACCTCTTAGTCTAATAGCAATCAGTGTGTGACGGCTGGGGTGGCAAGGATGGAGGGGCGCACTTTGGTGTCTCAGCCTTGGGTGCTGGAGGACCTTGTCCCAGCTCTGAGTGCTTTTAGAGCGATTTGCAAAATCACCAGCGCTTAAAAAAATCAGCAAACACTTATAGTGTGAACGAACCCTAAGGGAGAGGGACAGCCTGGCATGAATGTATTGCAGGCGAGACTCGAGCCCCAAGACAACCCAACATAAGCAAGTAATGCAAAACAGGACAGCCATTAGAATTCAGCCTGTAGTTCTATGACCTGTATTCAGCCTAGCCCCAAGGCATGCTGGGACTTTTAATTCTGTAACTGCCTTTATTTCCTCAAAGTATTTTTTTTTTTTTTTCAAATTTGACTTTCTCCCACATTTTGGTTAAGTAGTCTTGAGAGCTGATTTGAAGTTTAATATAAAATGCCTCCACTCCAGGCTTCACCTTCCCAGCTCAGGACTGCTGGGACCGCTCCCTGTTACTATTTACACTGGTTGACGTGGAGAACGGACTGTAAATATTTACATCTGGAGGGATTATACCATATCCCTCGGCATTATACAGTAAATACAAACCATACGATGAGCGGAGGGGTGGACAGAGAATCCTGAGCCTCCCACATCTGGGAAAGCTTCTCTGGATCGCCTGCTCAGAGCTGAGGTGGAGGAACAACTGAAGAAGATATCTTTATTGCGAATGACACATTATATAAAAAGGGGACTGCTGTCAAACATGCACATTCCATATTCAAAGGGAAAGCATAGTAAACTCTGATATAGTAGAACTTTGGGTACAGTGAAGTAAATGTCCATGTCCTGGCCATTGTAAGTACATAGTACTAGTAGTAACGCCTGGTATAGTAAACTGCTAAAGTAAACCTGTTTTTTTAGCCAATGGGGCTATAGTGGAAAGTGGGCGGGTGCATGTGTCATACGTCAGTGGGAGACGCATGAGCTGTGATTTTGTACACAATACTTCCATTTTAATTTCTAGCTGCTCCCAGGCTTACATTCATGCTTGCATGTCAGTTTTAGGGTCATTTTAAATAGTAGTTAGGGTCCCTACCGATAGGATGACCTCATCGCGGTAGAAGGGTCTAGACGAAATCCTTTGCATGCAAACTATTTTGGAACCCAACATCGTCCATTAGTATATAGCAAAATTTTCATGGGGCCCTCAGAACTAGGCATTCTTGAGCAATGCCACCTGGCACTACCCTATGGATTTGAGTCGATTGGGCAATTTATATTCTCGTGCAATGTTCACTGTGTATAGTTCTTGGGCTAAGGAACATAGTCAGTAGGGGGGGGGGGGGGGGGGGACAAAGGGAAATGAATAGTGAACACATTTAGTACAACCTGGGCACCCTCTGCTCTAGGGCCCCATAGCATAGCTGTGGCTCCAAGGCTATTGCTACGCCCCTGCTACCAGCGGTGTAGCTAGACATTATGGGGCCCCATAGCAGAACTTTCATGGTGCCATAAAATGTAGGCATTCTTGAGAAATGCCACCTACCTCTACCCTATGGATATGATTTGCCTGGGAGGTTTGCATTCTCATGTGATCTACACTGCATACAGTCCATGGGCACTAGATAAAATCATAGATAAAATCCACAGAGGCGCTGCACCTATCTGCACAACCTCGGAGTTACTCCTGCTCTTGTATTTGTATACAAATTTCAAAGCGCTATAGTCAATGTACATAAACATCAATTTAATCGAGTGCGCTATCACGAGACTTAGGCAAGTCTTTCACAATCACTATATCAATGTTCAGCGCACATCCTCCATAAACCTTTAAAGGAAAACTTAAGCCAAACAAAAAAAATGACATTTATTCACCCGGGGCATCCCTCAGCCCCCTGAAGCTGGATGGTGCCCTCGCAGCCCCGCTCCGATCATCCTGTCCCCGCCGGCGGCTACTTCCGGGTTCGGCGACAGCTGCCGACAGGCTGGGAACGCGGATGTTTTTCCGCGTTCCCAGCCGCTATATCACCCCTCTATGCTGCTATAGCGTATATATATATATATATATACGCTATAGCAGCATAGAGGAGTGATATAGCGGCTGGGAACGCGGAAAAACATCCGCGTTCCCAGCCTGTCGGCAGCTGTCGCCGAACCCGGAAGTAGCCGCCGGCGGGGACAGGATGATCGGAGCGGGGCTGCGAGGGCACCATCCAGCTTCAGGGGGCTGAGGGATGCCCCGGGTGAGTAAATGTCATTTTTTTTGTTTGGCTTAAGTTTTCCTTTAAAACACTAGATCTTGCAATACTCTTCAGTGGTACCTCCACCATAGACACCGGACATATTGGCAACTGTTAGACTGGCCAACCATGCACAAGTCCAGGAAGCCTAGGTACTACAGGATCCTGGTGTCACCACTGTCAAATACCAGACTTTTCATCCTGCAGACCTGTAGGAGAGGACTTCACTCTTTACTTGTGCTGCAGATAGCAATCATTATACGGACATCCAGCTTCCATACATGTAGCCGGAGGCATGAGGATTGCTGCTGCTGGCCCTGGTGGAGGAAGCATAGGATGGCAGGCTGACAGAGACTCTCCAGCTCCATTTCCTGTACTTGTTGCAGTTGTAGTAGTCTGATGTGGAGCGATCAGGAGATTCTCAGTCAGCCCGGTCTGCCATCCTATGCTTCCTCCACCAGGGCCAGCAGCACAATCCTCATGCCTCCAGCAACATGTATGGAAGCTGGATGTCCGTATAATGATTGCTATCTGCAGCACAAGTAAAGAGTGAAGTCCTCTCCTGCAGGTCTGCAAGTGAAGGAGGAAAAGTCTGGTATTTGACAGTGGTGAGACCAGGATCCTGAAGTACCTAGGCTTCCTTGACTTGTGCATGGTTGGCCAGTCTAACAGTGGCCAATACGTCCAGTGAGTCCGTTTAACATTGGATGTCTATGGTGGAGGTACCACTGAAGAGTATTGCAAGATCTACTGCTCTTTGTTTTGCCTGAGGAGGCGGGCTTGGGACCCGCGAAACGCATTGCATAATTTTATGTGGAGTACTGATTAAATATATATTTTTCTGGATACCATATATGGTGGTTGTGTCATATATATTAGGGAGACGGATCCACCCCGGTCCCCCAATTTTTTATTTGGTTTTAATAGACTACTAATTTTTATTCTGCTGGCGCCTCTGTAACTACTACAAATATCATTATCCACCTGGTGGATGGGTATGTACACCCTTATTTTTCTTCTACGGAGAGCGACTTCTTGGCCTGAGTGGGGACAGGCTTAATATCCCCATATGCGATTGGAGTGGTTGCCTGAGGTCGGCAACCCACACTTGTGAGTATATCCATATCTGCTGTACAAATTGAAGATTACCTTATATCAACAATAATACACTATTGGGGGCTCTCGGTTGTTCTTTCTTTTTGTCTTTCTACACAATACTTAATGTGCCTGAGTTGACCATTTCTGATGTAGAAAACTACTTAGCAACAATCCCTTGGAGTTTAGTATAAAGGGATTCAGGAGTCAGTCTATAGACACATTCATGTGTTCCAGAACCCAAGTGGCACCAGAGACCTCCCTAGCCCTGATGTTCAGTGGCTCTGTATTGGACAACACATAAGCTTGTATTCATCATGTGTTCTCCATCTAAAGAAGTAACTGCTTTGTTGATGTGGTGCTCATGCAGGGAAAGAGCCGTGTGTGCCCCTAACGATGCATAATTTTATACTGCTCATAAGAAGCACTCAGCTGACACTCTGGATAACATCCATCAAGCACACATCAGCATAGAGATGAATTCTGAGCATCATTCATCACCTGAGCCATCCATTACTGCCCAGCTGTGCAGCGTATATCCACACACTGTATTCTCAGGGGAATCGGACTCCACAGCTCACAACCCCACTGGAGGCTGCTGTGATGTCCTCCTAGCTTCCACTCAGATACACAACATAATCATTATTCCTTTTCTGCAGACATGCACAGATACGTCTAGCGCGCAGGTGTTAAACACAAGGCCCGTGGGCTGAATGCGTCTCTCCTTGCCATTTTATGTGGCCCTCAAAAGCTGCATCATTGTAAAAAGTAAAAAAAAAACCAGTATCACTGCTTTACCATCCAAATAATGCCAGTGTTTCTGGTGCAAACATTGTCAATTTGAACCTGGAATCTGCAACAACCCATGAGACCTCCTCCATGTATGTAGCATGGGCCCCCCTCCTTCGATCTAAATCCCTCCATGGTCACTTCTGTTCTTACCAGCAGCTGCACGCTCTATACTTCCATATCTCCAGCTCCCAATCACATGTCATGTATTCAGAGCCAGAGATATGCAGCATAGGGAGTGTGGCTGTCAGGAAGTTTAGAGGAGCCCTGAAGCAGGTAAATATTAAACTGCTCCACTGTGCTACTCTGCAGAAAGGGGAGGAAGATCCTGCCCCTGTCTCCAGTCACTGTAGTTACACAACTTTATATCAGACTGTTTTATAAATGTTGCATCTTAATAAACAATTTGACCTGCAACTTAGATTAGGTTTTAGATTTTGGCCCCTTGCCTGATTGAGTTTGACACCCCTAGTCTAGTGTAACGCAGTCACCAGGACTTTGCTACAGCTTTGATTTGCGTGCCTGCGCAAGGTACCATCCTGTGAGTGACACTTAATTATTGCACTTTCATTAATGGCCTATGGCTCGGCTCTTTTTTTTTATTTTTTTTATTTTATTAAATGTGACTACCACTGCTCCATGCTGCCATTCTGCTTTGTGCCTTTTGAAAAAGTCATGCCTTCTGAGAAAGAGTTGTGTGACCAATTGATAATGCTTTACTCACTGGCTCTGGCTGGCAGGCTTTCTGGGAATGTCCAGGGGAATCTGCCACTCAGGGAAATCTATGTGGCAGTAGTGATCAAGTAACCATGCTGCAAATTTAAAGTGTACCTGATTTAAGATGTAAAAAAGGGACATACTGTAGAGGCATGTTCCCATCTGAAGGACATGCCTCTGTGTGCCCTCCTTGCGGCTCTCTGTGCCCCGCTAGCCCCCCGCTAGAATTTGGTGACATGCAGCTTGTCGGTAGACTAGTAGGGGAAGGGGCATCCCTTGTAGGAGAGGAACTCCCACATAACGCCCCTTCTCCGCCAATCAGAGCCTTCTCATTGGCTCTCCATTGCCTGCTCCCCGTCCCTCCCCCGCCCCTTCCATGCCAATCAGCGATCTCTGTTCTTGGAGGAGAGCACAGAGCTCAGGGCAAAGGCGTAAAGTGGCTTACCCTGGTCCTGCAAAAGTCCCGGCAATGTTAATTACTATTCCCACTCCAGGCTGCCATGGACTCAGAGGAAAGACATAATTCAGCTGCCAGCTATTACTGGTGGCTGAATTACACTGCTTTTAAAGTAACTTGGGATCAGTCTTTTGAAGGCACCCAAATTACTGTCTGAGAGCCACTATTACCGTAATTCACATTGCAGCCTACGGCGGCGCACGGTGTACCCAAATGCCCAGCGCCGTTTTGAGTTGTCTCGCCTTACAGGGTCACTTTGACTGAGCAAAGAAGAGAACCAAGGGCGTAGCAATAGGGGGTGCAGCGGTAGCGACCGCATTGGGGCCCTTGGGCCAGAGGGGCCCCGAAGGGCCCTCCCTCAACTACAGTATTACTTCTCTATTGGTCCTGTGCTCATAATAATCACTTCTATATATACATTGAGTAGTGGTAAACATTAAGGGCTCGTTCCCACTGTTGCGACGCGATTTCGGCCGCATTCCGACGCTTGTAAAAACGCATGCGGATGAGTTTCCGCATGCGTTTTTACCCGCGATTTCGCATGCGATTTCGCATGGCAGGGTGCCATGCGTAATTAACCATGACACTGCCAGGGCTAAATAAAATTGAAAAAGGTGCGAAATCGCACGCGAAATCGCGGGTAAAAACGCATGTAACAAACGCATGCGTTTTTACTATTAAATACATTAGCGGCGATTCGCACGGATTCCCGACGCAGGCGAAATCGTTGGCTCTTTTGTGCGTTTTTTTCACGCTGAAAAAAACGCACCTCAACAACGCTACAGTGGAAACAGGCCCATCCACTTGCATTACATGTGCGGATCTGCATGCGTTGGACGCATGCAGATTCGCGATAGTGGGAACGAGCCCTAACAAGCTCTTCCCCATCCCCTTCTTGCATCTCTGACACTGTAGTTGCTATTGGCAGGTTTTGGTGCGCCGTATCAATTGTTATGTATAGAGTGCCTGGGGGGCCCCATTGTAAAACTTGCATCGGGGCCCACAGCTCCTTAGCTACGCCACTGAAGTGACAGTTGTATGGAACTTTTTCGATGTTTTTTTTCGACATACAACATTTAGCTGGGTCTTCATTTTGGAATCATCGCTTTTCAATTTTGGCCTGGGGCTGCTTCGACGGAAAATGAAGAGTAAAGCGTGAGCTCTGGGGCAAAGCAGCTGTTGGTGAGAATCTCAGTGCTCTTAATTAACTGTTACAAATGAAGCACTAATCCCTGTATGACAAGTGTGGACAAGTGGGGCGGCTTTGATCACATGGTGCCACGCCGCTAAGAGGAGGAAATATTCCAGCCATTTTGCACCTGTGTGGTGAGGAGCACCCGGGATCTGGGCGCTGGTGGCTTCCATTGTTTGAAAAGCCTCTCGTATTTGGAAACAATGGATTTGACATGATCTGTTTATGTTAGAGACAGCTGAAGGCTTAATTCATCTGAGCCACAACTCTCTCCTAGCCCCGCTGCCAAGCCATAGAGGCTGCCAGTACGTGAGATGATTAGAGAATGGCTCTCAGCACCACTCCTGCCACAAATGGAAGAATGGCAGAGCCTCACTGGAGATTTACAGCAGCCTCAGACCTAGAGATTTCTATAAAGAGGAACTGTAACGACACAAAGCAGAACGCAGGAAATTATTCAGGATACTGACTTTTACATTAAATAGCCTGGTTTCAGCATCATAAACACTTCCTATATCTATATATTGCTGTATATATTGGTATGTAACCCCGCCTCCACTGAGGCTTATCCTAGGCTATTTATTATGTGGAATTCTATCACCCTCCCCCCCAACCTCGAGCATTCTGGGAGACCAGCTATGTTTTTGTACTGGCTCAGTAATGGAACATGCTCAGTAATGGAACATTCCACAGAGATCACCTGCCAGTACTAAAGATGTCTGTTTCAGAAATTAAGTTAGGGAGAGGAAAGATTTTACAATGGACAAATGCTGACTTAATAGTTTGTAAATTAATATTGTAAAAGGTTTGTAAAACTTTATTCATTATGGTATTTTGGTTACAGTTCATCTTTAATTCATTTGGGACTAACAGACTCTGGCCCCTTAACCCTCCTGGCGGTTTGACAAAATCCGCCAGGGGGCAGCAAATACGTTTTTTTTTAAAAAAAAAATTTTTTCATGTAGCGAGACGAGGTCTCGCTACATGATAGCCGCTGCTCAGCGGCATCCCCCCAGCCCCTCCGATCGCCGCCGGCGATCGGAGATCAAGAGATCCCGTTCAAAGAACGGGATCTCTTGAAGGGCTTCCCCTGTCGCCATGGCGACAGGGCGGGATGACGTCACCGACGTCATCGACGTCGTGACGTCAAAGGGGACTCCGATCCACCCCACGGCGCTGCCTGGCACTGATTGGCCAGGCAGCGCACGGGGTCTGGGGGGGGGGGCGGCTGCGGCGCGACGGGTAGCGGTGGATCGGCGGGTAGCGGCGGCGATCGGACACTGCACGCAGCTAGCAAAGTGCTAGCTGCGTGCAGGAAAAAAAAATTATGCAAATCGGCCCAGCGGGGCCTGAGCGGTGCCTCCCGGCGGCTTACCCCGAGCTCAGCTCGGGCTTACCGCCAGGAGGGTTAACCCCCTTGGCGGTATGAAAAATACCGCCAGGGGGCAGCGCAGCAGTTTTAAATTTTTTTTTTTTTTTTTTAAATCATGTAGCGAGCCCAGGGCTCGCTACATGATAGCCACTGCTCAGCGGCATCCTCCCGCCCTCTTCGATCGCCTTCGGCGATCTCCGATCAGGAAATCCCGTTCAAAGAACCGAACGGGATTTCCTGGAGGGCTTCCCCCGTCGCCATGGCGACGGGGCGGGATGACGTCACCGACGTCAGCAACGTCGGGACGTCATTGGGACTCCGGATCCAACCCTCGGCGCTGCCTGGCACTGATTGGCCAGGCAGCGCACGGGGTCTGGGGGGGGGGGGGGCGCGCCGCACCGGATAGCGGCGATCGGGCGCGCGGCGGCGGCGATTGGGGTGCTAGCTGCGTCCAGCAAAAAAAAAATTATTTAAATCGGCCCAGCAGGGCCTGAGCGGCACCCTCCGGCGGCTTACCCCGTGTCACACACGGGGTTACCGCTAAGGAGGTTAAAGAGGAACTCCAGCCTAAACAAACATACTGTCATTAAGTTACATTAGTTATGTTAATTAAAATAGATAGGTAATATAATCTCTTACCCACCCTGTTTTAAAAGAACTGGCAAATGTTTGATTTCATGATGGCGGCCATCTTTTTGGTTGAAAGGAGGTGACAGAGAGCATGAGACACAGTTCCAGCTGTCCTGTGTCCTGAGCACCTCTCCTAGTTGCTAGGCAACATGAACAACATCATAGGAAATCCCATCATGCTCTGCACAGCATCAGGAAAAAAAGCCCGGGCTTTTCTTCTTTGATGGGTGGAGGCGTGGAGCTTAGCTAAAAATGCAGCTAAAAATTATGCTTTAGTAAGAAAAACAAAGTTCTGATGCTGTGAAACTGTTAAAGAAACACCAAGCCTTTTCAGTGCTGCTGAGTAGATTTTTAGTCTGGAAGTTCACTTTAAGGACCAGAGCCTTTTTTTTCATTTTAGACTTCTTGATCACTGTAATTTGCATAGCTCCATACCTCAGTCAAGAGCCTGAGCCAAGGGGAGGGGAAGATGCATGATCATCAATATACTGCAAGCAGGGGCATAACTACAGGGGAGAAGCCCCTACGAACGCCTGGGGGCCCAGACCTGTAAGGGGGCCCCAACTATGACTTTACTCTCAGGGTGTGAACATAGGGGGGAGGGGCCTCATCAAAGTTTTGCTGGGTGGGGGCATAATTTATAGTTATGCCCCTGGCTGCAGGAACTTCTTTTGAACTTTCTTTTGTAATCCAACTGGACAGATTGCTACTAGGGAGGGCAGTGTTAAAGAGACACTGAAGCGAAAAAAAAAATATGATATAGTGAATTGGTTGTGTACTATGAATAATTTCTAGAAGATTAGCAGCAAAGAAAATATTCTCATACTTTTATTTTCAGGTATATAGTGTTTTTTCTAACATTGCATCATTCTATAATATGTGCACATTACACAACACTCAGCATTCAAAATGAGTCTTTCAGAGCAGTCTGTGAAGAAATGACATCTCCTCTAGCAGAGAAAAAGTAAATAGTCCAGGAACAGTTGAGATAATAAAAGTCAGATAACAGCCCTCTCCAAGACTAACTAAGGGCTGGTTCAGACGGACGTTTGCAGAGCCTTTACTGCCAGCGTTCAGGGCTTGGTGTTAAACGCTCCCATTCAAGTGAATGGGAGCATTTGTACCAAGCTTTTACGCGCGTTTGCACAAACGCGGCGTTCAGGTCCCGATTTTCACTGGCGTTCAAGGAGCCCCTGGAAGCTACATGTTGCTTCCAGGGGCGGTTAATCGCGACGGGAAATGTCCCCCTAGGGGAAGAAAAAACGCGACCGCATCCGAACGCAATGCGAACGCTGCTGAAAGCCTGAACGCATCACGAACGCAACGCCAACGAACGCGACGCCTCCAAACGTCCGTCTGAACCAGCCCTTAGTCGGAGAGCTTAACCACTTCGGGACCACAGTCTTTTCGCCCCTTAAGGACCAGAGCCTTTTTCTCCATTCAGACCACTGCAGCTTTCACGGTTTATTGCTCGCTCATACAACCTACCACCTAAATGAATTTTACCTCCTTTTCTTGTCACTAATAAAGCTTTCTTTTGCTGCTATTTGATTGCTCCTGCGATTTTTACTTTTTATTATATTCATCAAAAAAGACATGAATTTTGGCAAAAAAATGATTTTTTTCACTTTCTGTGCTGACATTTTTCAAATAAAGTAAAATTTCTGTATACATACAGCGCGAAAAATGTGGACAAACATGTTTTGGATAAAAAAAAACCCATTCAGTGTATATTTATTGGTTTGGGTAAAAGTTATAGCGTTTACAAACTATGGTGCAAAAAGTGAATTTTCCCATTTTCAAGCATCTATGACTTTTCTGACCCCCTGTCATGTTTCATGAGGGGCTAGAATTCCAGGATAGTATAAATACCCCCCAAATGACCCCATTTTGGAAAGAAGACATCCCAAAGTATTCACTGAGAGGCATAGTGAGTTCATAGAAGATATTATTTTTTGTCACAAGTAAGTGGAAAATGACATTTTGTGACAAAAAAAAAAAAAAAAAAAAGTTTCCATTTCTTCTAACTTGCGACAAAAAAAAATGAAATCTGCCACGGACTCCTCATGCCCCTCTCTGAATACCTTGAAGGGTCTACTTTTCAAAATGGGGTCATTTGTGGGGTGTGTTAACTGTCCTGACATTTTGGGGGTGCTAAATTGTAAGCACCCCTGTAAAGCCTAAAGGTGCTCATTGGACTTTGGACCCCTTAGCGCAGTTAGGCTGCAAAAAAGTGCCACACATGTGGTATTGCCGTACTCAGGAGAAGTAGTATAATGTGTTTTGGGGTGTATTTTTACACATACCCATGCTGGGTGGGAGAAATATCTCTGTAAATGACAATTTTTTAATTTTTTTTACACACAATTGTCCATTTACAGAGTTATTTCTCCCACCCAGCATGGGTATGTGTAAAAATACACCACAAAACACATTATACTACTTCTCCCGAGTACGGCGATACCACATGTGTGGCACTTTTTTGCACCCTAACTGCGCTAAGGGGCCCAAAGTCCAATGAGTACCTTTAGGATTTCACAGGTCATTTTGCGACATTTGGTTTCAAGACTACTCCTCACGGTTTAGGGCCCCTAAAATGCCAGGGCAGTATAGGAACCCCACAAATGACCCCATTTTAGAAAGAAGACACCCCAAGGTATTCCGTTAGGAGTATGGTGAGTTCATAGAAGATTTTATTTTTTGTCACAAGTTAGCGGAACATGACACTTTGTGGAAAAAAACAATTAAAATCAATTTCCGCTAACTTGTGACAAAAAAATAAAATCTTCTATGAATTCCCCATACTCCTAACTGAATACCTTGGGGTGTCTTCTTTCTAAAATGGGGTCATTTGTGGGGTTCCTATACTGCCCTGGCATTTTAGGGGCCCTAAACCGCGAGGAGTAGTCTGGAAATCAAATTCCGCAAAATGACCTGTGAAATCCTAAAGGTACTCATTGGACTTTGGGCCCTTTAGCGCAGTTAGGGTGCAAAAAAGTGCCACACATGTGGTATTGCCGTACTCGGGAGAAGTAGTATAATGTGTTTTGGGGTGTATTTTTACACATACCCATGCTGGGTGGGAGAAATAACTCTGTAAATGGACAATCGTGTGTAAAAAAATCAAGATTGTCATTTACAGAGGTATTTCTCCCACCCAGCATGGGTATGTGTAAAAATACACCACAAAACACATTATACTACTTCTCCCGAGTACGGCAATACCACATGTGTGGCACTTTTTTGCACCCTAACTGCGCTAAAGGGCCCAAAGTCCAATGAGTACCTTTAGGATTTCACAGGTCATTTTGCGACATTTGGTTTCAAGACTACTCCTCACGGTTTAGGGCCCCTAGAATGCCAGGGCAGTATAGGAACCCCACAAATGACCCCATTTTAGAAAGAAGACACCCCAAGGTATTCCGTTAGGAGTATGGTGAGTTCATAGAAGATTTTATTTTTTGTCACAAGTTAGCGGAACATGACACTTTGTGGAAAAAAACAATTAAAATCAATTTCTGCTAACTTGTGACAAAAAAATAAAATCTTCTATGAATTCCCCATACTCCTAACTGAATACCTTGGGGTGTCTTCTTTCTAAAATGGGGTCATTTGTGGGGTTCCTATACTGCCCTGGCATTTTAGGGGCCCTAAACCGTGAGGAGTAGTCTGGAAATCAAATTCCGCAAAATGACCTGTGAAATCCTAAAGGTACTCATTGGACTTTGGGCCCTTTAGCGCAGTTAGGGTGCAAAAAAGTGCCACACATGTGGTATTGCCGTACTCGGGAGAAGTAGTATAATGTGTTTTGGGGTGTATTTTTACACATACCCATGCTGGGTGGGAGAAATAACTCTGTAAATGGACAATCGTGTGTAAAAAAATCAAAAGATTGTCATTTACAGAGGTATTTCTCCCACCCAGCATGGGTATGTGTAAAAATACACCACAAAACACATTATACTACTTCTCCCGAGTACGGCAATACCACATGTGTGGCACTTTTTTGCACCCTAACTGCGCTAAAGGGCCCAAAGTCCAATGAGTACCTTTAGGATTTCACAGGTCATTTTGCGACATTTGGTTTCAAGACTACTCCTCACGGTTTAGGGCCCCTAGAATGCCAGGGCAGTATAGGAACCCCACAAATGACCCCATTTTAGAAAGAAGACACCCCAAGGTATTCCGTTAGGAGTATGGTGAGTTCATAGAAGATTTTATTTTTTGTCACAAGTTAGCGGAACATGACACTTTGTGGAAAAAAACAATTAAAATCAATTTCTGCTAACTTGTGACAAAAAAATAAAATCTTCTATGAATTCCCCATACTCCTAACTGAATACCTTGGGGTGTCTTCTTTCTAAAATGGGGTCATTTGTGGGGTTCCTATACTGCCCTGGCATTTTAGGGGCCCTAAACCGTGAGGAGTAGTCTGGAAATCAAATTCCGCAAAATTACCTGTGAAATCCTAAAGGTACTCATTGGACTTTGGGCCCTTTAGCGCAGTTAGGGTGCAAAAAAGTGCCACACATGTGGTATCGCCGTACTCGGGAGAAGTAGTACAATGTGTTTTGGGGTGTATTTTTACACATACCCATGCTGGGTGGGAGAAATAACTCTGTAAATGGACAATTGTGTGTAAAAAAATCAAAAGATTGTCATTTACAGAGGTATTTCTCCCACCCAGCATAGGTATGTGTAAAAATACACCCCAAAACACATTATACTACTTCTCCCGAGTACGGCGATACCACATGTGTGGCACTTTTTTGCACCCTAACTGCGCTAAGGGGCCCAGAGTCCAATGAGTACCTTTAGGCTTTACAGGGGTGCTCAAAATTTAGCACCCCGCCCACTTGCCAGGACAGTTAACAAACCCCACAAATGACCCCATTTTGGAAAGAATACACGCTAAGGTATTCCATGAGGGCCATGGTGAGTTCATAGAAAATTTTATTTTTTGTCACAAGTTAGCGGAAAATGACATTTTGTGAAAAAAAAAAAAAAAACACAAAACCACAATTTCTGCTAACTTGTGACAAAAAATAAAACATTCTATGAACTCACCATGCACCTCACGGAATACTTTGGGGTGTCCTCTTTCCAAAATGGCATCATTCGTGGGGTCTGTCCTGGCATTTTAGGGTCTCTGCAATCATTACATGTATGGCCAGTATTAGGAGTTTCTGCTATACTCCTTATATTGGGCATAAGGGTAATGCACTGTGGGCTGAAAGGAAAAATGAACGTCAAACAATCAATCAATGTGGATGCCAAAAAATTTTGAAAAAAAAAAAAGAGGAGGAAGGCGTCTGCCAGGACATAGGAGCTGCCGCCCCAAAAATCCAAACCCACCAGCTCGTATGCCCTGGCAAACCTGATTTATCCATTCACACTGATCGATGTGGATGAACAAATCATTGCCAGAGTTCTTTTTTGATACAAAGTGTTTGCCAAAGCATATGAATCCCCAACACCACTCCTCGGCCCATATGCCTCGGCAAACGTATCTTTTTGACTGCGGAGGAGAAATCTCGTCCTGCAGCGCTACATGCACCGACTTGTGTGTAAGCTGACAGACGCGCAATGTTCTGTCAGGATGCACCATCAGTGCTGCAGCTGATTGGTCGGTCTGGATAGAAAAAAAGACAAAACAATACAAAAAGGAGGGGAAGGCGTCTGCCAGGACATAGGAGCTGCCGCCCCAAAAATCCAAACCCACCAGCTCGTATGCCCTGGCAAACCTGATTTATCCATTCACACCGATCGATGTGGATGAACAAATCATTGCCAGAGTTCTTTTTTGATACAAAGTGTTTGCCAAAGCATATGAATCCCCAACACCACTCCTCGGCCCATATGCCTCGGCAAACGTATCTTTTTGACTGCGGAGGAGAAATCTCGTCCTGCAGCGCTACATGCACCGACTTGTGTGTAAGCTGACAGACGCGCAATGTTCTGTCAGGATGCACCATCAGTGCTGCAGCTGATTGGTCGGTCTGGATAGAAAAAAAGACAAAACAATACAAAAAGGAGGGGAAGGCGTCTGCCAGGACATAGGAGCTGCCGCCCCAAAAATCCAAACCCACCAGCTCGTATGCCCTGGCAAACCTGATTTATCCATTCACACCGATCGATGTGGATGAACAAATCATTGCCAGAGTTCTTTTTTGATACAAAGTGTTTGCCAAAGCATATGAATCCCCAACACCACTCCTCGGCCCATATGCCTCGGCAAACGTATCTTTTTGACTGCGGAGGAGAAATCTCGTCCTGCAGCGCTGCATGCACCGACTTGTGTGTAAGCTGACAGACGCGCAACGTTCTGTCAGGATGCACCATCAGTACTGCAGCTGGTTAGTCGTTCGCTCGGTCCACCTGGAAGGTTATTGGATGGAAAAAGAGAAAAAAAAACCCAAAAAACAAGCAAGCAGCAAAGCAATTACTTCATTAACATTAATAACCTTTGAACTTTTTTAATAAAAAACTTAACATTGCAAACCAAACATTAACTTCTTTGCTTACCTGTTTTTTGTTTTTTTTTAACTTACCTCCCGAGGACAAACCTCTCCTCCCCCATGGAACAATGTGCGAAGTGCAAATCGCACAGAGTTGTGGCGAAATACATTCCGCAATTTGTCCCAAGTGAAAGGAGAGGTTTCTGGCAGCCCTGTGTATTAGGGTCTCTGGAAACCCGATGTTTGGTTTCACACTGCATATTGACATATCCGGTGGGTCGAGCCCGCCGCACCGTATCGTCCAAAACAGACCTTCAGGCAATACCACAAGAGTAGCATTCGGCCTAGTAATGAACTGCGTCGCCATAGACTAACATGACTTCCGCGCCGATCGATATTGCCACAGAAGCCACGCAGTAACGTAGGCATGCACTAGCGTTAAGTCAAGCACTTCCGGCGTAGGGGGGGACCGCAAAGTGTGACTTTTGCTAGGCATTTTGCCCTAACGCATCGCAGCAGTGTGAAATAGCACTGAGAGACCCTTGTGTGCCTACCGCTGTGTGTGGAGTTCCCTATTCTCTAATAGTGTACCTGCTCGTGGTACCTCTCAAAACACTCCCCTAGGCATAGGCCAGGCTGGTCAGGACAGGTGGGACAATAAACAGTGGTGTCACGCCTTATTCCAGCCCTGCTGCAGACACGACAGCGTTTTCTTCGGATTCGTTGACCTGGGGTAGTCGGAATTGGATAGGCGTAATGCCTTCCATGTAGCCGGCTAGTTGCATCTTGGGGTTGGGCCACGGCACCTCCTGGATACAGGAGTTCCATC
Organism: Hyperolius riggenbachi; assembly: GCF_040937935.1. Taxonomy (NCBI): domain Eukaryota; kingdom Metazoa; phylum Chordata; class Amphibia; order Anura; family Hyperoliidae; genus Hyperolius; species Hyperolius riggenbachi. The sequence goes on from NC_090651.1 coordinate 60,657,358, forward strand.
ACGATCTGTTTATTAAATTGAATAAACGAGCCAGTTCTCCCAGCCTTACTGTAGAGAACAAAGCTGTTGTAAATTGCCAATTGAATGAGGTAAAAAGACACTTTTTTATACCAGCGTCTTGTTTTTCGAGCAACTAAATAGGGCGCTAACCTCTGGTCATTGAAGTCCACCCCTCCCATGTTAGTATTATACTCGTGGGCGACAAGGGGTTTTTCAATGACCTTAGTTCGCCGTTGAATTTCAACTGTCGTGTCTGCGTGAATGGTGGACAGGAAGTAAACCTCCCTCTTGTCCTTCCATTTCACCGCGAGCAGGTCGTCAGCACACAAGGCGGCCCTCTGCCCCCGTTGAAGTTTGGTGGTAATGAGCCGTTGGGGGAAGCCCCGGCGACTAGGCCGCACGGTGCCACAGCATCGGATTTTTTCTATTTTTAAGTGCTGAAAGAGGGCCACACTTGTGTAATAATTGTCCACAAAAAGATGGTACCCCTTCTGGAACAAGGGTGACACCAAGTCCCACACAACCTTTCCACTGCTCCCCAGGTAGTCAGGGCATCCGACCGGCTCCAATTTTGAGTCTTTTCCCTCATAGACCCTAAAATAAGATGTATAGCCTGTGGCCCTTTCACAGAGCTTATACAGTTTCACCCCATACCGGGCGCGCTTGTTTGGGATGTACTGTTTGATGCGAAGGCGCCCGGTAAAGCGTATGAGGGACTCGTCTACGCAGATGTCCTGGTCAGGGGTATAAGCATCTGCAAATCTGGATGACAGGTGGTCTATGAGGGGTCGAATTTTGTGGAGCCGGTCAAAAGCAGGGTGGTCACTTCGATGACAGGTTTCGTTGTCATTGAAGTGCAGGAAGCTCAGGATGTTCTCAAATCGTGTCCTGGACATGGCAGCAGAGTACAGGGGAACATGATGTGCTGGGTCCGTAGACCAATAAGACCGCAACACATTCTGCTTTACTAGTCCCGTGTGAAGGATAAGGCCCAAAAAAATTTTCATTTCGGAAACTTGGACTGGTTTCCACCGAAAAGGCTGGGCAAGGTACTTTTCTGGATTGGCGGTTATATATTGTGTGGCCTTACGGTTGGTCTCTGCCACAATTAAGTCCAAGAGATCCTGGGTGAAGAACAGATAGAAAAAGTCTAGGGCCGATCCTAGATTATCTGTCTCCACCTGGACTCCAGACTGGGCGGTGAAAGGGGGAAGTACGGGTGCGGCGGAATCAGGGGATTGCCAATTTGGGTTTGCCAGCACCTCTGGTAAATTAGGGGTAGTACGGGCCCGTCTTCTTGGTGGCTGCGACTGGGATCTTACTGCACGTGCCACCGAACCAGTTTCAACTTCCATGCTGGTGCTCGCCACTTCACCAGGGTCTACGGAAGTACTGGTGCTAGGTCCAGGAGATGTTGTGCTGCTGGTGCCTGCCCCACTATGAAATCTCAGACCAGCACGAACACCACTCTGCTGCCCTTGAGGCTGATCCTGCGCCACCTGCGGTCCAACAACATGGGGTGTGGTACGCCTGGCTTTAGCCGGGACCTCAACCTCGTCATCACTATCGGTCAGTGAGCCACTGCTCAATTCAGGTTCAAACTCTGACCCGGAAGATTCGTCGAATGAGGCGTCCCAATCGTCCTCATCCGACTGGGCCATGTACCTGAGAACCTCATCATCGGAATACCCCTTTCTTGCCATGGTGGGCTGCTAAATTTAGGGGGTATTCCTCTGAGACTACGCAGAAAAAAGAGCACCTACCTAGCAAAAGGGAGTATTTGAGAGGTAGAAAGCTGTGCTCACTGAGTTTTGATAAAAAAAATAAATCAAAACTGAGGTTTACAGTGCCACAGCTATTGTACAGTGTTTTTTGCAGTGATCAGAAAAAAAATTCTGTCACTGCGGTGGGGCGGGCTGAACGCAAGTGCAGGCGAACGATCAGGCCTGATCGGGCAAACACTGCGTTTTTTTTTGTGGATCCTAGTGACCCTAATAGATCTGACTGCGATCAGTAATGATCACTTACAGATACTATATAGTACCAATGTTGATTAGCGACAGTGATGACGCTAATTAGTGACTGTGGTGCAGTGGGCTGAGCACTAACTGACACTTACAAAGGGGCCTAGCTAACTGGCCTAACTGCTAACACTAGTGATACTAAAAAAGTGACAGTTTTCACTGTTTTTAGATCACTTGGATAGTGACAGGGGGGTGGTGGCGAGTGGGGAATCGGAGGCAATCAGAAACAATCACAGGACAATCAAAGGCAATCACAGGGCAATCGCAGGCCAATCACAGGGCACTCAATTCCCGGGACAATCAAAGTCAATCACAGGGCAATCAAACCAATCACGACACAATCAAAGCCGATCACAGGCCAATCAAAGCAAATCACAGGCCAATCACAGGCCAATCACAGGGCAATCAAACCAATCACGACACAATCAAAGCCGATCACAGGCCAATCACAGGGCAATCAAAGCCGATCACGGGACAATCAAAGCCGATCACGGGACAATCAAAGCCGATCACGGGACAATCAAAGACGATCACAGGCCAATCACAGGGCAATCACGGGACAATCAAAAAAATCACGGGACAATCAAATACAATTACAGCACAATGAAATTGAATGTCAGCACAATGAAATTGAATGTCAGCACAATCAAATACAATTGCAGCACAATCAAATACAATGCACTGGGAAGGTGATTGGGGGGGGGGGCTGAGGGCGATCTAAGGGTGTGGGGGGTTGATTAGGTGCCCGCACGGGGCAGACTGGGTCCTGATCTGGTGGGTGGCAGACACAGGGGGTGACGATAGGAGATCAGTGAGGGATTACAGGGGAGAATAGATGTAAACAATGCACTGGGGAGGTTATCAGGAGGGGGGGGTCTGAGGGCAATCTGAGGGTCTGGGTGGGTGATCAGGTGCCCCCAAGGGACAGTTTAGGGTCTGCGCTGATGGGTGGTGGTGACAAGGGGTGATAGACAGGTGATAGACAGGTGATCAGTGGGTAAGGCAGCTATATAGCTGTATACACTATACAGGGGGGTGGTCTGGGAGGGGGGTCTGGGGGGGATCTGAGGGTAGGGGGGGTGATCAGGGGACCCTAGGGGGCAGTTAGGGACCTAACCTAGGGGATAGCGTCCCTAGATAGTGACAGGGAGTGATTGATAGGTTCTTAGGTGGGTGGTGGGGTGCTAGCAGTGGTGTGCTGGGGTGGTCAGGGGGGGTTCTGAGGGCTGGGGTGGGCGATCGGGTGGTCTGTGTGGGTGAAAACAAGTGTTGTGGTACTTATCAGCAGGCTGCCTGTCCTCTCTGATGGTCGCACGACGAGTGACCATCAGCGGAGGAGGCAGCCAGTATAATACACTTTGTTACAATAACAAAGTGTATTATACTCCTCTGATTGGCCGGATCGCCGCATTTGAAACCCGCCGGCGCTGCTAATTGGCCGGCGGGTTTCCGTGCAGAGTGGGCGGAGCCTATTGCCGGCGGCGATCGCGTCATTGATGACGCGATCGCCGCACAGCCACCGCTGATGCCGCCCCCGCCGATGGGCGTATTGCGGTCGTTTGGGCCCGGACTTTGCCGCCGCCCATCGGCTGGGGGCGGTCGTTATGTGGTTAATGGCTTGTTTGCATAGAGATAACAACTGGAGTTTCTCAACTCTTCCTGTACTGGAAACAATTACACTGATGTATCTGATCTTAATGTTTTATTTCTTAGCCGTGCTACACATACAAATCATAATATCATCATTTTTTTTCGCTTCAGTGTCTCTTTAAAGGACACCTGTGCACACTTTAGGGCCCGTTACCACTTGTGCGGTGGGAATCGCAGCGGAAATTTTTTTGCATGCGGATGCAAATTTCGCATGCAGTTGTATGTGAATTTTCATGCGAATTTGCATACGATTTCGCATGGACGACTATGTATACGAATTTAACCATGGCAGTGCCTGTGTGCTTTTCCATTGTTTCTATGCGAAATTGTATGCAAATCTGCATGAAAATTCGCATACCAAGACCGCATGCGAATTTCCTATTAAATACATTGTATGCGAATTGCATAGCCGTATGCGAATTCTGATGGCTCTTCTGTGCAGATTTTTTCTGATCCTTCCGTGTGAAGCAAGCACCCAGAAGAGGTCGGATAGATGTGCTATGACTCCTAGTGTCTCTGCACTAGACACTCTGACTTAACAGCTTGAGGAAGGTCTGCGGACCGAAACAGCGGAGCTGTCGCTGTTACAGCAAGATATCATGCTGTTTTTACTTCAATAAAGAGCTTATTTACTACTTGATGGTGCTGACTCAACTGCAGATTTTTTCTGCACAGAAAAACGCTCAGAAATCCTGACAAGTGGAAACAGTCCCATCCACTTGTACTGTCTATGCGAATCTGCATGCAGTAAACGCATGCAGATTTGCTCTAGTGGAAACGGGCCCTTAGGGCCCTTTCACACCAGAGGGCTTTTTCGGCGTTTTAACGCCACGACCGAAGTTGGCGTTTTCCTAGGTAAAAGAAAGTCCATAGACTTTCATTTTACCATTCACACTAAACGCCGCGTTTTTGGAGCGTTGCGTTTCAACGCTCCCAGGCGCTTTTTCTGGGCCTACCGCGGCGTTTCTCATTACAATTGATTGTAATGTATAGGCGTTAAAACGCCTTGAAAACGCCTGCAGCCAAAACGCAGCGTTTTAGCCTTTCACCGCTGCCTGTAGTGTGAAAGAGCCCTTAGGGTCCGGAGTTTTTTTTATCATGAAAGATCAATTTGATAGCAAAACCTAAAACGTGCGTCTGAAGCTTAAAGGAAACCAGAGATCACAAAGTATAAAGAATCGATACTTATCCAGGGCTTCCTCCCACCCCATAAACTCGTGTGAGTCCCTTGCCGTTCTCCCGCGGTCTGCCGTTCAGCCGCCATAACTTGCACAGTCACATCCAGTCTGGGTGTTCTGTGCATATGCGGACCTCGATGTGATTTTTTCCCAAATGCAAACCCGGGTCCTGCAGCATTTCTGAGGCGTTTCAGCCTCAATGTTAAGTATAGAAAATGAGGAAAATCGCTCTAAAAAATGCTGCAATAGAGCGATTTTTCTAGCGTTTTTTTTTTTTTTACAAAAGTTGATTTTTCCCGGGTCAAAGTGTAGAAGAAGGATAAAATCACTACACAGAAGGCTCCAAAAATCAATAGGCATCAATAGAAAATCGCTATGCACTTATTTATTTATTTATTATTTATTTATTTATTGTATTTATAAAGCGCCAACATACTATGCAGCGCTGCAACATATGCACTTGCCTGGAATCGCTTTTAAAAATCGTTTCAAAAAATGCTAAGCGCTTGCAATTATGCTAGTGATTTTTGGTGTGCACTAGCCCTTGCTTACATTTTTTAATTTATCACATATGGCGACATCTTTACTGTTGGCAAGGCGCATCACTGCAGAATGTTTCTGAAGTAAGCAGAAATAACACCTGGTCTCCCAGGGTGCACTGGGAGAATGCTTCGTGACATCATAGCCTAGGCTAAACATCACTGGGAGGGCGGAGAAACATACCAATTTACAGCACTATGTAGATATAGGAAGTGTATCTGATGATGAAACCGGGATATTTAGAGTAAAAATGTGTATCCTTAATAATGTATCACATTCTACTTGACGCTGTTAAGGTGCCTCTTTAAGAGGCTGCCAACTGGGATAAAATTACAAACCATGAGGTCCCCCTGCGAGCATTAAAGGAAACCAGAGCTGTTGTAAAAATAACGTTTTATACATACTTGGGGCTTCCTCCAGCCCCATATGCACAAATTGCTCCCACGTCGCCGTCTTCAGTCTTCCCGCAGCTCCGATACCGGGACACGTCACTTCAGCCAGTCGGGCCAGTCTACGCAGGAGAAGTGCGCCCTCTACATATCTCTCCAGCGGCTGCTGGAGAGATACGCAAACAGAGCAATTTACTAATGTCAGACTAACTCCGACTGACGGAAGTGCGGGGACCCAGTATCGGAGCTGCAAGAAGACTGAGGACTGTGGAGTGGGATATACACACCAAACATCAAAGCGGCTGATACCTAATTTACATGTCGTTTAACCAACCTGATATTGAACAATGGACTGGAAAGAACAATGGACAAGATTAAATGACTGATCGAACAACTGTATGTTTTAATATCTTTTAGTTGGACAAACGACTAAAAGCCGTTTGTACACATGTACGGACCTGACAGTTGTTTGAACGAAAGTTGGTCCAACGAATCTGCTAAGTGGATCGGGTAAACTGGCTGTTATCAGTCGCTCCACAACGCGTACAGACGTCTAACGTGTCGTTCAAACGACAAGTTGGACGTGTGTACGTACCTTTATTTCCTGCGATACAAGATAAAACAACAATCTCTGGGCTTCCTGGAGAACTCAGTGTGGCTCAGTACAGAACACTGATAAGAATCTCAGGAGGAGAAGAAAGTAAACCCATTAACCCTTATAGCCGTTTTTTTTTCAAAGTGTTTGTTCTTAAAACTTATAACAGTGCGGCTAATATACTGGCACAGAGGGGAGATTTTGATTATTATTATTTAATGACTTTATAACTACGTAAGCCTCTTTTGTCCTGTAAAACCTACCATTTGGGCAATCTGATACTAAGTAAATGAAATGATATAATTAAGTGTGTGCCGTTGTGCCGTTCACCTATTGAATGTTGGGCGATAGTCTGCGTGTGCTTGCATTGGGGGTTACGATAGGATCATTGCTCACATAGCTTGCTGAACAGACACGACTAGGAGACTTTACTGTGGATCCACAGATTCATAAATAAGGATTAGCACTGACAAATTAGGGCATAGTATCCATACAGCCAATCCATATAATCTGCTGCCGTTTTAGCTGTGCCTCCTCCTGTTCCCTGGCGGTAGAGCAGCTATCAGAATGTACTCCCAGCTCAGGACACTGCGTACACATCCCAGTGTGGATTAGCAAGGAACAATATTAGAACATTAAGGATCGGCCCCAGCACACTGTCTGGAGGATGAGGAGAAATCGCTGCCGCTTGTGGAAAGTGATTGAATGGTTCTCTAGAGCTGGAGATCACGGGCAGGGCCGGTTTAAGCAACAATGGGGCCCCAGGGCAAAATAAACCTGGGGGGCTCCCCAACATATACCCCGGAACAAAAAGCGGCATTAGGGGACCTTTTTTGCAGCTGGTATAGTCAGGGTGTGAAGTCCCAATCGGTCGGAGCTCCACATTCTGGCTATCCCAGCCTGCATGGGGGACAAGGGGTTTTCAGGAGGGGGGACCCCACATTTTTTTTTTTTTAAATTCCCCCACTCTAAACATAAAAACAAAATTAGGAAAATAGGAAAAAATGCCAGGGGTCTTCATACAGCCATATTGCGGCTGTATAGCGATCCCTGGCCAAAGCGCTGCGGCTGCGTATAGACCCCCTGGAAACCCCGTCAGGAAATGTATTGCTCTTTCTTGTGATGCATGTAAAATTACACTACCGTTAGGTTTGCTACTAAAAGTGACATTTACCGCATTTAAAAGTATACTTTTTTCCTTCGAAACTTTAAAATCGATTTTCTCAAAAACTATAAGGTCTTTTTGAAAAATTGTTTTTTCCTCTTATTCCTAATGACCTCCTTAACATATCCTGCAAATTTAGGGTTTCTAGCATTTAAGGTGGATTTGCTATTAACCATTAAAGTCGGCAGGTTTTTTAAATGTGTATTTTTTTTTCCTTTGAAACTTTAAAATCGATTTTCTTAAAAACTATAAGGCCGATTTGAAAAACTTTTTTTCCTCTTGTAGCCACTGGGGGCCCCTACAAGCTCTGGGGCCCTGGGGAAGCTGCCTCCTTTGCCTTAATGGTAGCGCCGGCCCTGATCACGGAGGACTGAATTCATTAAAATTTGGCTGCTATGAGCTATCAAACACATGCAAAGCAGACATTGGGTCATATCAGGCCATAATGAGGGTTGCTAAAAGAGCAAAAACTGTTACTAAAAAGCAAAAACTGCTGCCAAGGACTAAACTCCTCTCTCTCTCCCCCAACAAAACCAATAACACGATAACCTACATCTTGCTTAAAACCCAACCCATACTCTCCTACGAGGATCTCCAGCTTTAGGGTCACCATCTGCTTGGATAGCCATGATTCCTAAAATAAAAACACAGGAGGTGCCCCAAAAAAGATCCTCCTTCTGCAGAAATTACAGCCTTTAAACACTTCCTGTAGGTTCCAATGAGAGTCTAGATTCTGGTTGAATGTATTTTGGACCATTCCTCTTTACAAACCATCTCTAGGTCATTCAGGTTTGATGGCTTCCGAGCATGGACAGCTCTCTAACTCACACCACAGATTTTAAATTATAGTCAGGTCTGTTCCTCTGCATGAATGCCTTAGTGGATTTTGAGCAGTGTTTAGGGTCTTTGTCTTGTTGAAAGATCCAGCCCCGACGCAGCTTCAGCTTTGTCATTGATCCCTGGACATTGTTCTCAAGAATCTGCTGATACTGAGTGGAATCCATACGTCCCTCAACTTTGACAACATTCCCAGTCCCTGCACTGGCCACACAGCCCCACAGCATGATGGAACCACCACCATATTTTACTGCAGGTAGCAGGTGTCTTTCTTGGAATGTTATGTTCTTTTTCCTCCATGCATAATGCCCCTTGTTATGCTCAAATAACTCAATTTTAGTTTCAGCAGTCCACAGCACCTTATTCCAAAATGAAGCTGGCTTGTCCAAATGTGCTTTAGCATTCCTCAAGCGGCTCTGTTTGTGAAGTGGGCGGAGAAAAGGCTTTCTCTGAATCATTCTCGCATACAGCATCTCCTTGTGTAAAGTGCGCCGAATGGTTGAACGATGCACAGTGACTCCATCTGCACCAAGATGATGTTGTAGTTCTTTGGTGCTGGTCTGACTGACTGTTCTCACCATTCGTTGCTTCTGTCTATCCAAAAATTTTCTTGGTCTTCCACTTTGAGCCTTAACTTGAACTGAGCCTGTGGTCTTCCATTTCCTCAATATGTTCCTAACTGTGGAAACAGACAGCTGAAATCTCTGAGGCAGCTTTCTGTATCCTTCCCCTAAACCATGATGGTGAACAATCTTTGTCTTCAGGTCATTTGAGAGTTGCTTTGAGACCCCCATGTTGCTACTCTTCAGAGAAAATTAAAAGAGGAAGGAAACTTACAATTGACCCCATTAAATACTCTTTTTCATAATTGGATTCACTTGTGTATGTAGGTCAGGGTCACGGAGCTTACCAAGCCAATTTGAGTTCTAATAATTAGTTCTAAAGGTTTTGGAATAAATAAAATGACAACAGTGCCCAAATTTATGCACCTGCCTATTTTGTTTAAACAATTATTGGACCCTTTCTGAAAAATGCAATAAACTTAATTTCACTTCTCAAATATCACTGTGTGTGTCTCCTATATAATATATTTAACTGACATTTTTTATCGTAACAACCAACGATTTATACAAACTTTCGCATCCCACTGTAGATGGTTCCCAGCACAGATGCCTCTGCAGAAAATCTAGCATGTGTCAGACAGCCCCCAATCCCCCCTGATGCATGTCAGAGACACCTGGAGTACCGGATAATCTTGTCCAAGCCCACTGTTCCCCTACTTCACACATCCTCCTTCAGTAGAGCTGTATATACTGCAAACATTTGTTGGAAATGTATATTACACAATTATACAGAGTTTATTGTCAGTGGATAAGACAAGGAATTAATGAGTGACAGAGGCTACTGCCCTGTGCTGCTAATTACATCTGCTGCAAGGTGGGAGTTTTTGGACATTCTCATGGCAACAGTACTCCCAACAAAATACTGTTGGTTGGAAAAAGGAAATCAATTTGAGCACTATCTCTCTATCTATCTATCTATCTATCTATCTATCTATCTATCTATCTATCTATCTATCTATCTATCTGTCATCTACCCATAAAATTCCATTTGAGGCCTGGGGCCCACTAGAGCGTTTTTGGACGCAATCTGCACCCTCTTATGGTGCCCATACACGTTACAATAATAACGTTAGATTTCCCCATTAATTCGACCAAATCGATTTAATTGAATGAAAGCCGAAAAGAATCTCTTTTTTTCGATCAGGAAAAACTAATAATTATTCCGTTTTTTTTTTTTTTATAAAAATCCGATCGGACATGTTGGAAAAATCTTTATCTTTGATAATTATTTCCAGAGGGTACCACGAAAGTAATTATGCGATTTTTTTTATCTTACTCAAGCAATTTTTTATTTTACTCAAACAAAATTATCTAATCGAAAAAAAATGAAAAATCCATGCCATGTATGGACACCAGAAGAAGCACCGGTGATTCCTAAAGCACTAGGGGCTCGATTCAGTAAACGTGCTAAGTGTTAGCACGCCTGTGAAAAGCCCTATATCACGCCTAAAGTTAGTTTAGGCGTGATAAATTCACATCTAAAGACTTTAGGCGTGATAACTAAATTCACATCGCGCGCACAGTCCCGCACACAAAACTTTGCGCGTGCACCGCGAAAACAGCGCACCCGATGCGCCTATAAGGTCGCATTGGGTGCGACCTTAATGTCGCACCATGTGACGTTAAAGTCGCACGCAATGCGACCTTATAGGCGCATCAACGCACTGTTTTCGTCGCACCGCGCTGCGACATTTCGCGCACACCGCGCTGTGGGCACGCAAAGTTTTCAGTGTGGGACTTTGCGCGCTATGTAAATTTAGTAAACGGTGCTGACCCAGTTAGCACCCTAGTTATCACGCCCAAAGTCTTTAGGCGTGCTAACTGGGTTAGCACCGTTTACTGAATCAAGCCCATGGCATTTTTTTTTTTTTTTATATAATTTATTGAAGAAAAGAGAACATTTCCATGAACAACCATCAATTCCAAAAAAGCAAAAACAATACTCTCTTCCTCATTTTTTCAAAATGTACATAGTACCCCACGTAAACAGAATACAAAACAAAATCAACCCTAAAACAATCCCCTCCCTCCTCCTCCTCCCTATCCACAGATAGAAATCTTCACCATAACCAACCCATAATATGCCATACAAAAGAACTCTCATCCCACAAAATACATCAAATACATTCTATTTCTTCAACAAGAGACTCCTCCCTTACATCTCCACCATATTCCCATATTCCACCGTAGCACTAGGCTAATGAAAGCCTATGGCCGTGATTCCAGTACTGCGATTTTCCAAAATTTTCAATTGCGCTGCCTGCTGCATTTTCAGAGCAATCTGATTCCAGGAAAGCAGCGGCAGAAATCACATTCCCTGACATCACTCCGGAAATCGATCTGTTTTTAGTGTCAAAATCGCTCTTAAAATGCTAGTGGGTCCCATCCCTTAATCTGTACAGTACAGTACTAGCTGCACAATGTGATTTTAGTTATATCCTGTAGGGGGCGCTCTTACAAAGTGAATGAGACTGTTCATAACAAAAAAACAATGTTTTCACACAGAGTTTCCAGACCGCACGTTGTACTTTATGCTTTCTGGAAAGAAAAACACTGTGGGAAAAAAAAGAAAACTTAACTTAAGGAAAAGATCCCGACTTGCTTGTAATAAAGTTATTAATTTCTAAATGTGTAATATTTGCCTCAGATGAAACATAAAATCACCTGGCCTGTGTGCGCACTGAGGCAGACGTTTTTATTCATTGGCGGAAAAAAGAATCACAGAAATCATAAAAAGAGAGCGCAGAAGTCTCGTTATGTTTTCAGCCGGAGATTTATGACCCGTCTAGCTGCAAATTTGTGTTCTTGTTTATGGATCTACATTTATGTTCAGTATATTTCCCTCAAATAATTAAAAAAGAGAGGGAGAACTTTGCCAAGTGCCGTTCGCTTCCAAACCGGCCACGTTAGGCAATAACTACTCTCTCTTGTCCCTCCCAAACAATTAATAACTTGTTTGAGATTGGAAAAGTTAGGACCTGTGTAAGGGCACCAATTATTACTTAATCATGTTCGGGCTGAGCAATTTTAAAGGAGCCTTTTCCCACAATAGAGTGGGAAACGTGCCAGATTACTGAAAAGGCCACAAGGGCCCAGGCCTTGGGCGAATGTTGCCACTTGTGAACCAATGCTACGGTGAACTACCATCTTTATTAAAGATAATTTACATTTTGAGCACTTTTCTGGGGGCTAAAAAGGTATTTTATTGATTAGACAACGTAACATCTTCAGTGAGAAACCTCAGGAGAAAAGTTTACTATACTAGCCCCTAGGTCGTGGGAACTATTAATGATTCTGACATTTCGTTTTCACGCCAGGGAATCTCTAAATTAAAAGTATTTTCATCTTGGGTTCAGCACCTGTTGACACGGCGTGTGGTTCACTTTAAAGTTTAAAGAGGAACTATAACCAAAACAACATAATAATTTTTATTGGTTTAACCACTTAAGTACCAGCGGTCTCTGCCCCCTTAAAGTGAACCTTAAGCCAGGAAAAAAAATGAGTTTTACTCACCTGGGGCTTCTACCAGCCCCCTGCAGCAGTCCTGTGCCCTCGCAGCCACTCACTCATCCTCTGGTCCCCCGCTGCCAGCTAGTTTCATTTTTGCCGACAGGCCCGTCAGGACTGGCCATTTGTAGCTTTTTCCGCATTCCCGACTGTAATTAGCGCTATTGCGGGCCGCAACGCGTACAAAAATACGCGTTGGCGCATATCTATGCGTGCGTAGTGCGGCAACGCGTATTTTTGTACACGTTACGGCCCGCAATAGCGCTAATTACAGTCGGGAATGCGGAAAAAGCTACGCATGGCCAGTCCTGACAGGCCTGTCGGCAAAAACGAAACTAGCTGGCAGTGGGGGACCAGAGGATGAGTCAGTGGCTGCGAGGGCACAGGACTGCTGCAGGGGGCTGGTAGAAGCCCCAAGTGAGTAAAACTCTTTTTTTCCTGGCTTAAGTGTCCCTTTAAGGACCAGAGACCGCTGGAACAATACCGACGGAAACCCGACGAATCGCCGCGCATACCCGCCGCAACCCCCCTGACATAGACTCTGCCGTTTCTATGACGGCAGAGTCATGTGAGCCAGCCAGGAGCCGCTTTCATTGGCTCCTGACCGTGTCTATCAATGTAAGCCAATGGGAGCAGCTTACATTGATAGACACGGCCAGGAGCAAATGAAATCGGCTCACTTGGCTCTGCTGTCATAGAGATAGGCAGAGCCAGTGAGCTTTGGCAAGAGACGTCAGGTTTGAGCGGTGCGATCAGTGGGTAGCGACGTAAAATGGCCGATGCACGCTGCGGCGGTGATTGAAATCTATGCCCTGCCAGCCAGGAGCCCACCGAAACAGGGTGTAGATTTCAATCACCGTGGTGCTAAAGTAGTTAAAATATCAATTTAGAAACTATGGCGTCAGTGTTTGCCCACTGTAAAATATTTCCTGTTCCTGATTTACTTTCTGAAATTTATCACAGGCAGCAACATCTTTAGTACTGGCAGGTGATCTCTGCGGAATGTTTGTTACTGAGAGTTCTACAGCCAGTACAAAAACATAGCTGGTCTCCCAGAATGCTCTCGGGGTAGAATTCCACATAATAAACATCCCAGGGTAAGCCTTAGTCGAAGGGCGGGGCTACATACCGACATTCTTATATAGCTGTAGGAACTTAAAGTGTACCTGAGATGGGGAGGGAGAGAAAAATTATAGTTACCTGGGGCTTCCTGCAGCCCCCTTCACCACCTGGATTGTCTGGAATCTGGCCCTGAATGTCGTCCAGTTGGCGCAGGCTCAGAACGCTTCCAGGGACAGGGCATGCGCACGGCCGGACTGCACCTGCGCAAAACGCCGCAGACCAGAGGACTTTCGGGACCAGATTCCAGACAATCCATCCGGCGGACGACGGTGAGGGAGCGATCAGCCTGGAGGGGGCTGGGGGAAGCCCCAGGCATTTATATTTTTCTCTCCCTCACCGTCTCAGGTTTACTTTAACGTAAAACTGCGTATTGTGAATAATTTACTGCATTCTACTAGTTGTTATTACAGTTCCTCTTTAGTTAAAACCCCCATAAAATAGATAAGTGTATAACAAGTGTATAATGTTGGTTACTTTGACATCCAATTTGATGAGTGACGGCGTATCCCGCCAACCCTTGTCTTGTATTGAGGCCTGAAGCGTATGTTGTGCACAGCATAACACCTGACAACACCGGCGTAAACCATTCACAAGTATTAAAGCAGCTGCTTCGTGCAGCAATCTCTAGTGTAGGTGACATATACAACTGCGGGGAGAGGGAATGAGTCACACAGCGCTCCACATGTTTACTGTGCAGATGACAAGAGCCCCTTGTGTCAGTCTGTTCATAGGTCACAATGACCAGTTCACAGAGGACCCTGTTGTACGGAGAGGCCTTGTGTCAGTTTGTTATAGGTCACATTGGCCAATTCACAGAGGACCCTGTTGTGTGTGAACTTAAAGTGAACCTCCAGACTAAAAATCTACTCAGCAGCACTGAAAAGGCTTGGTGTTTCTTTAACAGTTTCACAGCATCAGAACTTTGTTTTTCTTACATAAGCCTTATTTTTAGCTTCACAGAAGCTAAGCTCCGCCCCACCAAAGAAAACTGCCCTGGCATTTTGCCCCTGATGCTGTGCAAAGCATGATGGGATTTCCTATGTTGTTATTCACATTGTCTAGCAACTGGGAGGGGTGATCAGCACACAGGACAGGGGATCGGGTCCCGACAGGTGACATTAGTTGGTAGTGTGTACATGGCCTTACAAGCAAGAAGCAAACTATGGAGTTACACCTGTGTTTACTGTTATCTGTTTATAGCACCAGAGCTGGAAATACATAATGCAAGCATTTCAGTACTAGAAAACACCCCAAGACCAAAAGTGTACATAACCCTATGCTTAATACTAACTTTCACACTAACCCCAACAGTAATGTGACCTCACCCTAATTTACAGATCCATGTCAATATGCTTTAGTTAGTGTCCAGATAGTTCTCTGAATCAGCAGCTCTCATCTGCTCACCAGCAAGGGTTACAGAAATGTGGATGACAGCGCCAAATGAATTAGTCCGAAACATGTCTTAAAATAGTGGATGAATCACAGCTGTGCAGCGAAGCAAGGACCAGCAGACACTCGGGCACAATAAAACCATTATTCTACATAGAAATATTCTGAATATTCTGCATTATTGAGTGTCTTCTGAAGAACTACAAGCCCCAGCATGCATGATATCCCAAAATCTACAAGGGAACACCAACACATAGTGCAGAGAGAAAGTAAGGAGTAACTGTCTGCACTTCAGTACTGTATGTGTCGTGCTTCCCTTTCCTGTGAATAGAAATGGGGCTTCTGTACAGCATGCTGGATGTAAACAAAGGAAGGTGCTTCAGTGTAACATCCAGTTTCAGAAAAAAAATCAATAATGCAATGTAATTGTAGTACTGATAAGGGGTAAGAGGCAGAACCGGAAGGATTATCCACCAGGCATCCTTGGCAGGTGTCTGGGGCCTAGTGGATGTCAAGGGGCCCATCTGCCACCCGCTTTGACCTCTCTCCACTTCAGCTTACCAAAAGGGCCGCAAGGGGGACCTTGCCTAGTACCCCATTGCATCTTAATCCATCTCTGGTAAGGGGTCACATTAGGCAGAGGTGGAGCGTTAAAGGAGCAGTATCATGAAAAATGGAACATACATACAGTGGCTTTCAAAAGTATTCAGCCCCTTGAAGTTTTCCACATTTTGTCACATTACTGCCACAAACATGCATCAATTTTATTGGAATTCCACGTGAAAGACCAATACCAAGTGGTGTACATGTGAGAAGTGGATCGAAAATCATACATGATTCCAAACATTTTTTACACATAAATAAATGCAAAGTGGGGTGTGCGTAATTATTCAGCCCCCTGAGTCAATACTTTGTAATGCCACCTTTTGCTGCAATTACAGCTGCCAGTCTTTTTAGGGTATGTCTCTACCAGCTTTGCACATCTAGAGACTGAAATCCTTGCCCATTCTTCTTTGCAAAACAGCTCCAGCTCAGTCAGATTAGATGGACAGCGTTTGTGAACAGCAGTTTTCAGACCTTGCCACAGATTCTTGATTGGATTTAGATCTGGACTTTGACTGGCCCATTCTAACACATAGATATGTTTTGTTGTAAACCATTCCATTGTTGCCCTGGCTTTATGTTTAGGGTCGTTATCCTGCTGGAAGGTGAACCTCCGCCCCAGTCTCAAGTCTTTTGCAGTCTCCAAGAGGTTTTCTTCCAAGTTTGCCCTGTATTTGGCTCCATCCATCTTCCCATCAACTCTGACCAGCTTCCCTGTCCCTGCTAAAGAGAAGCACCCCCAGAGCATGATGCTGCCACCACCACCATATTTGACAGTGGGGATGGTGTGTTCAGAGTGATGTGCAGTGTTCGTTTTCCGCCACACATAGCGTTTTGCATTTTGGCCAAAAAGTTCCATTTTGGTCTCATCTGACCAGAGCACCTTCTTCCACATGGTTGCTGTGTCCCCCACATGGCTTGTGGCAAACTGCAAACGGGACTTCTTATGCTTTTCTGTTAACAATGGCTTTCTTCTTGCCACTCTTCCATAAAGGCCAACTTTGTGCAGTGCACGACTAATAGTTGTCCTATGGACAGAGTCTCCCACCTGAGCTGTAGATCTCTGCAGCTCGTCCAGAGTCACCATGGGCCTCTTGACTGCATTTCTGATCAGCGCTCTCCTTGCTCGGCCTGTGAGTTTAGGTGGACGGCCTTGTCTTGGTAGGTTTACACTTGTTCCATACTCCTTCTATTTCTGAATGATCTCTTGAACAGTGCTCCGTGGGATGTTCAAGGCTTTGTAAATCTTTTTGTAGCCTAAGCCTGCTTTAAATTTCTCAATAACTTTATCCCTGACCTGTCTGGTGTGTTCTTTGGACTTCATGGTGTTGTTGCTCCCAATATTCTCTTAGACAACCTCTGAGGCCGTCACAGAGCAGCTGTATTTGTCCTGACATTAGATTACACACAGGTGCACTCTATTTAGTCATTAGCACTCATCAGGCAATGTCTATGGGCAACTGACTGCACTCAGACCAAAGGGGGCTGAATAATTATGCACACACCACTTTGCAGTTATTGATTTGTAAAAAATGTTTGGAATCATGTATGATTTTGGTTCCACTTCTCACGTGTACACCACTTTGTGTTGGTCTTTCATGTGGAACTCCAATAAAATTGATGCATGTTTGTGGCAGTAATGTGACAAAATGTGGAAAACTTCAAGGGGGGCGAATACTTTTGCAAACCACTGTATAAGATGTATATTTGTACCAGAGTAAAATGCACTATAAATTACCTTTTTCTATGTACAGTAGCTAACACAGTATGTAGTGAAAATCAGACAGCTCTGTCGGGGTTTGGACTAGTCCATCTCCTCATTGAGTATTTTTATTGTTTTCTTTATTTTCAAAATCACTTTGAAGTTGCCTAATCCTACTGCTAAAATAGTGTGCGCTGCAAACGAGCAGGAAGGCTGGACAGCATCTATGTATAGATCCTTTCCAAGGAGTGCTTTCATTAAGAATAAAACTATGTGAAGGCAAAATAGGAAAAACTAATTTGTAGTGCATTTAATTCTGGGACAAATGCCCATCCTATTTGTATGTATTTTACATTTTATGTTTTTTTGTGATACTTGTCCTGTAACAGACAAACATATCATATATATTGCTTATTCTTATTATCAAGTCCATTTTGTTAAAGGTTTACCTTCACTGCTAGGAAAAGTGAAGAGCATAGCAAAATGAATTATGGAGAAAGTGAACTTGGCTCGACTGCTATAACTAGTATGAATCCCCCGATGACCACCTATCAGACTTGCTGATGGGTAAGATGGCTAATGAGGCCTTTGTGGAAGCGCTGTTGTTATTCAGCCAATCCAGCACAGAT
Organism: Hyperolius riggenbachi; assembly: GCF_040937935.1. Taxonomy (NCBI): domain Eukaryota; kingdom Metazoa; phylum Chordata; class Amphibia; order Anura; family Hyperoliidae; genus Hyperolius; species Hyperolius riggenbachi. The sequence continues at coordinate 60,675,311 of NC_090651.1, forward strand.
TTCCTGCCAGCTCCCTGTATCAGATGACTGGGGTTACTGAGGGGAACGTACCAATACGTCCTGCTGTACCAGAAGCCAGGGAGGTTACTTAGGGCTGACAGATTCTCTGCTTGTGCATAAGCCAAAGTGTAATAGCAGTACTCCAGTCCCAAGGGTTCCTTTTTTAGGGGACTGTGATTTTGGGGGGGCCTCTCTTTCATCTTCACTTGTCCGTGTTTTAGGAGATTTCAACATATAGGCATTTAAAGCCCCATATTTAGCTAGACTTTTCATTAACCTCCCCCCACCCAGTGGCTTAACTACAATCCACTAGGTCCCCCAGCAAAATTTTGATGGCACCCTCCCCAATGTTCACACACCCTCCTTTGCCTTGGCGCCCTTCATGGCCTTGAGACCCATCTCACAAGGGTCATAAAACTAGTGTATGGTATAGTTCCTGAAAAGAACCGTCGAGGTTCTGAAATGAGAGAGACCAGGAGCCCAATGATTCAGCATCATTAAACTAAGTTGATGATGAGTAGAAAGTTAAACTCACAAAGGTAGGTTACACTCATGGGCGTAACAATGGGGGCTGCAGCCCATGCGCCCGCGGGGGGGCCCGCTTAGGGCCGTTTTGGGGGGCTGGAGGGGTCGCAGCATGAGGGGAAAGCTATGGCCACACTCGGCGGACCCTCACCTCGGGCTCTCCCCTCTGTGCTCCCCTCCAGATTCAATAACCATATGTGTGCAGTGTCTGACGCGACTTCCTGTTTATACAGGAAGTCGCATCAGAGGCTAGAGAGAGAGAAGCGTCCACGCTGGAGCGTATAGAAGGTATGTAGCTGTCGCTGCCCGCCGCTGCACACATATGGTTATTGAAGCTGGAGGGGAGCGCAGAGGGGAGAGCCCGAGGTGAGGACCATCCCCCCTCCCCGCCGAGTGTGGCCATAGCTTTCCCCTCATGCTGCGACCCCTCCAGCCGCCCAAAGCGGCTCTGAGTGGGTCCCGGGGGGGAGGGGGGGGGGGGCGCGGGGCCCGCTTAAAATTTCTGCAGTACAGCCCGGTGGGTCTTAGTTACGCCCCATACACCGACAGAGCCTACGCGAAGTTAACTGTTCCCATTTAGCAGTGGCTGGATGGTGTGATGGTTAAGGGCGCTGACACAGGAGACCAGGGTTCGAATCTCGGCTCTCCCTGTTCAGTAAGCCAGCACCTATTCAGTAGGAGACCTTAGGCTCTGCTACTGCCTATAGAGCGTGTCCTAGTGGCTGCAGCTCTGGCGCTTTGAGTACGCCAGGAGAAAAGCGCGATATAAATGTTATTTGTCTTGTCTTGTCATTTGGTATCACAGTTCCGCTAGGCAGGTGCTGGTCGTTGCTCTCCTTAGGTATTTAGACACGTGGTGTACAAGATAGCACCACAAAGGGTTGGACTATAGCTTAAAAGATGTGTAGAAGGCGCCCAGAATATATCTTAACAGTATAGAAGTAGTTGTCTTACCTCCATCAATGAACAAACGACATAGGTGGAAATTAATTTTAATGATGCACAACAAAGACAACGCGTTTCACGGGTACTGGCCCACTTCCTCAGGTTAATAAAAAGTGGCGAAGTCAGCAGCGATCACGAGTGTGGGCGCCTCTTTTAGAAGCCACCTGCGCTGCTCTGCAGTTAAATAGTATCTGACAGTGCTTAAACACTTTAGATACAGTATTAACCTTTACTAAAGGATTTAAAGTTAAGTTATATTCTGGGCACCTCCTTCACATCTTTTTAGGCTATAAAATAAGTGTGGCTATGATGATCTTTACAACCAATAACAAGTGTAGCCTCAAAAACACCTGATCTGAAAAATAGTCCCCTGTATTGGAGGTAATGTAGGTTCGTAGTTGGCCTCATAACAGCTCTGGCCCCCCTGCTCCCCTTTAGTTACGCCCTTGACCCCACCCCCATCTCACTAGGATTGTAATAATGCAATAAAATGATAATAAAAATATGTTCATTATGATTAGGGGAAAGGTGGTCATGTAAAGGTGAAAGAGAGGCAGCTCTCTCATCCACTCTGGCTTTGACAATAAAAGTTGAGCCTGACGTGTCTGTGCTACTGCGCATGCATGCAGGGCTTGTTGATGTTCTTTTTTGGGGGAGGGGGGGGGGGGGGCGTGAGGTGTTCACCGATGTAACAGCCCGGTGGTGGAATAGGAGGAAAGGCTCTGGATTATCCATAGGTTTCCCTCTATTGAGGTGAGTACTCTTTTGGGGCACTTTTTTCCCTACAGGTGTACCTTAAAGAGACTCTGTACCAAAAATTACAACATTTTTTCTACCATCCTACAAGTTCCTAAAGCTGTTCTAATGTGCTTTCTACTATCACTGTCTCTGTAATAAATCAATGTATCTTTCCCCTGTCAGACTTGTTGGCCTGTGTCTGGAAGGCTGCCAACTCTTCCGTGCTGGTCTGTTTATGCACAGTCTCCAGGCCCCTCTATGCACACTCCAGTGTGTGTGTATTTACATAAGCCAGCAGCGTCTCGGCTATCTTATCAGTGATAGAAGATAGCTGGATAAAAATCCTCCTCTGTTAGGCTGTGAAAGTAGCTGGCTGACACATACTGAGGAATTACAAACACAGGCACAGGCAGAGCTGTCTGCAGGAAGCCTGTCACTTCAGTGCATGAGAGAAGCAGGGGACAGAAGGTAAATACACAAATGATCTTTTGAGATGCTTGTGTATGGATGTATTTTTCTATGTGTGGACATACTGTACATCAATCTACTTCCTGTTTTGGTGGCCATTTTGTTTGTTTATAAACAAACTTTTTAAAACTGTTTTTGACTACTTTTAATGTGGCGGGGAGCGAAATTGTGACAGAGGGTAATAGGAGATGTCCCCTAACACACTGTTATGTTTACTTTTGTGCGATTTTAACAATACAGATTCTCTTTAAAGAGGAACTCCAGTGAAAATAAATAAAAAAGTGCTTCATTTTTACAATTATTATGTATAAATGAGTTAGTCAGTGTTTGCCCATTGTAAAATCTTTCCTCTCCCTGATTTACATTCTGATTTACATTCTGACATGGTGACATTTTTAGGCCTCTTGCACACTGCAAGCAATTCAGATTCAGATTCCGCTTTTTAATCTGTTTTTACTTCCGATTCAGATTCAGATTTGCAGTTTGCTCCTTGCACACTGCAAATCTGAATCTGAATCGGAGGTAAAAACTGATTAAGGCCTCTTGCACACTGCAAGTGATTCTGATTCAGATTCCGCTTTTTAATCAGTTTTTACATCCGATTCAGATTCCGATTTGCAGTTTGCTCCCTGCACACTGCAAATCGGAATCTGAATCGGATGTAAAAACTGATTAAAAAGCGGAATCTGAATCGGAATCACTTGCAGTGTGCAAGAGGCCTAAGGCCTCTTGCACACTGCACGCGATTCCGATTCAGATTCCGCTTTTTAATCTGTTTTTACATCCGATTCAGATTCCGATTTGCAGTGTGCAGGGAGCAAACTGCAAATCGGAATCGGAATCTGATGTAAAAACTGATTAAAAAGCGGAATCTGAATCTGAATCGCTTGCAGTGTGCAAGAGGCCTAAAAAGCGGAATCTGAATCTGAATCGTTTGCAGTGTGCAAGAGGCCTTACTGCTGGCAGGTGATGTCAGTGGCAGAGGATGCTGCTTGCTTTTTTGGCAGTTGGAAACAGCTGTAAACAGATATTTCCCACAATGCAATGAGGTTCACAGACAGGAAACTGTCAGGACCATGGTCCTGACATCACACTGTGGGAGGGGATTCACCACAATATCCACCATACAGAGCCCCCATGATGGTCCGTTTCGGAAAAGGAAAAGATTTCTCATGGGAAAGGGGTATCAGCTACTGATTGGGATAAAGTTCACAGTTACAGTTACTCTTTAAATGTGCTGTCTTAAGGAACACCACACACTCGTCAATTTTGCCAGAAATCTATTCTCCAACCTATGTCTGAAAATCGTTCAAATTATCAACGAGACTGCAAATATTGATCAGTTGGGGGGGGGGGGGGGGGGGGCAGAGTGGCAGTAGATTGATAATGCTGCAATGGTCCATTATATTTTCAATAGATTTCGTGCTAAAATATATTGAATTCCCATGAATAGAGTGTGGAAGGTATAGATCTCTCTCTGATCAGATTCAAATCCCAGATGCTTCTACAGTATCTTTTTGCCACGATAGGCGGCAGTCTATTAATGTGTGACTACCTTTACTTGAAACGTGTCAATGTCGTAGTTCTATAAATTCATGGACTTTTGCATTTTGCGACTGAACTGTTATTAGTCTGCTGAACGGGAGTTGTGTTGGAGTCGTGTCCTTTGCTTATATAGAGCTGCAATTTTACGTGTCCCTTTTTTCATTTCTAAAAGTTGATATGCTGATGTATTAACATGTAAAAGTAGCTGCACAGAGACAAAGGACCTGTCAGTCGCTGATAATGTAATATTTAACCTGAACGTAGGTGTTGAGAGGGCTGATCTGTGTGCTTAATGAGCTGTCACAAGTGAGATGTGTCATCTGCTATCTATGATCCAAAAAATACACCTAAAATCCAAACAGGCTGGAGAATGTAAAGGCTTCTTGTGCAAAAAAAACTGTAATCATTAAGTGACAGAAAAGGATACTCTTTTTTTCTAATGCCATATTTAGTCATATACTCCTACATGGCATAGATATAGTTTTTAACTGGTTGAACTATTATTTTGTTTTTCATTTGAGAAAATTCTGTTGTGCTGTTAGTAATACCCATAAAGTGATGGACATCACAGAGCATATTGAAGAGACAAGAGAGGGTGAGGTGAGTACACACCTTGGAAAAACACCTGGAGCCCAATATCGCAATATGTCACTAGGCTGGGAGGAATACACAGAAAAGGGAATATACTGACACAGGTTGTTGCTGCAGGGTTGCTGCAAGGGGCAACAAACCACACGAAGGAGAACTATGACCCATCTCCACTCCGGTATTCCAGGTATAGCTGGATGGAAGTTGGTCGCACTCTTGGAAAAGGTAGTTGGTACAACAGGTGGCTGAGCCACTGTAGTCTAATAACTGGCACAACAAGCGTGAAGAAGCACCCAGGATGGATTAAAATTAAGTTTAAAAACAGGATAAAAATAAAAAAATAGAGGTAGCTTACCTCTACAATAACACAAATAAGACATGGTTAAGTTGAGTTCATTTGCAGAGGCAGTGCGCTTTGTGGATACAAGCCCACTTCCTCAGGCCAACAGGGCTGGATTTGTACTCTTTACCGCCCAAGGCAACTGCCACCAGCCACACCCTTCAGTATAGGTAGCGAGATGACCCCTCCCCTTTCCCTCTAGTATAGGTAGCAGGATGGCTCCCATAATCCCTCCTTTTCCCACCCCCCTTTCAGTATAGGTAGCCAGCTCATCTTCACACCGCAGCAGCCATCAGTGTCACTCATTTCTCCACTCGTCTCCAGTGCAGAAGCTTTCTCTTCCTTTCTGTCTCCAATGCTGCCCCAGTCCATAGCCGCCAGCCACAATGCAAATGTGCACAGAGAGCAAGGTGGCTGCTTCACAGGCGGCTAGCAGCAGAGTACTGGCTCGCCTGATCTCCCTGCACTGCAGCATTTGCAAGCTTGCACCAGTTTAGCCTGCTGCTTTGGTACCCTTGCTCCTGTGGTGCCCTAGGCCATGGCCTATGTGGCCTTGGCCTAAATCCAGCCCTGCAGGCCAATAAAAGTCCCACTGCTATATTGCCAAAGAGCTCTAGTATTTAATGGTATTTAGATTCAGGGCCTTCTGAATGGTAAGTATTTGGCTGTGTTTGGCCAAAGGGCACTCAAACAGCACTCAAACTGAATGCGCAACAGTAGCTAAAATATTTTCTGAACCAGGGGTTCCCACACTTTTCCCTCTCATTCTACTTCAAAAACTACTAGTTCAAAGTGATCAACCTCCTCCCCTCCACCCACAAAAAACCTCTGGACTATCCAGATATCTGGATAAACATGGTTGGCATCAAAATTAACATGTAATATAGATCTAGAGAGAGAAGAGGAAATCATAATCATCATGACCATAAATGACAGGAAGAGATATTCTACAAACCTCTTTTCTCTGTGTTAAAGAAAACCTAACCCCTCCCCCCCCCCCCCAAAAAAAAAATTTGTTTCACTTACCTGGGGAATTTACCAGCCCCATGCAGCCATCCTGCACCCTCATAGTCACTCACTGCTACTCCGGTCCCCCGTCGCCAACTAGTTTCGTTTTTGCCAACTCGGAGTCCACGGGCCACCATGCGTACCTTTGCACGCATTCCCACTGGTGCAGTAAGCTACCGCGGACATTAACACGCATATATATATTTTTTTGTATGTGTACGCGATAGCTTCCTGCACGAACAGGAATGCGTGCAAAAGTGGCGTGGCGCCCGCCCGCCCATCGACTCAGAGTCGGCAAAAACTAAACTAGCTGGCGGCAGGGGACCGGAGCAGCAGTGAGTGACTACGAGGGTGCAGGGTGGCTGCAGGGGGCTGGTAGAAGCCCCAGGTAAGTGACATTTTTTTTTGGGGTGGGGGGGGGGGTTTAGGTTTCCTGTAAGGCTCACACACACGTCCAGCTTAATGCACAACATGACCAACTGCACAACAATCTATGTATTCAATATAATTGTGCTGCTTCCTAATATTAAGCAATCAGAAACCTTTTGGGTTCGCCACACCTCTAGGTAGAGTTCTCCCAGTTAAATATTAAATAAATTGTATGGTGGACAGGCCCTCCCACATAATAAAGTGACAGACAAAGTTCCAATAATTTTCAAAAGTCCTCCTCCACACAGAACGACTTGGATTCTGATCCACTATTAACATGTGAAGTAATCGCTCACCAGATTTCAAGGCTAACCAATAACAGACCAGCAATCAGCGCTTAAAACACCCACTGATCTCCTCACGATCTCAGCTCCTTTTCCTGACAGATCCTTGGGAAATCCAAACAAGAATCACTCATGATATAGTATTAGTGACTCCAGTTGTTACCTCCCCTTATAACGCTGTGCACATGCACTACTATTCACCACTTGTGATCCCAATCACCAATATACAAATGAACCGCTCACCAGATAAACTGGCTGACTGACCGCAGACCAGCAATAGAGCATTCACTGCAGATCAGATGTCTGCAGGGAGGTGGAGTTGCTTTTGGCTGGCTTGACCGCTCCTCTTACTCCCAAGCCTGCTGGGACTGCTGATGGGGAGGAGCCATGGAGAAATTCAACCCACTGATTTGCTACAGCAGTGGCTGTTGCCCACATTGGCCGGTGTTGCACTTTCAGCGTGTGGCGCTTCACCTGTGTCCAGCGTTCAACCGCGATCTACCCAGCAGAAAGCAGTCCGTTGTAATCGTCCGGTAGATCGCAGATTCGCAACCAATGCTTTGAGCACCCCTGGTCTAAACCAAGGAGATTATCGGGATCAAGGAACTAGTCTGTATGCTTACATAGCCACAACAAAAAAATCCTTCTCTGATCCTACATTAAAATCATGGAGTACTAATTTGACTCATTGAAGAAGTTTGAACTTTTGACTTGGCGACAACTTGGCCCACGCTCTTTACCTATTGCAACACTAGAACATTGTGAGGTTATTGCACAACACCACTCATTACATAGTCCTTGCACCAGAATCATTGTGTAATGCTGCAGTATAGCCCACTCTGGCTGTAACAATATTCCTCTGAAATCATTTCACTTCCACTTCTCTTCCCCTTTTTTTCTCAACTTTGTATTTCTGTAGCTTGGAGAAACCTCAGACAGTATTCATGCATAGATACTGCTTGCTTGGTAGCTGGAAATAGCCATTATTTCTCACAGTGTAACATGGTTCACAGAGAGGAAACTGTCAGGGCCAGGGCCCTGACATCACACTGTGGGAGGAGTTTTACCACAATATCAGCCATACAGCTATGCTTCTGTGCTTTCATCACAGAGTACATTGAGACACTGAATTGCTTGAATTTCAATAAAGAAACTGGAAAAATTGGACTTCTGAAAGCTGTAATCCCAACCCCATAACCACTTATACACTCAGTAACCCCATTTGTGACCTGACTTGAACCAGATGTGGGTCGAAAAAAGCTGTAGAAAAAATCTTGCAAGTGTAGCTTCACAGCAGAGAATCACTTTATTATATATGCACGTGGGACTAGGTCCCGTTTCCATTTGATGTTATTTCCAGATGGAACCCGGATACGAATGCAAGTAAAATGAACATTTGTTGTACTTTCAGCCCAATGAAAATCACTGCACTGTTTCCGCCTAATGCGAGAAATCTCATGCATTCACTATTTTAAAAAATTCACGCGTCATGCAGGGAAACAGGAAGTAGAGAAGAGCCAGCTACCGAGAAGCATGGACACGTCGCATGGAGAGGTGAGAGATTTACAAAAATGCACCGCTGTGCCAGCTCTGCAAGGAGACACAGGAGGAGGGTTTATAGAGAGGGAGGAATGATGCTCATGTTGGCCCCCTCCCCACTTCTGCTGGGTGGGTGTCACCTCTTCCAAGCCCTGCAAGGGGGGAGGAAGGTGGGGCAGCAAGAAAACAATTGGCTTCAGGCAGCAAATAGTGTAGAACTGGCCCTGGTGACAAAACAACATATAACATCAGAATTCATAGTCCTTCCTCCACAAAGATAAAACGCTGTGTCTCCTGCCCCCTTATTGCAGAATAAAGACATAACTGGGCAGTCCAGACATCAGAACTTGACACTGTCAGGAATGGTGGAATTACCTCTAATGCGGATAGCGGCGCGAGTGCCGCTTCCGCATCTGACGTCACGGTAGACACCGCTGCGGCGTCTCCGGGCCTCCCGACGGTCTCTGGGAAATCCGGTCTATCGGTGGCACATAGAGGACGGCTGGCTTGCGCGCGCGCGGAGCGCCAGCATCTTTATGGGCTGAGGAGACGTGTCAGCTGACCTGGAGGTCAGCTGACAGCAGCCTATCTTTCAAGCCTTCTGATTGGTTAGGCTTTCTGGGCGGCGCTGTTTGAATTGCAATCTGTATTTAAGGATGTGCTTATCATTTGCTCTTCGTCTGTTGTTGCTGAAACTTCGCAGTGAAAGCTCTCAGACCTTAGTCAGATCCGTGTGTGCTTGAACCGGCAGGACCCCAGGGATTCGCACTTAGCTTAGGATTATTATTATTGTATTGTATATTACTGCGTATGACCTTTTGCCGGAACTTCTGATTACTCTCTGCCCTACGATTCTGTACCTCTGCCAATCTGATCTGTTGCCGACCACTGCTTCAACACTCACTCTGATTTAGTCTTACGATTCTGCACCTTTGCCCAGAGCAGGGACAAGGTCCTCCAGCACCCAAGGCTGAGACACCAAAGTGCGCCCCTCCATCCCTCCCACCCCAGCCGTCACACACTGATTGCTATTAGACTAAGAGGGCCACAGGGCCTACAACCTCCCCAACACCTTAATATCTAGTTATCTGGCTTGCAGTCACTGCTATGTATCCCCTTTTCTTATTTCTTTCTGCTTTATACACAATTAGGAATGACAGCTGAATGAATTGTACGCCCCCTCCTACACTGCGCCCTGAGGCTGGAGCCTCTCCAGCCTATGCCTCGGCCCGGCCCTGCCTTTGCCTATCTGATCTGTTGCCGACTATTGCCTGTATACTCACTCCGATTCTTGCCTGACGATTCTGTACTTCTGACTGACTGATCTGTTAATGACTTTGCCTGTATGACCTCTTTTTGAGAGTGATAGCCCCTGTCGCTCAGGGCTATCACTCTCCAGTGCTCCTAAAAGTTACTGTGCACCCAATCACGTGTGATCACTCTTTTGAATAAAATACTGACTATAGTGCAGATTGAGCTAGTACTGATCATCAGATACTTCACTGATCATTACAGACACCTTGCTATGGCTTTTTGGGAGGGGTGGAGTGATACCTTAACTGGGTACAGTTAAAAATGGCGCAGATGAAGAAATGGCGCACCATAATGTATCATAAAACGCTATTTACCATTTTAATGTAAATACATTGTTTAATACACTAAAACAGTAAATAACGTTTTATGATACATTTATCGGTGGAACGGTACGCCATTTTCAAACACTGTTAATTAGGCAGCGGGGTTCAGGGGGAAGAGGCAGCGGGGGTCGGGAGGAGAGGCACACATCCTCCCTCCACCTAATCCTACTCCCTCCACCCCGCTGCCTAATACTAGTGGCCCGCTGCCTCTCCCCCCCAACCCCCGCTGCCTTAACACCAGTGTCCAGCTGCCTCTCCTCCCCACCCCCGACCCCCGATGCCTTAACACCAGTGCCCCGCTGCCTTAACTCTAGCCTCCCTGCATGTGACATTTTTTAGGCCTTGTAACGCTACAATCTGGCTTTAAGAAACACCACAGCTGTGAAACAGCCCTCATCCAAGTCTGCAACGACCTGCTCATGGCAAGGGACAGAGGGGAATGCTCCATCCTAATCCTGTTGGATCTCTCAGCGGCTTAACAGACTGCAGGAGTACTGTGGCATCAGTGGATCAGTCCTCCAGTGATTCAGATCATTCCTGACTGACAGAACACAGAGAGTATGTCTAGGTCCTATAATGTCCAAACCTGCACCTCTACAATTCGGAGTGCCACAAGGATCAATCCTATCCCCTCTGCTGTTTGCAATCTACATGTTGCCACTCGGTACACTTATCCTACGTCATGGCCTGACGTACCACTGCTACGCCGATGACACACAGCTATACCTGTCCTTCAAACCTGGTGGAACAGACCCTACCCCAAAAATAAACTCTTGCTTAGCTGAGCTACAGGCATGGATGAATGGTAACTGGTTGAAACTGAATGCTGACAAAACTGAGATCCTGTTTGTCCAAAGCCAGCACTCGCCATCAAAACAGCTCTATCCTAAAGCAACACCAATCAGGATTGGGAATTCAGACATAAACAGCTCCAACCTTGTGCGCAGCCTTGGAGTACTAATCGATGGGGAATTGAGTTTCAGAAACCAAATTTCATCTGTAGTTAAATGTTCCTACTTTCATCTAAAGAACATTGCAAAGATTAAACATCTGATTCCCCCAGAGGATCTTCCAACCCTAGTTCACGCCTTCATCACATCACGGCTGGATTACTGCAATGCCCTTTATGCTGGCCTCCCCAAAAAGGACCTGCGTCGCCTGCAATTAGTGCAGAATGCTGCTGCCAGATTGCTAACAAACCAGCCTTGCCACTGTCACATTACACCGATCCTTCGCTCACTGCACTGGCTACCGGTAGAATGGAGAATACTCTTCAAGATTGGACTGCTGACATTCAAATCCCTGCACAATCTGGGCCCTGGATACATGAAGGACCTGCTGAAGCTGCACCACACCTCTCACAACCTCAGATCAGCAAGTTCTATAAACTTGGTCACTCCCAGAGTGCACCTCAAAAAATCTGGAGATAAAGCTTTCTGTCATGCTGCCCCTACTCTTTGGAACTCCCTGCCACACCCAGTAAAGACAGCACCATCCCTGGAGCTATTCAAATCCAGACTGAAAAGCCACCTGTTTAGCCTGGCATTTCCAGACTTATAAAATTCTTCCTCTGTACCACGATGGTCGGAGCCATGCTTATGCGCTTTGAGTCCTATGGGAGAAAAGCGCTTTACAAATGTTATTTGTTGTTGTTGTTGTTGTTGTATTTAGCGTTATAAATGTAAGTCACCCTGCATGCGCCATTTTTTAACACTTATAACGCTAAATAGCGTTATATAATATAAGTCAATGCGGCGCCATTTTTACATGTGCCATTTTTACCTGTCCCGACCTTAACCTATGGCAAAATCTTGACATTACGTTTACTTCAACCTACCGTAACCTTGACTAGGCTCTTTGGGTGGAGTTAACCTACATCATGTTTACGGCTAAGATGATAATTATGTGAAATTAAGTTTGAAGACATCGGTGACATAAAGATATATTTCAGAGAACCTGCTGAAACTGTATCCTCGGGCAATGTACAGAACTCGGGGTGACTCATGCCATGCTCCATCCAAAAGATAAATATAGAAATGAATCAGGAGCTGGAAGTATACCAAGGCATTGACTGCAGCACAATTACTGATGCTTGATAAAGAGGACAGGTTGGGCACCTGTGGAGACTCCAGCTGCTGGGTACACACTATGAGATTTTCTGGTCGATTTACTTTCAGATCGATTATTTCCAACATGTTCGATTTGCTTTTCGATCGTTTTTTGAGCATTTTAATAGGAAGTTGATCGGAAAATGCTCGGAAAACGATTGAAAAGCAAATCGAACATGTTGGAAATAATCGATCTGACAGTAAATCGACCAGAAAATCTCATAGTGTGTACCCAGCAGAGGGTATTCATGTGGACACAGTAGCTAGATGCTGAGTAACCTAATGATAGATCATAGATACAGCAGGTTGAATCCAAGTTAGAGAGATTAGATTTACTTACCTAGTGCTTCCCACAGTTGTGGTTGTGGCTACTGCCCATGCAGTTGTGGTCATGGCTACTGCCCATGCAGTTGTGGTTGTGGCTACTGCCCATGCAGTTGTGGTTGTGGCTACTGCCCATGCAGTTGTGGTTGTGGCTACTGCCCATGCAGTTGTGGTGGTGGCTACTGCCCATGCAGTTGTGGTTGTGGCTACTGCCCATGCAGTTGTGGTTGTGGCTACTGTCCATGCAGTTGTGGTCGTGGCTACTGCCCATGCAGTTGTGGTCACGGCTACTGCCCATGCAGTTGTGGTCGTGGCTGCTGCCCATGCAGTTGTGGTCGCGGCTACTGCCCATGCAGTTGTGGTCGCGGCTACTGCCCATGCAGTTGTGGTCGTGGCTACTGCCCATGCAGTTGTGGTCATGGCTACTGCCCATGCAGTTGTGGTCGCGGCTACTGCCCATGCAGTTGTGGTGGTGGCTACTGCCCATGCAGTTGTGGTTGTGGCTACTGCCCATGCAGTTGTGGTTGTGGCTACTGCCCATGCAGTTGTGGTCATGGCTACTGCCCATGCAGTTGTGGTCATGGCTACTGCCCATGCAGTTGTGGTCGTGGCTACTGCCCATGCAGTTGTGGTCGTGGCTACTGCCCATGCAGTTGTGGTGGTGGCTACTGCCCATGCAGTTGTAGTCGTGGCTACTGCCCATGCACGGATGCACAGGCGCATCCACGCACCTCGTTCTCTATCATGCTCCCATGCAGTTGTGGTGGTGGCTACTGCCCATGCAGTTGTGGTCGTGGCTACTGCCCATGCAGTTGTGGTCATGGCTACTGCCCATGCAGTTGTGGTCGCGGCTACTGCCCATGCAGTTGTGGTGGTGGCTACTGCCCATGCAGTTGTGGTTGTGGCTACTGCCCATGCAGTTGTGGTTGTGGCTACTGCCCATGCAGTTGTGGTCGCGGCTACTGCCCATGCAGTTGTGGTCGTGGCTACTGCCCATGCAGTTGTGGTCATGGCTACTGCCCATGCAGTTGTGGTCGTGGCTACTGCCCATGCAGTTGTGGTGGTGGCTACTGCCCATGCAGTTGTGGTTGTGGCTACTGCCCATGCAGTTGTGGTCGTGGCTACTGCCCATGCAGTTGTGGTCGTGGCTACTGCCCATGCAGTTGTGGTCGTGGCTACTGCCCATGCACGGATGCACAGGCGCATCCACACACCTCTTTCTCTATCACGCTCCCATGGCTGGGAGCGTTCTGCACTGGTGCAGTTTAAGGCAGGGGTCACACTTGTCTTTCAGTTTCTACACTTTTCAGAAAACTGAAAGACAAATGTGACCTCTACCTTACAACAGCTAATGTAATTTATAGAGAAAACTGACAAATTGCGCAAGATGTCAGTTTTTTTTCTGCATGCAAAATCTGCATTAAAGTGTGACCTAGCTCATTGATTAACATGAGTTCTCAGTTGAAGTCAGTTTTTCTGTGCAGAAAATGTGTACGAAAGCCGGTAAGTGTGACCCCTGCCTCAATCTTTCTAAATAGCACAAGCACAGAAGGAATCTGGTAATGAAAGCACGATCAAGAGAGGCGTGCAGACGCGCATGTGCAGTAGCCACAACCACAGCTTTGGTCGGAGATCTTTTGTAGCAGACAACAACACCCTGGGGGGCATCGAAACTACAGCAAGGGACCTGATGGACTGCTAGGGGCTTGAAGAAGCCTCAGGCAAGTAGGGCTGCTCAAATCCGGATCCGGGAGATACCCGGATAGTTTCTATCCGGATATCTCCCAATAAACCAGTGCGGGGTGGGCGGGTCAATCTTATCTGTCTGATGTCTTCTTCGTCCATCCCTCGGCGCCTCCCACGATGCACTCCACACACGTCACGTGATTACAAACACTTCCTCCTTCAACCCGGAAGGAGGAAGTGTTTGTAATCTTGTGACCACCGCTTGGACCGCATCGTGGGAGGCGCCGAGGGACGGACCGAAGAAGACGTCAGGTAAGATTGACCCTACCCCCCCCCCCCCCCCTACCCCGCCCAGGTAACTGGGAGATATCCGGATAGAACTATCCGGATGTCTCCCGGATCCAGATTTGAGCAGCCCTACAGGTAAGTACATCTAATTTCCCCATACTGTATTGTTCATGGACCGGACTGACCACTGACAAACAGAGGCTAACCATTGACTGGAATAACCACTGACAGACAAAGACTTGTGACAGTCGCGCTTCACTGTGAACGCACTGTTAATCTATAGCAGAGATGACAAATGACAAGCAGACACTGGACAGTAAATATGCAATCCCTGCCACTCCCAAGCTGCCATCTCTGTCTATAGGTAGCCTGTGCTCTTTGTCCTCAGGCAAATATTCTGTACTCCTCCCTTCCCAACCTGCTGTCCAATCAATGACGGTGTTTATTTGCCTCAACAGTCAATGTATATAGTTGATATAGGAGGAGGAACACAGTGCTGAGATAAGCAGATGCACACCATTGGGTGGAGGGGCTAGACATGGGGAGGCTAGAAAACATTATACTGTACATCTGGTGACCCATGGGCAGGTCCTGTGGGAAAGGCTCTTTCACCGGCCGGCGTGACAGTACAGCGCATGCGCGATTAAACCGCACATGCGCAGTACTGTCACGCCGGCCGCAGTGATGACGCGAGGACGATGACGGTGCAGAGGGAGCGATCAGGCCGGAGGGGGCTGGAGGAAGCCCAAGGTACAGTATGTATGAATTATTTTTTCTATTCATCTATTGTTTCCTTTAATTTCACTTCAAGTTTGAATTCAAAGTTCTGCGTGTTTTAGGGATTTATCGAGCAGAATCTGCAGTCAGAGCACAGACCTGTGACCCAAGCACAGCCCTGGGGCCTTGATTGTTCTGTATTGCTGCAGCACGCCACCAGCATTGTCTGCTTTTGCCCAAATCACCATCTAGTCAACCCCATTCTCTCCTAATATGTTATGTGTGCCTCCGATATTACAGCCAACCTGGGGTGAATCACAGCAAAGTTCCCTCTGAGTCACGGCAAGGGAACACGGCCTCGCCACAGCTGCCTAATGACTTTACCGAGGCTGCTCCTGCATGGAAAGACTCTCCAGGTTTCATTTACAAGCTCCTCTGAATATACTGCGGTTAGTGTCAAAAAACGGAGACACTGAACATGCTGGAGTTGACTCAGTAGCTAGAAGCAAAAGCCATGGAACTTAAAAGGAAAGATTTCAACATTTCCCAAGAAGGAAGCTTAGGACGGAACATCATCATTAAAATAATCTGAAGATTTCCTTTGAATAGGCTTGTCAGTTGAAAGGACTGATATTCCCCCAAATACATTATTTTGCTAAAAATATTTCACTTCCTCTTTCCAGACAAAACTTTAGACCTGGCAACCCACAAAGAGTCTAGCCGGCAAACTGCTAATCAACACAGTTCTTTAAAGAGAACCTGAACTCTTGCACAGGACAGAAGGAAAACATAGAGAAATGCACCCTGTATGTATTTAGAGAGTTTATCTTGTCTAATTCCCTCTCATCTGTGACAAATCACATCTGTAACTTGATCGCTCAGCTGTATCAGCTGGCTGAGCAGCTAATTTTTAAACACAGGATGTTAACCCCATGGGCTTGATTTAGTAAACGGTGCTAACCCACTTAGCACGCCTAAAGACTTTGGGCGTGATAACTAGGGTGCTAACTGGGTCAGCACCATTTACTAAATTTACATCGCACGCAAAGTCCCACACTGAAAACTTTGCGTGCCCACAGCGCGGTGTGCGCAAAATGTCGCATCGCGGTGCGACGAAAACGGTGCGTTGATGCGCCTATAAGGTCGCATTGCGTGCGACTTTAACGTCACATGGTGCGACATTAAGTTCGCACCCAATTCGACCTTATAGGCGCAGCGGGTGCGCTGTTTTTGCAGTGCGCGCGCAAGGTTTTGCGTGCGGGACTGTACGCGCGATGTGAATTTAGTAAAGGGTGCTAACCCAGTTAGCACTCTAGTTATCACGCTTAAAGTCTTTAGATGTGAATTTATCATGCCTAAACTAACTTTAGGCATGATATAGAGCTTTTCACAGGCGTGCTAACACTTAGCACGGTTTACTGAATCGAGCCCCATGTCTGCTTTCATAAAAGCAGGAAGCAGACACATTGCATTTATTGCATGATTTGTATCAGCTGTAACAAATAAATGTCTTTTCTTTAAGAGGTTATTATGCTATTGCTTATTGTTAAGGGTAGAGAGGAAGTTCTAAGTTGAGTCCGCTTTAAAGCAAATTAGTAGTGCAAAAAAGTCAGATACTTACCTATCGGGACTGAAGATTCTGAATCCTAAAGAGCCTTCAACTTCCTCCCTCATAGTCCTCATTCCAGTGCTGTCACCAATGTTCAAATTTGCTTCCTCAGGAACCTTGTAAGGCACATGTGTTCCCAAGCGCACATGAAGATAGGCGGCTCCACACTGCATATGCGCGAATGTGCATTTGAGCGCGCTCACGCATGCGCAGTATGAAACCCCCATTTTCAGGAGTATGAATGAACAACAATTTTGTACAACTCCAGTTAGCGTGCCAGTGTCTTGCTTTGCTCAACCACCTCCACTTGGAGCGCTGAAATAGAGCACTCATCTGCGTGACGGTTTCACACAGCCGCCGCAGCACAGCGTGCCTGACCTGCAAGCGCACCAGCTCTTCCCCTATGTGACCAGCTCTCTCTGGGCCACTATACCTTAATTCTCCCTCTCATATTTCCACGGCCAGTGACACCGCACATGTGTGCCCCACCAGCCAGGACACCACTCTTGCCGCTCCACAGTACCAGCCAGCTTAGAGACCACACTTGGAAGTACGAAGGAGACAGCAGGCGATCGGCAACACTGTATCCAGAGCCTATGTCCCTGGCCTACAAAGGGACAAAAGCGCTAACACTGACCAACCCATACGGGCGAGTCAGCAACTTATAGAGGTGAGAATATTCCACGGAGAGGCTTGTCATCTATATTGTTTTGAAATTGAGTGCGCTTTTCCCCTTTTGTCTTGTCCCTACCCCATCCCTGTCTACAGAGATAATGTTGTACAAAGGCACAGAGTTAAAGCCCAACGAAACCCAAAATTGAACAATACACATTATAACAACAATCCGGATAAGTGAATATACACAGTTTGTAAAAGCAGAGAGAGGAAGGGATAATACCTTTTTAATGAGCCAAATGTGATTGCCACTGAACTTTCAATCTGCTTTTGTAATAATAATCCTACATAGTAATCCCTCGTCATCATTTGCCCCTGTGTCCGTGTGAAAACTGAACTGCGCATGTGCTGTGGTTGCTAGGGCAACAGGGACGCACAGGTCAGAGCTGGGAGGATGACGCAGGGAAGGAGGAGGAGGACAATGGGGTCAGACTGACAACTTAAAGAATACACGAGGTAACATGTGACATGACAACATAGACGTGCATGTACAGTGCCAAGCACACAAATAACTATGCTGCGTTCCTTTTTTCATTTCTCTGCTTGAACGAGATAAACATCAAGAATGCAAGTGACAGTTTCTGGTCGGGACCGGGTCGGACTATAGCACAGCCTTCACTGATAAGGAGTTACAACCATCAAACACTTTCCTAGCAAAAAATGGTTTCTGACAGCAGAAAAGAGATAAAAAGGGTCAATAGTTTATAGATTTTTGTTCTGGCATATTTCAATGAATATGTCATTAAGCAGAGACAATGAAACAATAAAAACTTAAAAAGTAGAATTAAATATAAAATAAAACTTTGGGATATCCAAAAAAGTCATTTTTAGGAGGAGGAGGATAGATACAGTTGTTCATTTTAGTTTATTTTAGCCTTGTATTTCCTTTAAATTTTTGGTCTAGTTAGCCATTAAATCATGTGATTATTTAGGTATTTAGGTGTAAACTGACATACCTGTATTGATGTGAAATCTCTGGAGGCGCAGGCTCCAAGTATGGCGGCACCCACAAGTACTGACTCAACTTCTTCAGATAAGACGACGGGTAAACCTGTTTCAAAACATACTTATTTCAGAAATCATTATTTATTATGTACTATACAACACCACAGAAGAAATACACGATGATATATACTGTATAACTGGGGTCAGGAACCTTTTTGGCTGAGAGAGCTATAAACGCCACATATTTTAAAATGTAATTCTGTGAGAGCCATACGATATGTTTCAAACTGGCACAGTGCGCATGCGCAGTAGAGGGCTCACGTCCCTGTTGCCATGGTGATGTGTATACAGTTGATCCGCCGGGAAGTGGAAGTGTCAGACACGTCTTCAGCTTCAAGTGAACCTCCGGACTAAAAATCGACTCAGCAGCACTGAAAAGGCCTGGTGTTTCTTTAACAGTTTCACAGCATCAGAACTTTGTTTCTTTTATCCAAGCCTCATTTTTAGCTGCACAGAAGAAAACTGCCCGGGCTTTTTTCCCCTGATGCTGTGCAAAGCATGATGGGATTTCTGATGTTGTTGCTCTCGTTCTGCTGTTTTGGTGCAATTTTATTTTTTTTTACATTTTGAATTTGACATTTGAAGCCTAGAGCATGCAGCTGGGAGGGGTTATCAGGACACAGGACAGTTGGAACTGTGTCTCCTGCTCCCTGTCACCTCCTTTCAACCAAAAAGATGGCTGCCCCCATGAATCACAAACATTTGCCTGTTCTTTTAAAACAGGGTGGGTAAAAAATTATATTACCTATCTATTCTAATTAACATAACTAATGTAACTTAATGACAGTATGTTTGTTTAGGCTGAAGTTCCCCTTTCACTTGGGTTTTAGCAACATCAGTAATTTCCCATACAGGAGAAATACCTACTAACAGCTTGTACAATTAGTAGGACGAGATCTCCACACTTTAGCCCAATAGGCTGTCTGTCAAGTGACAGGCAGCCTAGTGAGCCAATCAAAGTGCGGGGATCGCGTCCTACAAAGTCACTGGGCCTGACAGGATCCAGTGTGGGACAATTGGAGCAGCCGTTCGTTTTGGGGTAGCGTGAGTAAGTTAATTGTGCATGCTACAGCAGTAGTGTGCCTTCTTTGAAAATTTTACTTGTGCTGCCACACTGAGCTGCGCTGCTTGAGCAGTGTAGCTTAGGGAATGAACCCATACTGATTTGTCTGTGAGCCAGATTTAGCCATCAAAAGAGCCATATCTGGCTCCCGAGCCATAGGTTCCCTACCCCTGCAGTATAATAATGATCATAGTGTGCTCACTACGATTTCACAGCTACAATTGCTATCATAATGGAAAAATCCTAATCAATAAAAATGTATCAAAATTTTGAATAATTACGACCATACACAAATTTTCATGATGACATTTTTCGTAATTACTAACATTTTCGTAATTATGACATATTTTTCAGGACAAGATGGGTGTACAACGCAAAACTACATAATGCTGTGTTATTTTCTGGTTTTACAAGAAATAACAAAATTACGAGTAACACAAAATTATGATTTAACGCAACATTCCGACACAAAATTGCAAATAACGACATTGTGAATTTTCTAATAACAAATTACAATTTCATGTCGGAATTACGAAATTGCAACATTTTGCCTCATCATTAATACTGTATGTATTTTGTAGCTATTTTCCCTGACAAACATGCATACTATATATTATGCAGGAGAACAGAGACGCCAAAAGGATCATAGAAGGAAGCTAAATGAGCTTAAAAAACCAAATTCTTGGTAAATAGAGGCGGTAGTGGTGGACTTACCTCCTCCAAGTAGACACACAACGACTGTAGTAAAGACAGTCAATGTATTTTATTTATGGGCTCCAAATATGCAACGCGTTTCGCAGGTTTGGTCCCGCTTCATCAGGCAATAACAACGGAATACGCAATAGCATATGTGGTCAGTAGAAGAGCCAGGCACCTCTGCATACTATATATGGGTGTAACTATAAATAATGGGGTCCCCCTAGCTAAACTTTGATGGTGCCCCCAATGTTCACACCCTTTCACTTGCCAACCCCTTGTGACCCTCACAGCCTGGAGCCCATCTCACAAGGGGCATAAAACAAGTGTGACCATCATGATTTTCACACCCAAAACAAGTGTAGCCACAAAACACCTGCTCTGAAGGATGGACTCCTATATCTGGGGGAGTGAAGTAGTAGTTGGAGCCCCCTTACAGCTCTGAGCCCCCCTGCAGTCACAGGGACAGATCACCTATAATTACACCTCTGATACTATAAATGCAACATCCTTGTCCGCCTTTTTCCGCTTTCTGATGGGTGGGAACCACATTTTTGGGGTGGCACAAAGCGGGCACGACAGCTGGCTGGTGGTGCCCATTTTGGTGATTAAAATCAATGTTTGTATGGTGAGCTTTAGATTTATTCTCAAACAGACATCAGATATTTAGCGGAAAAACATATCGTGTGTACCCAGCATTAGGCTAACTAGTTCAGCGATGATAGGAACCAAATGTAAACATCACAAACAGGATGTGAGGATCCGCGCGGCTGCCTGCGCAGGCAGGCAGCCTTTTTGACCACTGTTCAGGTCTGCATTCTGCAGGTCTCTGGAAGAGAGACCTTTTGTCAGTTGTGCAGCTTGCTGCTGAGGAATTTGCATACGTTTGTCATGCAGATTGCTTAGCCACATCCTTTGTGGGCTTGCTCTATAAAGAGCTATGTTTCCCACAGTACGTTGCTGGTCATAAGGGTTAGTTCCTGTGAAACACTCCGGAGAGTGTCAGCCTTGCTCATTGTTTGAAGATTAGCTTAGAGTAACTCCTGGGGCTGCACTAGGCAGGTTCCCCTAGTGCAGTTAGGATTGCATTATTTGTATTGCCTGTTCTGTCTGTCTGTGGGGTGCTACCAGAGCAGCGGTTGTTACTGGTAGCCCCTTCTGTTCTATTGTTACTGGTAGCCCCTTCTGTTCTGTCTTCCTGGATCGCACTAGCCTCTTTCGCTAGTGCTGTGGATCCTATCTCTCGCTTGTCCCTGTTTTCATGTGTCTGTCTTGTCTGTTACGAACGCTTGCTGGAGGCTCGGTGAGGTAACCGTTAAGCAAGCGCTCATGTCCTCTGTTTCATGTTTGTCTGTCGGTGATTAGTTAGGCGTGCTTGTCTCTATTGTGCTTATCACGTGGAGACCGCGCATAAACGCGTGCACTGTTGCGAATGAGTGCGGTGTTCGCGTTTAGCTAGCGTTTGTTATTTTCCTTATCTTCTCATTGTATGATTTGCTGTGCCTTTGCTACTCTTGTGTTCTGCCTTGCTGTAGCCTTGTGTCACCTCTGGCAATCGCCTCTCTCGCGATTGCGTTCCTACTTCATATCTGCTGTTGTGTATGCACCGTCGCGGGTTGGCGACTAGTTTGGTGCACACACATACAATCTGTCCCTGTGCTCATTCTCTTCCGCAATCGCTTCTCAAGCGATTGCGTTCTCACTTGGTTTCTTCTGTTCTGTGTCCACCGTCGCAGGTGGCGGCTAGATTGGTGGACAAACATACATTCCTCATCTGTGCTTATTCGGTCTTGTGTCGCTGTTAGCAATTGCCATCTCCGGCGATAGCCTTCTCGCTTTGTCTTCCTGGTTGTGTGTTCATTGTCGCAGGGTGGCGACTAGTTCGGTGAACACATACCCTCTGTCGCTTTGATCTCTCTCTTTCAGGGCTATCTTGCCCTGCGTTTCTTCCCTTCGTACAATTCCTGTCTGGCGTGTGTGGCAGAGCAGAGGAGCTGTTCCTCTGCACTCCACAGCTCCCCCTGTTGACAGGAATTTCCCTCTACAGGTGCACTGCACCTTTTGCTGGGTTCCCGCAAATTACACACTTGTGGAGGATTTCCGCAGTGTCTGCGCACGTCTTGTGCGCTGATCACGGAGAGAATTCCTCAATCGTTACACAGGATCAGAATTATTATCTTTATTCAAAACTTGCTGTCTTTAAGATACAAGCTCTAGTTTATTGGGTAATTTAAAAGAAAAACCGTAAGCTTTCAGCTTGTAAGCCTTCTTCAGACTCTATTCCTGTTGACTGTTACAAATACATGTGTCATCCAGATGCATTAACTACAAGGGATATTGCCAGGATTGTGAAGTAGTTAT
The DNA here is from genome assembly GCF_040937935.1 of Hyperolius riggenbachi. Lineage (NCBI taxonomy): Eukaryota > Metazoa > Chordata > Amphibia > Anura > Hyperoliidae > Hyperolius > Hyperolius riggenbachi. The sequence continues at coordinate 60,697,889 of NC_090651.1, forward strand.
GGCAAATAGATAAGACCCTTGTTTACTGAACACCTACATAGACATGGAGAGTTTCTTTTACAGACCGTATCATTTTCACTGCATGCTGCTGACGCCTGAAAACCGCAAACTGTATGTTACTGTACGGGGGAGGGTACTCAGGGCAGGTGCAGTGATTTCGAGGTGGGGTGGGGGTCCCAGTGTAGCGTCGCCCATGTGTATGGCACTGTAGGCCATGCATGAGCACAGTGGGGGGTTTTTCCTAAGTAAATGTGCAGACAGACGTTTCCCAGCAACAGTTTTTAGCGTTCCCACCTTGCCATTTCTTATGCGAATGATTCTACATGATTTTTGTATCCCTTATGGAAGCGATGACGAGGAAACCTTCTGTTGAGGCACTGAAGCTAAACCAGTACGTAATGTCTGAAGCTCATTAGGCCCAGTGATTTGGGCTTTACGCTCCACTGCCACCCCCCATCGCTAGCCAACATGACTTGTCTTTGGAAAAGTGAGTCACAAAGCGCCACTTAACTCCATCAACCTGTTCTAAGGGGGAAACTAATTTCACAGTAGCAGCTCCCAATTCATCACGGCAACAACTCTGTGCCGGACTCCACATAACCAGCCCTTTGAAAAAAAAAATCACCAGGCAACCTTTACCCTACAAGACTGTGACATCATCCAGAAACAAGCGCGGTACACAAGTGTGAGATAATTGGTTACATGGCCTGACATCGCTTTCTAAATCACTGCTAACCACAAACACTTAACTTACTGCAGCCTCAACAGCTGTGTTTTTCTGCTTTCATCTCTCAAAGCAAATGCTAAAGTGAACCTGAACTCTTGCACATGACAGAAGGAAAACACAGAGAAATGTACCCTGTATATATTTAGAGAGTTTAGCCTGTCTAATTCCCCCTCATCTGTGACTAATCACCACTGCAATTTGATATCTCAGTTGTGTCAGCTGGCTGCCATGGCAGAGCTGCTAATTTGTAAACACACGATGAGTTAAAGCGGATCCGAGATGAAAAACTAACTATAACAAGTAACTTGTCTATATATCTTATCTAAAGCAAATCTAGCACAGCAAATCTAGCTGCAAACAGCTTTAATAGAATATGATTATTTCTTCCTGTGATACAATGACAGCAGCCATGTTGTTTGTAAACATTACACAGAGGCAGGCTTATCTGTATCTTGAGAAAAAAAAACTAATCCCCCTCCCTCCTCCCCTCTGCCATCTCTGGCTAGTAATACCTCCCACTCCTCCTGCCCAGACTGAGCTCCCATGAGCCCTTGCTACTGTCTGAAAGTGCCTTGGCTCTCTGTGGGCGTGGCTTGTTTAGGTTATAGGGAATTAGAGTATTAAAAAAAAAGTATTTGGCTTGAGGAATGCCCTATAAACAATAGGAAAGGAACACAATTATGCAATGTGTAAAAGTTCATCTCGGATCCACTTTAACAATATGCCTGCTTCCATGAAAGCAAAAAGTAGACACACTGCAGATTTATTGTAGGTTTGTAGATGTGGCTTTCAGGGGCGTTGCTAGGATCCCAAGAGATCCGGGGCATTTGTGGGCACTATAGCCAAAAAACGGGCGTGGCCATGCACTGTAATGTGGGTGTGGTCATGGGCAGAGCCAAATTTACAAGAACTTAACAGTGGTCTGAGTATCCCTGCCCAGCAAAATATTGGCTGAAGCCCCCCCCCTCCCCTTCCATTAATACAAAAAAACATATCACAAAAAAGCATATTACAAATAGGCAGTGTCATGGTCGGACTGGGCCACAGTAGTACAGTTTTTTCCCTCGGTGGGCCCTGCCTCCAGGTCTCTGGTGGGCCCCCCCACTCCTTGTCTGACAGAGCTCCAATTGCTGCCTGCAGCACAAAAATTATCTTCTCAGTGCTGTAATCACTCATGCTGAGAGCAGTGGCGTAGCTAAGGAGCTGTAGGCCTCAATGCAAATTTTACAATGGGGTCCCCCAAGCACTCTATACATAACAATTGATATGACGCACCAAAACCTGCCAATGTCAACTACAGTGTCCGAGGTGCAAGAAAGGGATGGGAAATAGCTTGTTAATGATTATCACTGTTCAAAGTATCTATAGAAGTGATTATTATGCGCACAGGACCAATAGAGAAGTAATACTGTAGTTGAGGGAGGGCCCTTCGGGGCTCCTTGAGGCACCACAACTCCCAGCATGCCCCCATAGAAGAACCACAGCCCCCTGCATGCTCGCCTAAAGGCATCACAGCACCCAGCATGGCATTACAGCACCCAGTATTCCCACATAGAGGCACCAAAGCACCCACCATACCCCCATTGCTGTGTTGCCATGCTGGGTGCTATGCTATGATGCCTCTATGGGACAAGCTGGGTGCTGTAGTGCCATGCAGGGTACTGTGTGGTGCCTCTACTCTGCCTGGGGGACATCTGGGCACCCCAGAATAGATCCGGGGCACGTGCCACTGATCTTTGGGGCTAGCAACGCCTCTGGCTTTTATAGCACCTGGTTAGGACTCATAATCCTCTTCAGCCATTTCCTGCATTATGGATTGCAAGAGCTCTCACTGACAGTTCAGTCTTTCCGCAGCTTACCCATAATATGACCTCCACCATTACCCTGAGTTGATCTTTTCAGAGTCTTGGTCTGTGCTCCAATGCAATGATGATGACACTGAACCAAGCCAAGCTGTGGCCTCTCCCACAACCCTCACTTCTCAGATATACTACTTCTGGTCATCTGCAGGGCTGGTTCTAGCCACAATGGGGTCCAGGGCAGAAACTGCCTGGGGCCCTCCTCCCTGATCCACAGCTCCACCCCCACCCCCAAAGTGTATTAGGTGTCCCTTTTGTTCCTGAAACGCCCCCAGATAGTATTAGGTGTTTCCCCCGGGGCAGTCCCCTTGCAAAGTATTCGCAGTGGAGCAAACTAACCTGTCCAGCTGCCACACTCCTTCATTAGTGTGTGTGCATCATTCTTCATCCTTGCACATGCATCTTCTGTGTGACCAGACGCCATGTACATAGTCACATAACATATCACCGGGTCATCATGGAGATTAGGCGGCCAGTGGGGATGAAGACGGAAGCACACTGATGGAGAAGGCTGGATGGCTGGACAGATAAGTATGATCCATTGTGAGTACTCCACATGGGCCCCGTGGAACACTATTCACTTGGGGGGAGACCTGGCGGACCATCAGGCTGGCTCTGGGGCCCTGGGCAGTTTGCCCCATGAAGATCTGGCCCTGGTCATCTGGCTACATCGTTAAACCAGTATTTTTAGCTGCAGAAAACTCAATTGACATGAAATAAGTAACACAACTGTACTCCGACCAAGCTGTCATGTTTTGGGAACCACATGACTGTGATGATGAGAACAAACAAGGTATTAGAGTTCTGCGCAGAAAAAAGTATGCTTCCAACAGTAGGTTTGTACCCAGTAGAGAGGATTTTCATCTGGATGCAACATACAATATAATTGCATTGCAACATGATGCAATTATACTTCATTGGGGCCTTTCACACTGGTAGTTTTGCAGTGCGATGAGTTCCGGCGGAACAATGCACTGCCTGCAATACGTTAAAAGGCGATATGAGCAGTGCAAGCATAAAGTTTGCAAACTGAATACTAGACTCTGCACAATGATTTTATAAACCAGGATGTGCAACACAATTTATATATTGCTAACCACAAGAAGATTTATGCGTGCTCAACACCAAGCTTAACCCTTACAAGTCTGGCTGTGCAAATCTGGCTAAATTGGCTTATCATGAGGCATTGCTCATGCAAAATTGCATTTGCTTTCGCATGCCAAACTTTGCAGGGTCAAAAACTAATACCGCAAAGTGGTTGCCCTGCGGGAATTAGTTCATGCTACATAGCACTATCCAGGAGCGCCACGGGAGGCTTTCCAATGCCCCCATACAACCGGGGGGGCTGCAGGGCCCCAGGCTCTCTCACTGCCCAGGGACCACAGCGTGGCCAGCGCCGGGGAGGGCCATCCGCACCCACCTCCCAAAATTAAAAACAGGCACTTACCTTAACGTCCATTGCGTTCTGCTACTGCGCATTAACTTGGGGGCACTGCATGGGAAAGGAGTGACGCATGGGTCACCCCGAGCTATAGGGCTCAGGGCTGGCTCACACACATCACTCCAGAAGGGGGGGGGGGAGGACAGGCACAGACAGCCCACTCCAGGGCTCACACCACCTAGAGCAAGCCATCCACCACCTGCCTCCAAAGGACAGAAAATGCAAAATGCTAACCACAAGAAGATTTATGCGTGCTCAACACCAAGCTTAACCCTTACAAGTCTGGCTGTGCAAATCTGGCTAAATTGGCTTATCATGAGGCATTGCTCATTCAAAATTGCATTTGCTTTCGCATGCCAAACTTTGCAGGGTCAAAAACGAATACCGTGAAGCGGTTGCCCTGCGGGAATTAGTTCATGCTACATAGCACTATCTACGAGCGCCACGGGGAGGCTTCCCAATGCCCCCATACAACCAGGGGGGCTGCAGGGCCCCAGGCTCTCTCACTGCCCAGGGACCACAGCGACACCCCGGAGGGGGAGGCTGGGTGGCGCAGACGACCCCCCCCCAAGCGTGGCCAGCGCCGGGGAGGGCCATCCGCACCCACGTCCCAAAATTAAAAACAGGCACTTACCTTAACGTCCATTGCGTTCTGCTACTGCGCATTAACTTGAGGGCACTGCATGGGAAAGGAGTTTGGTAAGTGCCTGTTTTTAATTTTGGGAGGTGGGTGCGGATGGCCCTCCCCGGCGCTGGCCACGCGGTATTCATTTTTGACCCCGCAAAGTTTGGCATGCGAAAGCAAATGCAATTTTGCATGAGCAATGCCTCGTGATAAGCCAATTTAGCCAGATTTGCACAGCCAGACTTGTAAGGGTTAAGCTTGGTGTTGAGCACGCATAAATCTTCATTTGGTTAACAATTTATATATTGTTAAAGGAACCTCAAGCCGGTTTCACACTGCTGTTTGGTGTTAGTGGTGCGGCCCAGGGGCTGCACCGCACCGCAAAAAAAAACATCCAGCCCAGCAGGAAGTGATGCTCACTTCCTGTTGGTGAATCGATGACGTGTGCAGCAGTGTATTGCTAAAATACGCTTCCGTGCATACGTGATGCAAAAATCTGAGGCGGGTTGTTCATCCACTTGAGGACCGCAGTGTTAAACCCCCTTAAGACCAGGCCATTTTTCACTAAATGGGCCACTGCAGCTTTAAGGCTTCGCTGCAGGGCCGCACAACTCAGCACACAAGTGATTCCCCCCCCCCCATTTTCTCCCCACAAACAGAGCTGTTGGTGGGGTCTGATCGCCCCCCAGATGTTTGTTTATTTTTTGCCAAATATTAGTTTTTTTCTGTATAAAAAGTGTATTTTTTTATTATTTATATGTCCCCCCTCCCTTCCTCCCACAGCCAGCCAATCACTGCGATCGGCTGTCATAGGCTTCAGCCTATGACAGCGGATTGCTTCTGTCTCCCCCAGGGAAACAGCCGCGTCACTCGGCTGTCCCCAGTACAGCGCTGCCGTGGATCGGTTTCACAGGCTAACAGTCTCCTAGCGGTGATCGCCGCTGGGAGCCTGATGGTGGAGCAGAGCTCCGTCATCCAAGCAGGGATGTGCGCGCATCAGTGCGTGCGATCTCCTGAAAAACAAGCCCGCAGGACCTTATGCTGATCGGCGTGACGCGGTTAGTTAGAGGCTAAAAACACGCACGTTACCATAGACTTACCTGACTTCCGGTCGCTGCACGGTAACGTAGGTATGCGCTTGTGTTAGATAGGGGACTTCCAGCACACCGCAGGCAATGTGATTTAACCCATAGACTTACATTGCCCTGCAGTAGGAATGCGGTAAAATGCCGCACCGCAACACCCCAGTGTGACAGGCCCCTGAATCCATTTGTGACTAGTTCTCTGTAAGTATTATTACCCAAGACTGAGCCGTAGGCTAAAAATCTAACAAGCAGGAAATTGTGATGTTTCTATGGCAACTCAGACACAGAGCAATAACTTGTAACATAACCCAGACAAAAACATTTAGCCGATGATAAACTTTACCTTTCCCCGAGGCCAAGAGAAAAAAAAAGCCTGCCTCTGAAAACAAGGGATTCCCCACTTGCCCTGTTTGTATTAGCTAATCATTCAGGGAGATCCAGTTAAACCATAATAGTGGAATGTTTTAACCAGGTCTCCTAGCAAACAAAATACTTTCCACGTCGCGGTCCAAATTCCTCTGGCCGCAACTGAGCAGATGGCGATACGTGAGCAGGAGATAACGCAGATGAGGGACTGATAACGGTTAGCGGGGGGAAAAAAAGGGCGCTGTAATATTAGAGTTCTAACCGTGTTTTATTTTCTTAGCACAGGCTGTAACACTCAGCTATCGGGACTGATATCTGGCGCCTAAGGCAACGACACGGCTTATCCTATGTCTCTGATATGTTCCCCAGATGGGGCAGGGAACTTTCCTCCTGACTCATATCAGGTCACATTCCACGTGGGCGTGCTGACAAGGCCATAATGAAATTAGAATTATCTCTGGCTGATATTGCACCAACACCTTCCACAAAGCTGTACAAAGTTAAGGTGCAGGGCCGTTTCTTGGGCAGTGTGGGCAGGGAGACCGCCTTTGGCGCAGACCAGCAAGTAGAAGAAGGGGGAGCAGGCAAAAGGACATAACCGCTAGAGAGCTGGTGACGCACGGTGCAGCCAAATGGAAGAAGAAAGAAGATTACCAGCGCAATCACCTTCCTTGACTCCTCCTATACTTCCTGCGTCAGACATCAAGTCAATTTACGTCACCACCGCGTGATGACACCTGATGGTCTGTAGCGGTACTACAGGCTGTCAGTGCGCGGCACCCATGGAGGAGTTGGATTTCCGGGCTCTCTTCCTGGTCCCTGCTTCCTCCTGGATAAGCGGCTGGTCACCAGTAAGTAGGCAGATCTACTTGTCACCTGTGGCTGTGTGACTGTCCCTAATGAGTAAGGGTTCGCGAGTCCACGGGGTGGGGAGGAAGGGGGAGCAATTTTTACACCCTCGCCCTGGGTGCAATTTAGCCTAGAAACTGCCCTGTTAACGTGGCCATATGTCTCTCGATCTTCCACCAGACCAAACATCAAATAGATCCCTCTCTGATCAGATCTGATGTCAGTCTCATCTGGCATCTGTCTTATGCCTGGTACACACCTTGCAATTTCCCAATAGATAGATGGATCAATAGATAATTTCCGACAGATCTGATCTGATTGTCGATCGTTTTTCTGATCCATTTTCTGATCACTTCTATGCAAATCGATAAAAAAAAAACGATTGGAAGTCAGATCGGACCTGTCGGAAATTATCTATTCGACCCATCTATCTGACGGGAAATTGCATGGTGTGTACCAGGCTTTAGAGCTGTCAGATTAATATTACTTTTGTAAGTGACAGCTACACAGGAAAAAATGTCCTTGGTCCTTTAAATGAACGCACTAATTTAGCATTTGAGCTATTGATAGACTTAAAGGGTACCTGAAATGACAAGTGACATGGGGATGTATTCACCAAAGTACATGAAGGTTTTTTCATGCTGAGAGTATACAGCAATTATACTTCTACTTCCGACAGTAAGGCAGTGTGACAGTAAGACAAGTATGTCTTGCCTACAGTCAATTAAGGTGGTGGGTGTGTCATGGTTTGGGGCTGCATGAGTGCTGCAAGCAATGAGGAGCTACAGTTCATTGAGGGAGCCATGAATGCCAACATGTACTGTGACATACTGGTTCAGAGTATGAGCCCCTCCCTTCGGAAACTGGGCTACAGGTATGTATTCCATCATGATTATGACCCCAAACACACCTCTAAAACGACCACTGCCTTGCTAAAGAAACTGAGGGTAAAGGTGCTGGGCTGGCCAAGTATTTCTCCAGACCTAAACCCTGTTGAGCATCTATGGGGCATCCTCAAACAGGAGGTGGAGGAGCTCAATCTCTCTACCATCCACCAGCTGGAGGAGTGGCTGTGCGCATCCTCATTCGTTCTCCCGTCACCAGGAGTGTCCTGCACAGGCACAGCAGAGATTTTCTCGTACTACTTCTGCGCAGGATGCTCCTGAGGACGGGAGCACGAATGAGGACGCGCATGGCCAGCGCCATGCAGGCACAGTGGTGCGCCATCTGATCAGTTGGTGAAAATGAAACTTAAGATGAAAAAACCACACACCTTAACCACTTGACGACTGCAGTGTTAACTCCCCCCTAACGACCATGCTCTTTTTTTGTTAAGCTGGGCTGTGCAGGCTTTTCAGCCTCCTGCACAGCCCAGCTATGGAGCCCAGCGATCGGACAACCCTCCTTTTCTTGTCCCTAAGGGGAGATGCTGCCGGAGGTGTCCGATCGCTGTGGCCGGTTTTTTTTTCTGAGCTTCTATGAGGCTGTTTCTCCCTCCCTCCCTCTTTCCTCCCTTCTGTGATCTTTATAGAACAGGATGGCGATCCGTCCTGTTCCGCCTCTCATAGGCATCAGCCTAGGAGAGGACGGCGATCCCCGGCCAATCAGAGGCCGGGGATTGACGATCTCGTACAGGGCTGCCGGGGACCGCAGCACTATATGGATGTAAACAAAGGCCGTTCCCTGGGAAACTGTAGCCCCAGGACTTGACGCCAATTGGCGTTAGGAGGTCCTGGAGCTGCTGCCGTGGCCACGCCCAATGGCGTTGGCGGTCCCCCGGTAGTTAATACAGCAGGTTGCTGGTGCAGGATCCTCGGCAATCGTAATTCACAGGAGAGAAGTATGGATCCGCACACAGACTTATGCAGGAACAGTGAAACCTTTATTGTCCCATCACACACGTACAATAATCTGACCGTATGCTTACTATCGTTTCAGGGCCAGAGAGGTCCCCTTTGTCAAAGCTAGGACAGATATCTGCAGGGGGCTGGTAAGTGAAACTTTTTTTTTTTTACAGTTAGTTTAGGGTCACTTTAAATGCTTCAGAAAACAGGACTGTCGTCGACCCAAGTTGGGTCAGAAGAGCTCAGCGAAGCTCTTTTGTACAGATAACAACTGAAGTTCCTGTAGTGGAAAACAATGAGACTCTTTTCTTTGCCACTAATGTTCTATTTCTTAGCTGTGCTACGCATACAATTCATTAACTCATTGTTTATTTTCTCATTAAAGTCCAAATGTTTCCTCTTCTGCGTCAGTAAGATTCTGCAGTCACACTTCTCATGTTTAATTCCCGTGTGGCAGACCTTAAGTACCAGGATACCCAGTGGAATTTCAGGACCTGCTGGGGCTCAGGTGAGGACAGTTTGGCCCCATTCACAGTGATCAGTTGCGTTGCGTTTCCGGTGACAGCAGAAACACAACACCGCGTTAGATACAGCGGTACCAAAACTTACCTGCGCGTTCCATCAGGTACAGTGAAACATACAGTTCAATGAGAAGTATGCTTCGCTCCCACTGTTACCGCACACATTTAGCGGTAACTCGCTGCATACAGTGTTTTACCATGCTGCCCGCCATTATACCGCAACATCCCTTTCGCACTGTGAACGTCGCTATAGGCGGAGCATTGCAGCGTGGTGAGCCGTGTTACCTAACGGCAGTTATGCCGCACCGCAACGCTCCACTGTGAACTGGGCCTTAGTGTCAGTGGATAGCAATGCTGAGGGGGTAGATCAAAAGTAATATGCTGCAAACAATCAGATCAATATGCAGCCAAAATGCTCCCATAAACTCTTTTGTGGCCAAATTATTTGTAATTTTGTCCAGCCGCACGTCTCGTAAATCTTAATGAAATTTCCAACTATTCAGATGTGAAAACGGCTTGGACAAAATGGTTTAAGATCTGGGAAAGCTTAGTTTATATCCTTGCTGACTGGTGGTGATGGGACAATTTGTAAATGTTCCCCTAACCCCAGGCGATAGGGAAGAGTTGTTCCCTTGGGAGTACTTTACAGGACAGGGGAAGGTACATTCGAATGTCAAAATCTGTGTAACAGGCCACCTGGGATATGTGTTGCCCTACATAATAGATTGCAGTCACTGTTGGGTCTCCGGTGAGGGGGTGTCTACTGGGGGGGTCCTCTGTGTAGGAGACACACACGGCTGTTCCATAGGATGTGCTGTAAATCGGCACAGCAGTAAGTAATGGAATGTTGAAGATGTAGACAATGAGTAATCAAGTCAGGATTTCGCATTGGCGTCTTCTTAGGTCGTAACTGTAAATTTAAAACACATCTCAGTAATAAGGAAACATGGAAAAACAAACCACTGCAGTGACCTTTGAGGTATTTGCTCAGTGAACCCTCACTGACTGTGGTATAGCAATGGATAGATGTTGAGGTTGCCACCAGTGGCATAGCAATAGGGGATACAGAGGTCATGACTGACCCAGGGCTCCTGGAACTGAGGGTTCCACATGGGGCTCTCCTTAATTTGCTGCATTTGCCCTTTATTGGTGGTGTCCCGGGAATGTTCACCTTTACGCTTTAAAGTGAACCGAGCACCTTTTTTTATCATTCAGGACATTTTTATAGCACATGAAAAATGCATGCCGAAAATCTGTTTCATTATTAAAATAAACTTTCATTTTACCTTGTATTTTACATTCAAAGTAGATTAATTACCCTGTTTCAGCAGGGCTGCCCTGCCGTCCCCGGCCGCAGAGCTTTCAGGTCCCTAATTGTTTTATTGGGCTAATTACCAAGAGGTAAACAATGCCATTAGACAACAAAGGGGGTTAGTAATTAGGACTGTTTCTTCAAAGACCGAGTTTGTGTCAATGTGTCAAGATAGCATCTCTGACTCCTGTAAATAAGGAATGTGAGAAGGGGAGGGGGGGGGGGGGACATGGCAGCTTCTATGCCAGGAGAGATTCCATTGAAAGAGAATGTGCTCAGTTCCCTTTAAATAGTGGTAACCATTCCTTTACCTCTGCTTACACCTCTTAAGCTGAGTGCACACGCGCAGGATTAAACTCACCTGAGGCGGCCATTAACCACCTCATGCCATTGGCTGAAGGGAACACATGCTGTGCCCATGCACGTGGCTCGCATGGTGTGTGCGATTCATCAGAATAGCCAGACTTAAGTAAATGTCCTACTTGCACTTAAGGTGCACAAATAGGATGTTTATAAACGTCCATATTGCAGGAAGTGGTTAAAGGTTAATACACACGCTAGATTAAATTCAGGTGAGGCGGGCGATAATGACCGCCTTTCCCGATAATCCGGTGCGTGTACAGAAGCCCCTGACTAATGATGGCTGCCCAGCCAGCAATCTGCGGGGTGAAATAATTTGTCCGAGCGATAGCCGATATCTTTGTTCTCCCAAGATACCATTCTTGCCAGGTTGATGTCGCACCCGTGCCACCCCCTGCATTTCAACACATCGTTAAAACATCAAAATGAACTCCCGCACACTTATGCAAATCCTCATGCGAATCCACTTACAAAAATCATGCAGCAATCAATGCTGTCCCTACAGCTAAGTTAAAAGCTGGGATCTTCGTTTCAAGAATAAAGTCTCTTATGTAGTCACATACACCGCATAGAGGTAGCCCAGTGTCGTATGTGTCCTAACTCTGGCCCTGTAACATGCATAGCACAAACATGCACGCATTCAGCGCATCAAAACCTATCTAAGGAATAGGAGCACATATCCTTAACGTCCTCCCTGGGACAGATAGTGCATCTAACTAATCCTGCAAGGGAGCTGCTAGTACCTGCATACGTGCCATGCGAACACACCAACAAGCTGGGCTACCGCTACACGGTGTACGTGACTACACAAGAGACTTTATTCTTGTAACGAAGAGCCCAGCTTTTAACTTAGCTGTAGGGACAGCATTGATGGCTGCATGATTTTTGTAAGTGAATTTGCATGAGTGTGCGGAAGTTCATTTTGATGTTTTGCTGTTTTGCTTGCTACACCCCTTCCAGCACCTCCCCATTAAATCTACAAGTGTTTAAATGTCCTAGCTCAAGGTGAGGAGCCTGGATTTTGTGTTTTTTAAACAACACAACGCCTGCAGGCTAACTATGCCTTTGTAAAGCCTCGGTCCACCAATGTCACCTGAGGATCGATTCTCAATTCCCGTTGGGCGACACCCATCTAGTATGTGTACTTTGCTGAGAATCTAGCATGTGTGTGTACAGGAGCCCTCCAAAGTCGCCTGAAGATCTGACATATTGGATCTTACCAATCAAACTTCGAGTGCATTGTTTTTCTACCTACCCTGACTCTGCTGAAACCCCCTTCATCATGTGTTGTGTGTTGCCCCTCCTCCTTTCTTCATAGCAACAGACACGTCGCTAGTCTCTTAAATAGTCACGCATCTGTAGAGCACTTAGCCCCAAACTGTCGATTGAGGGATTGACTCCCTATACCTGTAAGGGGACAGTCATCATACGTGTGTACCAGGCTTTATACAACGACAGTGTAAAATTAGCACTGAAGGCCATGGCTTTGTAGCTAAGCCACTATGCTCTGTTCCTTTTAGTGGTTTGCTCCTCCATGTTTTTTTATTATTGAAATTGAAAGGGTGCCTGAGACTATTTAAAAAAAAAAAAAACAACGTTTTATACATACCTGGGGCTTCCTCCAGCCCCCTTCAGGCTGATCGGTCCCTCGCCTTCCTCCCAGGCCGTCTGGATCCTCCGCTAGGCAGCCCGGTAAATCTACCATTCGGGTCCAGTCAGCGCAGGTGCAGTAAGGCCGCACACGCCCCCCTGTCACACTACCGTGGCCGGGAGCGTTATGTGAAGGCTCATGCACAGTTTCCCGCCGACTGGAGGAATTCACCAGGCCACCTAGCGGAAGATCCAAGCGGCCTGGGAGGATGGCAAGGGACCAATCAGCCTGAAGGGGGTTGGAGGAAGCCCCAGGTAGGGGCTGATCAGCCTGAAGGGGGCTGGAGGAAGCCCCAGGTAGGGGCCGATCAGCGTGAATGGGGCTGGAGGAAGTCCCAGGTAGGGACCGATCAGCCTGAAGGGGGCTGGAGGAAGCCCCAGGTAGGAACCAATCAGCCAGAAGGAGGCTGGAAGAAGCCCCAGGTATGTATAATGTTTATCCCAGCGTCTCAGGTTTCCTTGATAGAATTTGGGGCGTAGGTAGGATGCTTCTGTGCTCTCCAATTCGGCTCTTACCTGTAACGTCAGCATGGAGCTGTACGAAGAGGGGGTTTTTGCTGAGCCCCCCGCACATGAACAGACTGCTGATAGCGTGGTTTGACTTCTCCATGGCCTCTATAATGTGCCTCGTTCCCATCTACAACCACAAACAGAAAACAGAGAGTTACGGCTTCACTCGCCTGGCTTGGAGTGGATACATTTCATGATTTACAAACTTTTCTTTGTGAGTTAATGTGAAGGATCCACCAATAAACTGCCAGTCTGAGAACACGCTGCGAGGTAAACATGTGTCGCAGAAACGCTGAGCGCTCCTATTACCTCGTGACCATAGATAATAGGTTCCATCCCTTTCCTATTCACAGTTCTAGGGATGAGTCAACTATTATTGTAACTGGAGAAACTTCAGAGTCAAATATCACATAAACTTTACAATTAACCAACAGAACAACCGCAAAATATCTCCAACAAAAATTACTGAGCTGAACTTGTGAGGCAAAAATGTCATGTCTGTTCCTTTATGGAAGATGAATCCAAATGATCCGCACCATCAAGGTAAATACTTTATTATAGCTCAATAAAAATAATAAAATCCATATGTGGGTATGTTCACTTTCTCCATATAAGTATTAATAACACTATGGCAAGAAGGAGTAAATCGACTTCTATTCCTCAGATTCCAATCCTTCAATTGTAGGCAGTCACTCGAACTTTCCTGTTGATCATCTCTTTTCCACAAGAGACTACCACTGAAGAAATGTTTGAGTCTCAAAGATCTGAAGAATCTCGCTAATTCTAGGTCTACCTCAAAAAAGTCGGGAAAGTTCGTAGGACAGAAAGACAGTCCTCTATTAAGAAGTTGATGTTCTGCCTCTTCCAGGGGATATGTAGAGATGTTCACCACCAAATCAACTGGTTCTATCTTCCCCTCCTCAACTGCATCCTGAAGTCCTCTTTCCCTTTGTTTCTCTTTCTGGTATCTTTTTCCTCCCCTCCGCTTGGATTGTCTGACGGGCCCGATGGACCGTCCGAGCCCAAAAAATCGGATGATGACTGTTCACCTTCCCTGGGTGGGCGAGGTTTAGGGTTCCCTCTCGGGTTCCTAGGTCTAGAAGGTAGGCGATGCTGCTATTGGTCACGATGATCCTGCTGGATTTATGTCTTTTTCGTGTGTTTTTCGACACGCGTGACATAATGGTGAGTGTCCCTGCCTAGCACGCCTGAGATCTTCTTTATATCATATTGTATAGATATATGTGGGGATGAGACGTGGAGCTTAAAGGGTCCTAGCTATAGTATGAGATCTGATAGGTTGGGGGAAACATGAATATGTATGTATGCTAATTTTGCAGTTCTCTATGTGGTCCACCCTGGGGCTTTAAAGCACTTTGGAGATTGTTGTGTTATCATTGTGGGCTGGTCATGATTTGAGAAAGGACCGAATATGGCCCGAAACGCCTGTGCGTCATCTTTGTACATACCCACATATGGATTTTATTATTTTTATTGAGCTATAATAAAGTATTTACCTTGATGGTGCGGATCATTTGGATTCATCTAACAGCAAACTTGTGACTCCAGAGGAGATCCCGGCACATCACTCTACAACCATTGGTGCAGTGGCTTTCACCTGATATGTTCCTTTATGGAAGACATACAGCAGAACAGGGCCGCCATCAGAAATTGTTGGGCAGAGGCGTATCTAGAAGGGTGCAGGCATGTCTCCTGCCATGGGCGCCACAGCCCCATGGGTGCCATTCCTACCCCAATGCTGCAATGCCATGTCTGCCCCTGTGACTCAGATTTCAGATCAGATTAATCCTGTTGTCTGGGGAATATGGCTACTAAATTTATATATGTAAGGTGCATTTGGCTTAGTGGTAGAAAAGAGGACAGAGAGGAAATAAGAAGAGATATTTCCCAAAAAGTAACTTCAGCAATATCCCGAGCAAAAAAACACAGGCAATCATAAAACATGTACGTAAGAAAGGATGATGTTTTTAAATGGGGCGGGGGCTACAGCAAACTAACTACCACAGTTAGTTTGCTGTAGTCCTGCATCCAGCCAATCACCTTGTGGCTTCAGTCCCCGCATGGTGATTGGCTGGATGCAGGACTACAGCAAACTAACTGAAGAAGTGAAGGAGCGATCGCCGGCCGGGACTAGGTAATGTATGCCTATGCACACATCCTCCCTCCACCTAATCCTACTCCCTCCACCCCAGCTGCCTCTCCCCTTCGACCCCCACTGCCTAATACTAGCCTTCCTGCATTTTTTTAATGGCGCACCGTTCTACCAATAAATGTATCATAAAACGCAATTTACCGTTTTAATGTATTAAACATGATTGTATTTACATTAAAACTGTAAATAGCGTTTTATGATACATTTATCGGCGGAACAGTGCGCCATTTTTCAACCTGCAACATTTTTAAATGTACCGCGAGGACGGGTTACTGAGCAAGCGTGCCCCATATCATTGCTGGCCACGTCTCCAGTGGCGGGTGTGGTGGATCACCCATAAGAGGACTCTTTTTTTTTGCCTTTTTGATTGAAAAAGGATTTTTCCAAATACATATTACCACGTCTCCAGTGGCCAGCCGCTCCTCCACCACAGGGAGCATTACCGTGGCTGGCTCTGCACGGTCTGGACATAGACTGCAGCTGGGGCCTGTGTGCGTGTGGGGCACTTTTCACTGGGCCCCAGACTTGCTCGGGTCCCACACGCCACTTTCTCCTGTGATGCCCTGAAGGCAGCACTGCAGCAAAGAGTATGGTCTTTATAGAGTACCTGAGCTAGGGAACTCTGCTGAAAATAAAAGTTGTGATGGGTAAATTTTATTCATAAATATAATTCAGCACGTACATTTCTTACCCGGCTGCAGCTCTGTTTAGGACATATCTATCTCTTTGTAAAGTTATTGTGCAAGTCTCTATGAAGTTGGCAACACCACCAGTAAGGAGGGAGTTAGTGAATTGTGGTGTGAATGAGCTTTTGTGAGAGAGAGGAGATGAGTAAGGGATGTATGCATAGTTTGAATGGAAGCAGGGAATTTAGGCGCCTGCAAGCGGCAGAAGTTTGAGCACTGCCATAGGTGCCCATTGAAATAGCGTTATTAAGGGGAAATATGGGCTCCAGCGACACCCTATAAATAGCAGACGCTAGGTTCAGCGCCGCAGGTGCCCAAATTACCTCTCAATGCAGTGATTTTAAGGGGTGTCTATGGCAGTACCCAGAAAATTACAATTTTATTTTTTGGGGTAATTGGCAGCAGGGGCGGGGGGGGGGGGGGGGGGTTGTTGATTGGCTGGGGGGTTGTGTTTAGGGTTAGGCATGGGTGGTTAAGGTTAGGCATCCGGTAGGGTGTTTGTGCCGAGTGTGGGAAATTAGGGTTAGGCGTCAGAAAGGGAGTCTGTGTGGGGCTGGTTAGGGTTAAGCGCCAGCCGGGAGGGTTCTGTGTAAGAATAGGGGTTAGGGTTTAGCTATAGTAAAATTCGGTATTTAATACCAATATTTTACAATCCTTCTTTACACTTTCATAGTAGAATATTCATAATTATACCAATATTCTACTATCGGCTTTCCTGGGCGCCCACATTTCCCAGCACCCTTATATTATGTACGCAGTTTGAACAGACTCTGGGTAGGGGGCTGAAATGGGAATGCATAGTGTGAATGGGCCAGGAGAAAAGAGTTAGGGATGTATAGTGTGTGGAGAGAGGAGGTGTAATGATAGGGGGAATGCACAGAGGGCCCAAGATGGGAGAAGGAGATCCAACTGGTGAGCGGGCCTTAGGGGGTGGGCAATATATAGAGTTAAAGGACCTGGGGAGAGTAGGAGGTGCATAGTTTGAGCAGGTCCTGAAGTGGGAAGGGTAGGGTACTAGGTCTCAGGTAAGTGTACCCTGTGGGAGGGGAAAGTGGAGTGTATTGAAAAACATGACAGGGGGTTGAGTAGAAGATGTGTAAAGCAAATAGGTCAGGGGAAATACAGTAGGGGGTGCATCTTGTGAGTGGGTCCTAGTGGAGGGATGCATAGTGAGCCAAGTATCATGGTGGAGGGGGGGAGCTGAAGGATGCAAAGTGTGAGCAGGTGTGGGGAGAATAGGGATGTATAGGGCCTAAAAGAGTATGAATAATGTGGATGAGGATTGATGGGGTAGGAAGGGAAGGTGAGTCATGTGGGGGTAGTATTGAGAAGACTGGCAGTAGGATGCCGGGGATGCAGGAGTTGGATGCAGGGAATGCAGCAGAGGGGGTGGGAGGTAGTATTGAGAAGACTGGCAGTAGGATCCCGGGGATGCAGGAGTTGGATGCTGGGAATGCAGCAGAGGGGGTGGGAGGTAGTATTGAGAAGACTGGCAGTAGGATGCCGGGGATGCAGGAGTTGGATGCTGGGAATGCAGCAGAGGGGGTGGGAGGTAGTATTGAGAAGACTGGCAGTAGGATGCCGGGGATGCAGGAGTTGGATGCTGGGAATGCAGCAGAGGGGGTGGGAGGTAGTATTGAGAAGACTGGCAGTAGGATGCCGGAGGGGCAGGAGTTGGATGCTGGGAATGCAGCAGAGGGGGTGGGGGGTAGTATTGAGAAGACTGGCAGTAGGATGCCGGGGATGCAGGAGTTGGAGGCTGAGAATGCAGCAGAGGGGGTGGGGGGGGGTATTGAGAAGACTGGCAGTAGGATGCCGGGGATGCAGGAGTTGGATGCTGGTAATGCAGCAGAGGGGGTGGGGGGTAGTATTGAGAAGACTGGCAGTAGGATGCCGGGGATGCAGGAGTTGGATGCTGGGAATGCAGCAGAGGGGGTGGGGGGTAGTATTGAGAAGACTGGCAGTAGGATGCCGGGCATGCAGGAGTTGGATGCTGGGAATGCAGCAGAGGGGGTGGGAGGTAGTATTGAGAAGACTGGCAGTAGGATGCCGGGCATGCAGGAGTTGGATGCTGGGAATGCAGCAGAGGGGGTAGGAGGTAGTATTGAGAAGACTGGCAGTAGGATGCCGGGGATGCAGGAGTTGGATGCTGAGAGTGCAGCAGAGGGGGTGGGGGGTAGTATTGAAAAGACTAGCAGTAGGATGCCGGGGATGCAGGAGTGTGATGCTGGGAGTGCAGTAGTTTACACACCTTCTTTCATGCAGGGGGCATAAGGGGAGCAGCATGTGCGATCGCAGCGGAGCCCAGAGCTGCAGGGGACCCAACTACGAACCTTCCCTTCCTCTGATACAGGGGACTATATACTTCACATCAGGTGTTTTGTGGCTACACTTGTTATGGGTGTGAAGATCCTGATGGCCATGCTTGTTCTATGACCCTTGTGAGATGGGCCCCAAGAGGATGAAGGTCACCAATAGATGACAAGGGAAGGGGTGTTAACATTGGGGGAGGGCATCAAAGTTTCCCTCTGGATCCCCATGAATTACTGTGGCCGCTGGGTATGTCCAGAGAGGCAGAGGGGATTGTAATTGCTTATCCAGAACTTTGGCAGATCTCAGCAGCTACAATAAAATCATTCTGCTTCAGTTTACTCAGCACGGTTATGGAAAATGACATTGTACTTTTGGCTGAATTCTAAACTCTGGTTTGTTGGTTGCCTTCACATAAGCTATCTGATAACTCACCGCAATGCTCTGTAATGTGGCCAGATACAAAACAGCCAGGTCATCTATACCCTTAGACAAGGTTAATCCCACAATCTGTAAAACATAAAAAAAATAGTGTAAAGCTTTTACTCGATAGTGAATATTAAACAAACCATCTGCACACTAGAAATCAGAGTGGGAGTTTCTGTGCTGTGAGCCAATCAGAATTCATTTCCACTATGTGGTAATTCAGGCCTGTTTCATGTACTGGGGCCTGACAGGTGAGACCATTTGTTCTGCTTAAAGTGAATCTGAACTCTTGCACAGGACAGAAGGAAAACCTAGAGAAATATACCCTGTATGTATTTAGAAAGTTTAGCCTGTATTCCTCCTCATCTGTGATCAATCACATCCAGGGGCGTAACTAGAAATCACTGGGCCCCCCTGCAAAACTTTGGATGGGGCCCCTGCCACCAAAACAAAACTACAAATCTTTGTCTGCAAAACTATGTATGTGTAACGATCGGTGTAACACAGAGAGGGTCTGATTACCGGTGATCTGCAGTATCACCGAGAATACAGATATATACCCGATTATTGATGATCTGCAGTATCACCGATAATCAGATATATCTCTAACCTCTGGACACCTGGGTAATAAGAGTGTTTGGTACAACAGAAATACTTTGAGGACTGCACCTGAGGAGCAGGTGCACAGCAGTAAGGAGTACTGCACAGTAACACGTTCCTTCCGCAAGCCTGAGACTCTCCCGAGGGAGGGGTCAGGCTAGGAGTAGGAAGGAAAGAGTGTGAGTGACACCAAGGAAGGGTGTCACCCCCAGGTCTATGAGCTATCTCTAGACTGAGGAGATAGCTCTCAAGGTCGGGCAAGCCGGGTCGGCAACAGACAGACAGATCAGGGACAGAGACAGGAGACAGATGCGGAATCTTAAGACAAGCAGAGTTCGACAACAGAGTATCAGATATAGCGAAGTACCTAATCAGAGATCAGAAGAGTAGTCAGGAAGGCAGAAGGTCATAACAAATAATCAACAATGCCTAGTCTTGGGTGTGAGCTCCTTGATTATCAACACCCTGGAACTGGTCTGAGTATAACTAGATGGTAAAGCTAATTCCTAGTCTGAGGTGTGAGGTCCCTGATCATCAACACAGAGGAACTGGTCTAAATAATAACACAGATAATATCACAGATACTGACAAGGTCTGAGTGCTACCACGTAGTGATCGCAACACCAGACACCAGAGAAATGACCAGCACCCAGTATATATACACCAGCGCTCTCCAGCGCCTCCCCTAAGTGCTGGACCAATGAACCCTGATAGAATTGTCAGCTGATCGGCTAGATCAGCTGACACCCCTCTGACTGCCATAAAGGCTCTGCCTCTTAGCGCGCGCGCGTCCTTCTGAACCTGTGTGGACTATCAGTCCCAGCCACACCAGACATGTGTTGTAATGCGTCTGTTGGTTTGAACGCGGGGCCAGCCGCACCGCTGTCAGAGCATGAGGCGGTTTCCCCGCGTTCAGCCATACTGCTAGTGGTAAGCCCATGCGTGCAACCTGCCGCGTCGGACGTGGAACCCGCCGCCTTGTTCACTGGGCATGCGGCGGTTTCTCCGTGCTCCGTCAGGCTAGTGGATGCAGGCCCATGCGCGCAAGCTGCCATGTTGAACGCGGAATCAGCCGCCTTACTCTGAGTACTCGCGGCGGCTTTTCCGTGTTTTCTCACAGTACCCCCCCCTGAGGAGTGGACTCCGGACAGCTCCTACCCGGTTTCTCAGGATACAAAGCGTGGAACTCCCTCCTTAATTTATCCGCATGCATGCGACACTCAGGTACCCATGTTCTCTCCTCAATACCATACCCTTTCCAGCGAACTAGATACTGCACTGAGTTCTGTACAACACGTGAGTCTAAAATCTTTTCTACGTCGTATTCAGGTTGGTCATCTACCATCACAGGAGGAGGAGGAGTGGAACCTACATGAACTGCTGGCTTAAGCAGGGACACATGAAAGGATCTTACACCACGCATGCTGGCAGGGAGATCAATGGCATAAGTAACATTGTTGATCTTCCTGGTCACTGGAAAAGGGCCCACAAATCTGGGTCCTAACTTGGGCGAGGGCTGTTTCAGGGTCAAATGACGTGTGGACACCCAGACCAAGTCTCTTGGCCGAAACTTCCACTCTAAGGAGCGTTTCTTGTCAGCTTGACCTTTCTGACTTTGAAAAGCCTTCTCCAAATTATTTTTCACAATCCCCCAAATGTTCTTAAATGACTTTTGCCAAGCCTCCAAAGCTGGAAACGGAGTGGAAGCTACTGGCAGTGGGGAGAACTTAGGCAACTTTCCAGTTACCACCTGAACTGGAGAAAATCCAGAGGAAGAGCTTTTCAAATTATTGTGCGCAAATTCTGCAAACGGCAAGAACTTGACCCAATCATTTTGCGCATCCGCAACATAACACCTTAGAAACTGTTCCAACGACTGATTAATTCTCTCAGTCTGACCATTGGTCTGTGGGTGGTAGCACGACGAAAATGACAGTTCCATGCCCATTTGATGACAAAATGCCCTCCAAAATTTAGAAACAAATTGGACTCCCCGATCTGACACAACGTTTTCCGGAATGCCATGTAGCCAGAAAATGTGGATGATGAAAAGATCGGCCAACTCCTGGGCGAGGGGAGTCCTTTCAGGGGCACAAAATGGGCCATTTTACTGAAACGGTCGACTACCACCCAAATGACCGACATGCCCTCAGACCTCGGAAGCTCACCCACAAAATCCATGGACAAATGGGTCCATGGTTCACTCGGGGTGGGCAAGGGCTGCAACGTTCCCACAGGTGCCAGCCGGGAGGGTTTGCTTTTTGCACATACTGCACACTCTCTAACATACTCCTTGCAGTCAGTTGCCAATGAAGGCCACCAAGCACACCTAGGAACAAGGTCCTGTGCTCTGGTGGCCCCAGGATGTCCAGCATTTTTGTGGGAGTGGAACATCTGCAATATCTGGAGACGAAATGGCAGTGGTACAAACATCACCCCTTCAGGCTTTCTTTCAGGGACATCCTGCTGGAACGGACTTAAAGTCTCCATCCAGTTTTTCCAGGTCTCTGTGGCTGCCAACACTACTCTCTGTGGGATAATGGGTCTGAGGGCTGTGCTGTCTCTGGCTCAAAGCATCTGGACAAAGCATCCGCTTTAATGTTTTTACTACCCGGAGTGTATACGTAATTACAAATCTGAATCTCGAGAAAAACAGTGACCACCGAGCCTGACGGGGACTCAATCTCTTAGCCCCCTCAATGTATTCCAAATTGTTGTGATCAGTGTAAATGGTAATCGTATGTTCTGCTCCTTCTAGCCAATGACGCCATTCTTCGAAGGCCAATTTAATGGCTAGGAGC
The DNA here is from genome assembly GCF_040937935.1 of Hyperolius riggenbachi. NCBI lineage: Eukaryota > Metazoa > Chordata > Amphibia > Anura > Hyperoliidae > Hyperolius > Hyperolius riggenbachi. The sequence goes on from NC_090651.1 coordinate 60,720,034, forward strand.
TCCCTGTTGCCTATATCGTAGTTTTTCTCTGCTGGTGAAAACCTACGAGAGAAATAGGCACACGGGTGTAATCTTCCCTGCAACCCAGAACGTTGAGACAGCACAGCCCCTACCCCGACCTCCGAGGCGTCCACCTCCACAATAAAGGGATAGGAGGTGTCGACGTGTCTCAAAATGGGTGCAGAGCAAAACAATTCTTTCAAAGTGGAGAGAGCAGCCAGAGCTTCGGGTGACCAGTGGTTGGTATCTGCCCCTTTCTTAGTAAGACTGGTGAGGGGTGCTATGACTGTGGAGTACCCCTTTATGAACCTTCTATAGTAATTAGCGAATCCTAAAAATCTCTGGAGAGATTTCAGTCCCACTGGCTGAGGCCATTCCAGGACAGCAGAGACTTTGGCAGGATCCATAGAAAGGCCCAAGGTGGAAATTATGTACCCCAGAAAAGTGACAGATGTTATCTCAAAAATGCATTTCTCCAATTTAGCATAAAGCATGTTCTGTCTTAACTTGTGCAGCACAAATTTGACATGAGCCCTGTGCTCAGAGAGGTTATCTGAGAAGATTAGTATATCATCTAGATATACCAGAACAAATTTACCCAACACCTCCCTGAATACTTCATTAATGAGTTCCTGAAAGACGGCCGGGGCGTTACACAACCCGAAGGGCATCACCAGGTACTCGTAATGCCCATCGGGTGTGTTAAAGGCCGTCTTCCACTCATCGCCCTCTCTGATCCGCACCAGGTTGTATGCACCCCGCAAATCCAATTTCGAGAAAATCTTAGCATTGGTGACCTGAGTGAATAAATCATCTATCAAAGGCAATGGATAGCGGTTTTTTTACTGTGATTTTATTCAGGCCCCGGTAATCAATGCATGGCCGAAGGCCTCCGTCTTTTTTCTTTACAAAAAAGAAACCTGCTCCGGCAGGCGACCGGGAAGGGCGAATGAAACCCTTATGTGAGAAAGCGCGGAGGAGCCGCCGCCATGAGCCAGCGGCGGGCGGCTCCTTCCGCACACGGCAGCTACTCGCACGGAGAGGCAGCCGCCTCCTCACATCATGAGGCGGCTACCTCCGTGCATCAGCCGGCAGAGAGCGGCGAAACCACCGCGCTGGATGCGGCGGTTTGCCGGCAGGTCCCCGCTGCGGAGACACCGCAGAGCGGGGCTGTGCTGGCTGGGACTCATAGTCCCTCAAGATTCAGAGTGACGCGCGCGCGCACTCAGACAAAACTTATGACACCAGGGGAGAGTCAGCTGACCAGGCAGGTCAGCTGACCATAGCTCCACTTCCCATTGGTCCAGCAATCAGGGAGGTGCTGGGGGACACCTAATGTATATATACTGCTGGCTGTTCATTCATCTGGTGTCTGGCGTTGCGATCACATATGTGGGAGCACCCAGATCCGTAGTCAGATCCTTAAGTGTGCCGGGACCAGCTGGAGCTGTAATCCTACACTTAGATAGATTTTGATAGCTAAAGTACTAGTTTGATTGTGATTATTTGTTATGACTTCTGCCTGCCTCGACTATCCGCCTGAACTCTGATCTTGTACCTCGATATTTCTGATACCCTGTTGCCGAACCTCGGCTCGTTCCTAGACTCTGTTTCTGCCTCCCGATTTTGTACCCCGATATATCTGATACCCCGTTGCCGAATCCTGCCTGTACTTTGACTCTGCCTTTGCCTACCGTATTTGTACTTTATCTGTCCGTGTGTTACGATCTGGCTTGTCCGACCTCGAGAACCGACCTCACGATTGGAGGCGGTTCCCAGTCCTCATAGTGATACTTCCTTCTGAGGGTCACTCGTGGACTTTCCTTCCTACTGTCAGTCTGACTCCTCCCGTCTTGGAGAGCTCAGGTCTGCGGAAGGAATCCGTGCAGTTCTCCTTGCTGCACCAAGGCCTCGGCCTCTTAGTGTTACTGTTACACCAAACACTACACTCTACTCAGGTGAACAGAGGTTAGCCAGTATATTGGATTATCGGTGATACTGCAGATCACATATAATCTGGTATACGTCTGTATTCCCCGTGACGCTGCAGGTCACCGGTAATCAGACCTCTCTGTACTTCACCGATCGTTACACCTTAGCCACGTTTTCACGGATGTACCACTTTTTTACCAAGTTTTCTCGCATGGCCACTTTTTCTGGCCCAGACAAATTGTAGAGATGACCTCTAGGGGGCATACAACCAGATCGGAGATCGATGGGGCAATCGAAAGGGCGATGTGGAGGTAGTTTCTCTGCAGCTTTGGGACAAAACACATCTGAAAATTCAGAATATTGTTCCGGTACTCCCTCCACATGAATCCTGGTCTGACCCAAGGTTACCCTCACTAAACAATGATGAAAGCAATGGGCTGACCAGCTTGTTAACTGACCAGTGGCCCAATTAATCTGAGGGGAGTGAAGGTGTAACCAAGGCATGCCAAGGATGATAGTGGAGGTTGTCATGTGTAACACAAAAAAAACCAACTTCTCCCTATGCAGCACCCCTATAGTGACTCCCACCTCTGGTGTCTGAGACAGAGGGTGGTTACGTTGCAGGGGGGAATCATCCACTGCCGTAACTTGGATAGGTGGTGTTACCGGGGTGAGCGGAATATCCAATTTCTTAGCAAATTCGTAGTCCATAAAATTAGCCGCTGAGCCCGAATCAACGAAGGCCTCAGTGACTTCAGATTTATCTTCCCATGTAATCGTACAAGGAAGAAGCAAACGTTTATCATCTAGGGTTAAAAGTTGTACGCCTAGGGTATTACCCCCAACTACTCCTAGGCAGTAGCGTTTCCCAATTTCTTAGGGCAATTCTGTACTCTATGACCCCCCTCTGCACAATAAAGACATAACTGCTCTGAAATCCTGCGTCTCCGCTCCACTTGAGGCAACTTTGACCGACCAATCTGCATTGGTTCGGGTGGAGGTGAAACAGGAGGAGGTGGAGTCACAGGAGGCGCAGCGTAGGACACCATCCTTACATGGTCTCTACCTCGGGTCTGTCTCTGATAGCGTAGCCTACGGTCAATCCTGATGGCCGATGAAATGGCCTCATCAATGGTCTTAGGTTCAGGCTGACTTAACATAAGATCAGAGACCTCATCTGACAACCCTGATAAGAAACAATCTAACAGGGCAAAGGTGCCCCACCTGGCTGATACTGACCACCTTCTGAATTCAGCAGCATACTCCTCGACCGGACTCTTGCCTTGATGTAACAACTTGAGCTTCTGCTCAGAAGACGAGGCAATGTCTGGATCGTCGTAAATTATTGCCATGGCTTTAAAAAATTAATCTACAGAGGTTAGGGCTAAGTCTCCAGGGGGTAGACTGTACGCCCAGGTCTGAGAATCGCCTGATAACAAAGTCTTAATAAATGTGACCCTTTGGGCCATAGTTCCTGAAGATCTAGGTCTCAACTCAAAGTATGATAACACTCTACTCCTAAAATTTCGGAAATCAGATCTGTGACCAGAAAATTTTTCAGGTACAGGCATGCGTATGTCTGTGCTAGGAGGAGATCGCACTTCATCCACAGCCGTCTGGAGGGTTTGTAAAGACCCGGACAAAGCGCCAATTAACGCCCGGTGATTACCCAGCACTTGGTTGATGGTATCCACCGAAGTGGTAAGTGTGCCCAGACGGCCAGTGAGTGCCTCCATTTGCATTTTTCGGTCTGGCGTTCTGTAACGATCGGTGTAACACAGAGAGGGTCTGATTACCGGTGATCTGCAGTATCACCGAGAATACAGATATATACCCGATTATTGATGATCTGCAGTATCACCGATAATCAGATATATCTCTAACCTCTGGACACCTGGGTAATAAGAGTGTTTGGTGCAACAGAAATACTTTGAGGACTGCACCTGAGGAGCAGGTGCACAGCAGTAAGGAGTACTGAACAGTAACACGTTCCTTCCGCAAGCCTGAGACTCTCCTGAGGGAGGGGTCAGGCTAGGAGTAGGAAGGACAGAGTGTGAGTGACACCAAGGAAGGGTGTCACCCCCAGGTCTGTGAGCTATCTCTTGACTGAGGAGATAGCTCTCAAGGTCGGGCAAGCCGGGTCGGCAACAGACAGACAGATCAGGGACAGAGACAGGAGACAGATGCGGAATCTTAAGACAAGCAGAGTTTGACAACAGAGTATCAGATATAGCGAAGTACCTAATCAGAGATCAGACGAGTACTCAGGAAAGCACAAGGTCATAACAAATAATCAACAATGCCTAGTCTTGGGTGTGAGCTCCTTGATCATCAACACCCTGGAACTGGTCTGAGTATAACTAGATGGTAAAGCTAATTCCTAGTCTGAGGTGTGAGGTCCCTGATCATCAACACCTAGGAACTGGTCTAAATAATAACACAGATAATATCACAGATACCGACAAGGTCTGAGTGCTACCACGTAGTGATCGCAACGCCAGACACCAGAGAAATGACCAGCACCCAGTATATATACACCAGCGCTCTCCAGCGCCTCCCCTAAATGCTGGACCAATGAACCCTGATAGAATTGTCAGCTGATCGGCTAGATCAGCTGACACCCCTCTGACTGCCATAAAGGCTCTGCCTCTCAGCGCGCGCGCGCGTCCTTCTGAACCTGTGTGGACTATCAGTCCCAGCCACACCAGACATGTGTTGTAATGCGTCTGTTGGTTTGAACGCGGGGCCAGCCGCACCGCTGTCAGAGCATGCGGCGGTTTCCCCGCGTTCAGCCATACTGCTAGTGGTAAGCCCATGCGTGCAACCTGCCGCGTCGGACGCGGAATCCGCCGCCTTGTTCACTGGGCATGCGGCGGTTTCTCCGCGCTCCGTCAGGCTAGTGGATGCAGGCCCATGCGCGCAAGCTGCCATGTTGAACGCGGAATCAGCCGCCTTACTCTGAGTACTCGCGGCGGCTTTTCCGCGTTTTCTCACAGTATGATTCCTTATCAGTCGCTGAGCAGATGCAGTCATTAAAACAATTGTAAAAAAAAATAGAAAGTATTTTCTCGCCTCCCCTTTAGTTGTCAGTCTCTCAGGATGGGGCCCCCTGTTGCTGCTGGGCCCCCTTGCGGCAGCATCCCTTGCAGTGTCTATTGTTATGCCCCTGATCACATCTGTAATTTGATCTCTCAGCTGTGTCAGCTCAGGAGTCTCCTCTGCCAGGGCAGAGTAGCTAATTTTGTAAATACAGGATGTTAACCCTATGCCTGCTGCCATGAGAGCAGAAAGTAGACACACTGCAGATTTACTGCAGTATTTATATCAGCTGTAACTAAGAAATGTTTTTCTTTGTAGGTTATTATGCTGTTGCTTATAGTTTAGGCCTCTTTCCCACTAAGATGTTGCGTTAGATGCGACGTTAAGGTCGCATAACGTGCCCCTAACGCAACGCATAGTGGTGTTGACGTTGGACGTCAGATTGAGCCACCTTAGGCGGCTCTTGATGCGTCCGTGATGCAGTGATGCGTACTTTTTGACGCATGAGGACCACGTGGTCCCACCAGACAATCGCCGCACAAAGCGGCCGCTCCTGGAAGTAAACACTGCACATCACACAGTGCAGTGAATATTAATAAGCCATGTGGCTGGCCGTGGAAGAGGAGGGGAGACCTCCTCCTCCAACATTACTGAGCATGTGCAAACAGTCTAACGCGGCTTAGCTGTGTATAACGTACAGCATGCAGTACTTTCATTTAACGTGCTGCGTTACAATGTACTGCAACGTGGGCACTGTGAACAGTCCATTTATTTATCATTGCTGCCAGTTGGGCTGCGTTACAGGCTGCACTAACGTGCGCCTGTATCGTCCCACTGTGAAAGCAGCCTTAGAGCAGAGAGGAAGTTCTGAGTTCAGGTCAGCTTTAAAGGACCACCATCGCCACAAATTGTAAAACTTAAAAAAAATGTGTACGCATACTTATAAATGTGCTCATTAAGCGTACAGGTGGGATCTTTCAATGCACTTTTTATGATCGAATTGGACGGAGAACTGCACAGTGTGTGGTGAAAATCAATGTAAAATGGTCGATTGGAACAGAAAATTTAATCGATCGTAAAGTTGAATTTTGTGATCATATCTGAAGAGAGAAAATGCCCTACTTGGCCCGTTTATGAGACCAATCTATAACTACCTTCAGATTACAATCATAAAAAGTGCGTTAAAAGATCGCATCTAATGAAAAAATTGTACCGTTAATGGCCAGCTTAATAAGTACATTTCTCCCAGAGTAAAATACACAAGAAACTACTTTACTCCTGTGTTGCTGTCATTTACAAACGGCAGTAGAACAGATCTGAAAGGTTTTGGCCTAGTCAATCTCCTCATGGGGGATTCTCAGAATTTCCTTTTTGTTCTTTACAAAAGTAGTTTCTGGAAAGAATCTATACAAAGATGGGGGTCAGCCTTCCTACTCAATTATATACTACTTTGGCAGACGGACTGAGCAACTGCCATTCAGTAAGTGCGTTTGAAAATAAAGAAAACCCTGAGGATCCCCCATGAGTAGATGGACTAGTCCAATCTCTGTCAATTCTGTCAGATTTTTACAACCTATTGTTAGTGACTGAAATGCACCATAAATAAAGTTGTTCATGGTGCATTTGAATTTGGAGCACATGTATATTTTATACATTTGCATACACATGTATTTTACATTTTACCATATTTTTGTGATAGTGGTCCATTATACACTGGTTGAACTGTTTTGTCCTATGGAGCGGGGAGAGAGGATGGTTGGTACATCCCAGTGGAATTGTGTTGTTCAAGAGTTTCGTGGCTTAGCAAATCTCTTAAATAGAGGCCATTGATAATGACACCTGTACACACTCTAGATTTTAACATGATCTAGGGCCGGGCTGAAGCAGAGGCGAGAGAGGCTCCAGCTTCAGAGCGCAGTGTAGGAGGGGGGCGCACAACTCACTCGGCTATCATCCCCCTATTGTGTTTAAAGCAGAGAGAAATAAGAAAAGGGGATACATGGCAGTGACTGCGCCTCTTAGTCTAATAGCAATCAGTGTGTGACGACTGGGGTGGGAGGGATGGAGGGGCGCACTCTGGAGTCTCAGCCTTGGGTGCTGGAGGACCATGTCCCGGCTCTGATTTTGGAATTTTTATCAGAACCCTCCCAATGAGCACACCATGGCTCAAGCAGTGGCTTATCTCAGTGTGTACAGAATAGAGGCAGGTTACAAGCCTGCAGCCTAGAGCCTAGTCTGATGTGTAACAAGGTAATCTGGAGGACATAATAAAACAGGTAACAGGTTACAAATAGTACTATGGAGTGTGTGGCTTCAGGGATGCCACTAGCATTGTTGTGATCTCTGCAGTACATGCCTAGACCTGTCTCTGCTGGTAATAATGGTCTCTACAGACAGCAGCTGCCTGTGTCAGACATAGCTGGGAGGAGACGCACCACCAATCTATCATCTCACCCTACTTCCTGTAGCGCAAACACCACAACTGCTTTCTATAATGGTCGGGAGAAATGATAGTTACATCGTTTTTGTTTTCTTCAATTGTAAAATGCTGAAAAGTTATTTTATAGAGAAGATACAAATTATCACTCATGAGAAAAAGCATATGCAATTTAATTTTTCTCCTGAGTTTTCTCCAAGGTAACATTTCTACACCTTAGTAATTAAGTGCCTTTTAGGCTGGATCCGCACGATAAGCGCTTTTCTGAGCGCTTGCTGAGCGCTTTCTGAGCGCTATTTAAAGATCACTCCCACTCACTTTCATTAAAATCGCTGTAAAATTCATGTAAAAATTGCCACAAACATGCAATTGCACGATCGCTGTGATTTTTACATGATTTTTACTGCGGTTTTAATGAAAGTGAATGGGAGTGATTTTTAAAAAGCACTCAGAAAGCAATCACAAAGGCTCAAAAAAGCGCTTATAGTGCGGATCCAGCCTTAAAGTGTACCAGAGACTTCGGTATGCAAAGTTTTTTACTTTCCCGGGGCTTCCTCCAGCCCCATAAGCACAGAGGCATCCCTCGCCCTCCTCCACCGTGCTTCCGTTCGTCTGCAATCATCTCTAGTAACTGGCTCGGTCGGGTCCAGTGTGGGTCTTCTGCGCATGCACAGACCACCCGCGCATGCGCACTAGACCCGGACTGAGCCAGTTACCGGTATTGCTTGCCGCTAAATGGAGGACTGTGGGAGGTCGGCGAGAGTGTTTTCTGTCTTGCTCTTTAAAAGTCATTTTATAACAAGAGGTGCAAGAAGGGGATGGGGAGCAGTTTGTTAATGATTACCACTATTCAAAGTATCTATAGAAGTG